>NC_021164.2:37040388-37076813 GCF_000331145.2 Cicer arietinum
CCAAGGCTGATCAGGGAGTTTTATTCTACATTCAAGTTAACTGAAGAAGGGTTTACTGCTTTAGTTAAGGGAAAAAGGATTGCAATGTCCTTTGATGACTTCTCTACTTTGTCTGGATTGCCTTTCTACGGCAAATCTATTGATGGCAGCTCGGAAGCTGACACTGCTGATGAAGGTTGGGAAGAAACACTTGATAGGCATACCGCAGTAAAAGACCTGATGGTCGATGGGTTCGTTGAATCGATTTCATTGCCCATTGGTCAAATGAAGGTTCAACAGAGGATGTTGATGTATACTCTTACGCGTATGCTGGTACCAAGATCAGGAAACCATGCAGTAGTCCAGAAGTTGGACATAATATTGTTATGGGGCTTATCCAAAGAGCTAAGGATGAGTTGGAGTTGGATTGTGCTAAGGCACATGTTGGAAGCATCTCAAAGCAAGCTAATGTTACCTTATCCACAGTTGATCACAAAAATTCTCAAACACTTCAAGGTTCCATTTGGAAATGAGGAATCTTCTAAAACCACACTGGTGTTTGGTGAATCAAATGTGAATCAAATGCAATTGAAACGGTTACACGGAAAATGGATAAGACCTCAAGCTGCTGTTGAACCAGCCCAGACTCAGCCACAACCTCAGCCTCAACCAGTCACTGCATCTGCTACTCCTGATTTTGTTGGCAAAATAATGGAATTCATTGAAGCTCAAATGGCACACAATGCCAAAGTGTTAGAATCTCAGTCCAGATTGGAAGCAAGTTTAAGGACTCTGCAGGAATCCTTGAATTCAGTTGTTAAAGATGTGGATTCGATTCAAGCACACTTAGGCATCAAACTGTCGTTTGAAGACATCGCGGATATTGGTCGTCAAGCAGCAGAAGAACCTAACCCGGATCCCCTAGATAACCCTGAGACTCACGGTGAGGAGACACCTGCTGAGGTTAATACAGCGGTCTCAACCTCTCCCATAGATGATAGTGAGGACCAGCCTAGACTAGGTGATTAGGACCCTTAGGTTTTATACTGTTTTGCTCTGACCTGTTATAATTCTGTGATGTATGATGAATTTTTTTAAACTTTATATCATTTGGCTTAATCATCTAAGTTGCTCATTATTTGCTATGATTGATTTTGACTTGATACACTTAAACTTCATTGCTCTGATACACTATGTTATATGATTTCAAACCCAATGCTTATGTTCTGTAAAATAGGGGGAGGAATTGTTTTCTGTCTTTTTGTCTTAACAAAGGGGGAGAAAAATTATAACTCGATAATTGCATTGTTTTTACAATCTGATGTTTTTTTTTGCTCTGATACTTAATAATACTTAATAATGTAGTTTATAATACTCTTATGCTTGTTGTTTTGAAATGCTCAAGTTACAATTGTATGAATTGTCAATTATGCCAAAAAGGGGGAGATTGTTGGACTTTAGTCTTTTGATTCCTAATTTTGACAGAATTAACAATTCAACAATGTTCATACACTACATGATAAATCTAATATTTGAATTGAGCAAGATTTCAGGAACAACAATCAAATCCTACACACTTGGAACATGTTGCTTGGAACACAAGAAATCAACAAAAGTTGATTTTTGACTGAAGCAAATCGATTGGGAAATCGATTTCATAACAAGGGTGTAAGGAAACACAATTGTTTGTGTTGGTATAATCGATTGGGCAATCGACTGACCAAATTAGAAATGAAAATTGCACAAGTCAGTAGCACCCCAGTTTTGAGGGTAATCGATTGACAAATCGATTATACATCTCACAAATAAACCTGATTGAAATAAATCGATTGGGAAATCGATTGTACAAGTCACAGTGACACCCCAGTTTTAAGGGTAATCGATTGGCAAATCGGTTGCTTAAATATCTTTGCAAAATAACTTTCCCTATGACAAACACAATCGATTGGACAATCTATTGTGTGAAATTTCAATCAAGTTAAGTTTGGTTGCAATCGATTGGGAAATCGATTGAACTAAACCCCAGGTAAGAACGTTTTCAGACAAATACATACAAATCGATTGGCACGTCGATTAACATCAAAATAGCTGAGTCACTGACTTAAACACAATCGATTGGCAAATCGATTGAAAGATCTTTTAAAAACCCAGTGAACTCTCAGCTTATGGCCAAATCGATTTTGAGTATTTGTTAATCGATTATGAAGACTAAATAAGATTACGAAATCGATTGATATGTGTTTCAGTTTGAACATAACATCTGCAATCGATTACGAAATCGATGCATATCAGTCTTAACATAATCACTGAAAAATGTTGTTTAAAGAATCGATTGGTAAATCGATTGGCTTATATAGTTTCAAGATTCAAGAAAAACAAGACACACGATAATCGATTGGCAAATCGATTAGACTGGTTTTATCACTTTAAGAAATCGATTGATGAATCGAATGATTAATATGTTTTTCAGAAACTATATAAACTGTCTTCAATCATTCTTTCATTAACAATCTGAAAAACACTTTGAATATTCTTGATATACAAAAGAACTCTCAATAACACTTGGTTAATACATTGAGATTGCTTTTTCAGATCATAGCCAAAGAGATTATCAACAATCAATAAGAGAGCTGGAAAAGTGATCTTGAAAGACAAGGGTTCTCATGAACAATCTTTGAATATCCAGAATTGTGAGAAGCCACATTGACCAAGATTGAAGACTACTTTTTGTTCTTCCTTTATTCTGTTTTTAATAATACTTTGAAACAAAAACGAAAGCGAGAAAAGCCAGCTAGAAACTGGTGGCTACTTTCTTGGGTGAGAGTGCTCAACAAGAAAGAGTCGTACTTTGATTCTGTGTTAGATTGCTGAGTATCTACAAGGATCAGAGAGTGATCAATAGGAAAGAGATCATTAAGATAGATAGGTTTCGGGGATGAAACTGGACAATCTGTAATTGATTCTTTCTATTGGAGAAGAAAATCTGAAATCCGTTTGGATTTTCAGGACTGGATGTAGGTTGTCAAGTTGACAACTGAACCAGTATAAATTCTTGGTGCAATCTTCTCTAACCCTTAACTCCTTTAATTTTCTATCTTGCTATATCTGTATATGTGATTAATATTAGATGCATGTTAAGCATATTCTGTGATAAGTAATATTGTTTAATCTGATATTTTGACTTGCATGCATCTTGGTTAATCGCTTATCAATCTACTTGAACTTGCTAATCTTGTATGCCACAATTTAAATTCCGCTGTGTGTATGAAATTGATTTAATTTCTTAAAGAACTGATACATTCCGATACATTCCGATTATTTCGAGGTCGTACCAACCAACATACGTAACCCTTCTTGTAAACCTCTTAGTTGAGGATGTCATTATCCTAGAGATTCGTTGAGTATGACATTCAACAGTTAATTATATGAAATTACATCATTTTTTTACCGTTTATTTATTTATTTATTAAATGATTTAAATTTTATATTTATCTATTTTGACTTAAGAATTCTCCATATATATAGAAGTCAAAATTGCTCTTGCTCATAGCACAAAATAGTAATTTATCATAAAATATTACAAAATCAATAATTAAAAAAAATATTTTTATTTTAAGTTAAAATCATCATTTTCCGAATAGTCATCTTCATTCATGAATAATCTTTGTAGTCTTGGTTTTATGGGAAAGTAGTAAACTATCTTATTAGGGACTTCATCTTTCTTCTTATTTTCTTGCCATCGACTTTTTCCACAATTAGGAAACTCATTAAGACTTTCATTGTCCTCTCCTCTATACAAAATACAATCATTAGTGCAAGTATCTGTTTTAACATAATCAAGTCCAAGATCCTTAATAATATTTATAACCTTGTACATTGAGTCAGGAAGCATGTTATCTTCGGGAAATGCTTCAATCAATAGATTTAGCAATGAGTTAAACGAGGTATTGCTTCATCCATAAAGACATTTCATTTGAAAAAGACGCATAATAAAAGATAATTTGCAGAAATTTTTACAACCAAGATATAATGTTTGTTGAGCATCGTTCACCACTCCATAAAACTTTTTAACTTCCTTATTTGGCTCTTCATCGATCTTACTAGATATTAGATGATCAAACACATCTTTTCTATTTTCTTTAAATGATTGAAGTATGTCATAGAGCATGGCAAATGTATGAGCATCATCACTCATTTCATATCGAGCACAATTGTAAATGTCATTATCCTTAAAATCACTATAAACTAACGAATCACTTGACGATCCTCCATGATACTCCCAATTTTCATAACTTGGTTCAAATCTCCATTGGTGTAAATCATGAGTCACACCATCTCTTGTCTTAAAATTAATGTTATTACATCTACAACATGGAGACCTAATTGTTTTTGGCAGCTTGTCCACAAAAAAAAAGAAAATTCTAAAAAACCATCAATTCTATTTAAATATTTCGGTAAACTCCTATCTTTAAATTTGATCCATCTTTTACTTTGTTTAGTCATTATCACAATTCTTGTGATTTTAATAAAAATATGTGACAAAATAAAACTTACATAATAATTAAAAATAATTGTGAATCCAATTAGATATTTTTATGAAAATAACTAGAAAATTATTACTAAAATTATAAAACAAAAACACTAAGGTTGTGTTTTGGTTTAATTTTTTTAACATAAATATAAAGGAGTAATATGTTCAAAACTTGAAAAAGGAATGAGGGCACATTGAAACATCCAAAACTAACCATAAGAAAAATGTTCGAATAAAAAGAAAGATTAAATAAGTTTTTAGAACCTATAAATTAACTTTAGTACTCTAAAATTTATTCTTCAAACAACAGGTTCTCAAATGTTTTATGTCAACAATTTTGATTCCTATTTTAAAGTTAATTCATGTGTATCATTCAAATTTTGAATATTTTTTGCATACATGTTTATAATATTATAAGAATCCCCCATATAAAAATTTAAATTTTTTTAACTGTCGATTAAATAAATATGAATTTATAAGTGCCAAAAAATTATACTTAATTCTTCTTTTGTTAAAAAATTATAAATTTTTGTGGGAGAAGTTATTATAATATTTTAAACATGCATATAAAAAAAATTCAAATTTTTTGGAGATAGATGAATTGACATAAATTTTTTGAGGGATCGTTATTTGAAAAATAAAATTAGAGAAATTAAAAATAAAATATAATATATTTTTAGAAGGACTAAAAAAATATAATATATTTATAAAATAAAAAATATAATTTATTTATAAAGATTAAAAATTATTTAACCTAAAAAAAACATAATTTTGTGACAAAAATAAGGAGGAAGGGATTCTCTATCCAAAAAATATATTAGAATATAGTAACATAAGAAAACATTACCAAACATTGTCCCAAAACAATATAAAAGCGTCGATTTCTTTTTTTATTTCTTTCTTGTGTCACTTGAAATCTTTTCCGCGATGCTTATTGGTGTTCTAAGCATTGAATATCTCCAAATATACTTAAGAGTCGTCGTTGTTCTACATTCTCTATAAATTTAAATTTTAAATTGAATAATATTATTCAAACATAAAAATTAACATAAATAAGATACTGTATAAAATATATTTTGTTTTTTCATAAAATATTAAAATATTGTATTTGTGTCACATTTTGTATTAATCAACATATTTTAAATACTGAAAAATGTTAAACTATTGTATTTGTGTCTTGACTTCTTTTAAGAAAGTTGATTGTATCACATTATTGATTTGAAGCATTGTTCGACGGTTAACTGAGTTTCCAAATTTATTAGACGCAAAATAATCAGAGTGAACTTGTATTATCAATTTCATCTAAGGCGTGTCACAACACACTTAATTGATTAATTCTCTCTGTTTATAAGAGGATTTAGTTTATACAAGGATATTGACTTTATCAGATGCTTCACTTAAAGTTTTTTTCTTTTGATCTTTGAGTGAGAGGATCAATGTACATAGGTTTTTAGTGAAAGACAAATAATCATTGTAAGGTTCTTTTCCTTTGTCTTTAAAGAGTCAATCATTGACTTGTATTTCTTTTTATTTTTACCGATTTAATTTAGACTATAGATTATTTGATGTTTCTTGTAATGTTTCTTATTGTTATATTATGACTTACTTGTTTATAAGGTGATAATATTATTTGTGTTAAAACACTTAGATTACTATATCTAATTTACTATAGTTTATTTTACCTTAAAGTAGATGATTATCAATATAATTTTTTATCTTTTAACTTAATTTGTACATTTAACAAATACAATTAAATAATAATTTTTTATTTATTTATTTTGTTATCATCAAAATATCAATTAGAAAATTGTAGTTAAAATTACTTTTGCATTGGTTATATAGTCTCTTCTTTTTGACATATAAGTTCATATTGAGACTTATATTCACAAGCTGGTATTTTCTATTTTTCTCTTCAATAATATGATGAGGTGTTATTCAATAGAAATTATCTTTAGTGTTTTTTTGCATTTGAGAGAGAACAGAGAGATGCGAAATCTAGTTTTATTTGGATAGGAAAATCTGGTGATAATATACTGTTTTTGGGGGATATAATTAGTATATGAACTTTGAAAATTCTATAGCATATTTATTTGTTCGGTATGTTATTTCCCCAACTCAAAATTTAAATTTGTAATAACACATGTAGAGATGGAGTTTCTGAAATCTCTGCTTGTTTCTCTATGTGTGTGTTGCCCCGTTTCAATAAACTATTGGTCTTCAATCATTTGGTTATGGTTGGTTTGGACATGGCTGGAGAAGACATTCGGAACATTTGTATTGGTTTGGACATGAATTGAGATGATTTGGAGTCATCAGGTGGAGGATAGTCCGAAGTTTAATACCACTTCAGTTTTTAAATATAAATTTTGTTATCCCTTTATGATCCATTCAAATTTTTATTTCTTTGTTGAAATATTTTTAATTACTTTAAATTTTTGTATCAATAAGTAGACAATAAATATTATGAACAATAAACATGCAAAAATTGTTCGAATATTAACTAATTTAATATCAATATAAATGTTATTAATTATCATAATTTAGTCAACGATATCTTATTCTTAAGGATAAAAAGTGTAGATATTATGATTGAAAAAGACTACAGACAACTAAAGTAGAACAATTTAAAAGGTTATGAATTAAATGCTCTTTCATTAATTATAAATGATAGGAAATTATGAGTTTATTTGATTCTTGCGGATAATCCCATTAAAAATGATTTGGTTGTTGTTGGTGCTCTATCACTTGGTCTAGTTGGTTTATTCTTTGTTTTCTAATTTACTGACAACAACCTTGTCAATACTTCAATGGTACTATGAATGAACTTTGAAATGACTGCATGCATCTATTGAGAAATTGTATGACTTTTCTACTTCTATTAAGTCATTAGTTTCCTTAGGTTCAACCAAGTCAGGAGACCTCATTGCATCATGTAAACTATTTGCATCTTGGGATAAAAGGGATAAACTATGGAATTTTTCTATACCGGACAAATATGTAGTAATGAAACCTGAGGTTTTTCATGTCTAATGTAAATCTAATTGGTGCTCTTGTAAATTTTAAATAAGTTAGAAATATTGTAATGATACCTGTTGCAATGTTTAAAAAATTGAGAGTCTATGCAAAGATCAGGAGAGATTTAAAAGATTGTAATTTATAAGAATCTATACAAGATTCTATTAATAGAAAAGTGTTTATTTATTTTTCCGATTTTAATTATAAGCAAAATAATATCAATATTTTTTGATCTCAAATATAAACTAAACTTAATTAAATATACTATATTTAATCAATTTATATTTTATTTTTCAATAACTATTTTATTTTCATGGGAGATAATTTTTGAAAACACAAACAATTACTTTTTGTATTATTTTGAGAAAATTAAATGAAGTTAACTATCTTTCTTACCAAATGTGAATTTATTTATTTTTTCTTAAATATGAGACCGGATGGAGTATAGATATGAACACATGAACATAATTATTGTAGATGTAGAAAATAGCTTCTAAATCACAACATGAAACAAATTTCATAATCATAAATTCATAAGTTCAAAACCATACATAAGTGCATAAACATGAGAAACAGAGGAACTAGCACAAGAAACAAAGTAACTCGCACAAGAACAGAGCAACTTCCACGAAGGGAGTAAACAGAGGATCCATATGAGGAAGAACAAGGTGGCGGCGAAGTCTCAGTTAGCATGCGAGGAAGAAGGGAGTTGGCAATAAACAGGAGTATTCGCGAGGAAGAAGAAACGATTTCAGGTTTCTTTTTATTTTTAATCTAAAAACTGGGTTTTCACCATAAACCCAACCCATGCCCGTTTGAATTAAAAAATTAGGTTTTTTTGCAAAAGAAACCCGCCCCAAATTTGGGAGTTTTTGCAACCATCATGACGCCATTGCAGCTCGAAAGCTTCATTCTGGATCGTATGTTTGTGCGAGTCTACGACCATACTTACGATTCCACAAACACTGACCTGGTATTCTTCATGCCTTCAGGAGAGTATTGGTACAGAGAATTCACGAGCTAACAAAAATATCTTCATTCGTCCTTCATTTTCATGCACTGACAATTCGATTCATGTTAATACTCTATTTAAGAATCATCTCTAGTTAATTTCTGTCTGATTAATAGAAATAGGTTTCCCACTTTTAAAATATTCTATACTTTCAGTTGCCATATGAATCTGATCGGTATGGACAAAGATGATAGATTCTTGTGATTATTACAAATGAAATGATTAGAAATTTAGAAGTGTTTGTATGCTCCTTGGTATGTTAATAGGTTATGATTTTGCAATGAATTGTACCTTTGATTTTCCATTTGAAGAATTACTGCTAGCGACCACCGGTGTGATAGTATGTTGCAGGAATAGTTAAATTCTAATGGGCTTAAGTATGATATAACACCAATAATTAGATTGAATGGCTACTAGATTTACATCCATTTCAAGATAGATTGCAAAAGACAAAAGAGAAACATTGCTGTTAAATTCTTCTTCCATGTTGATAGACAATTATGTTGCCAAGATGTAAACATGCAAGAGATATCTGCATTTGTGTTTTTCTTGCTTCTTTAGATTCATTAGTATGACTGATTTAGACTTTGTCCCTCTTGCAGTCTGTACAAGTTTACTTCACTTTGATTGCTAATGTGCACCACTCAAATTTAACATACAAATTGAAGGAGGAGGCTTAATATATTTAAGTTATTTCATTATTTGTGGCTTAGTTGCCAGCCTACAAATGTGCTGTATTTATCAACTGTCTTGAGGATATGGAAACATGGCTCTATTAAAGGTTGCTTTTGACTAGGCTATTTCATTTAGCAACATCATATGATTATCATGAACTTACACTTTTGAAAACTTAATTTTGCATCTTATATTGCTGGCTTGTGAGACTTATTTGAATTTCACTGTTGTACAAAGTCCTCCTTACTCTTTAACTTTCATTAAGGGGATTGTTGCCCAATACTGTAACCCTTTTCTCTTGTTCTATCAAAACAAAACAATGGCTCAAATTACATGATGCGTTTGATTAATAGTCTCCAAGTATGGTCTGTTAGTTGTTGTATTGCTATATCTTTTTCACGATTATTCTAGTATTTAGTTTATACCAAATGGATGTTTACCTGCAGGGATGTTTTAATAATTTTCAGGTTTAAATGGTAGTTGCTCAGAGGTGTGTTCTTGGACATCTTCCTGTTACGTAGGTTGTAAAAATATTTATTTCTTGGTCAAACCTTCTTTTAAATAGTCGTCTGCTTAAAGTTTGTGGGCTGGATTATCAATGCCTGGAAACGAAGCGGTAGACAGGCTCCATAATTTTTTTGGTCAAGAAAACTTGTCCCAGGAACAGTATCATTCACAAGCGGTTGATGGGAACTGGCCAGGACCAAGCAACAATATATGGGTTGGCAGCCAGAGATCGACTGGTGTGCCATTTGTTTCCAATTTGAAGAATTTTAATCAACAAAAATGTGGTAAAGATTCTACAAATTTATTTTATAATATTTTCACTTGTCACTACCATGTTTTAATACATTTTGTATTTGAATAACTAAAACATCGATGTTTAAGTTTAACTTTGTCATGTAGTTTGAGGTTGTCTTTATTACTTACTAACCACACTGCCTTCTCTGTCACAAAGATTCTGAGCAGGGACACGTAAGCTCTCCATATTTGCGTCACAGTTTGAACCTGTCACAATCAAATTTGAGGCATGAGTCTGGCAGAAATCAGCTGCCAAACCAGCAAGCAGCTTTAAGTGGCTACATGCAGGGACAACAGGTTTTCCAGACAAGGCAGAATGGAGCCAATATTTTGGAAATGGATACAGAATCTGATTGGCACCATGTATCAAGAGGAATTCCGGTGCTAGAGTCACAAGGGAATAGTGGTCTTGAACTCTATAAGAAAAATATGGCTAGGAATGATGTTGGTGAATCTCCTGTCAATTTTGATTTCTTTGGAGGTCAACAGCAAGTAACTGGTCGCCATAATGGAATGCTTCAGCCTTTACCGAGACAGCATTCAGGAATAGATGAAATGCATCTATTACAGCAGCAAGCGGTACTTAACCAGATGCAAGAACTTCAGAGGCAGCAACAATTTCATCAACCAGAAGCAAAGCAACAGAATTCTATGGCCCCAGCTTCGTCTATTTCAACGCAGACGGTTACTAGCCATTCTGCTTCTCTTATTAATGGAATTCCTGTAAATGAGGCATCTAACTTTATGTGGCAGCCTGAAGTTATGGCAACTAATGCAAATTGGCTCCAGCGTGGTGCATCTCCAGTTATGCATGGGTCCTCTAATGGACTTATATTGTCTCCTGAACAAGGACAAGCATTGCACACAATGGGTTTGGTTCATAATCAGGGAGATCAGTCTCTTTATGGGGTTCCGATATCTGGTTCAGGAGGCACTCCTAACCTTTATTATGAGATTCAAGAAGTTAAGCCAGCAATGCAGCAGGTTTCTTTCCCACAGCAATATTCTCATGTTCATGGGAACAAACCTGTGCTGCCACAGATAGTGGCCGGCAGTAATTCATTTTCAGCTATCCAGAATGCTACATTTTCAGATCACATCAACAGAAATGATGGAACTTTAGTTTCAAGACAGGATATTCAAGGAAAGAGAATGTTTGGAGCTACTGCTCGTGTAAATAGTGGACTGAATGTGGAAAACTTGCAGCAACTGAATTCTGAGCTAAGAATTGTACCAATGCAAGATTTTCATGGGAGACAAGAACTAGCTGGATCTTCTGAGATGTCTTCACAGGACAAGATTTTAGTGCAGGCTCCTCCTTCACAGAACATAGCAACCCTAGATCCAACTGAGGAGAAGATTTTGTTTGGTTCAGATGATAGTATGTGGGATGGATTTGTTACAAATACTGATTTTAATATGCTGGATGGTACAGATAGTTCTAATGGCTTTTTATCCCTTCAGAGCGGGAGTTGGAGTGCGCTTATGCAGTCTGCTGTTGCAGAAACTTCTAGTAGTGACATGGGCATCCAGGAGGAGTGGAGTGGTCTGGGTTTACAAAATATGGGGCGATCATCTGGAAATGAGCAACCCTCTACTACTGGTGGCAGCAAACAGCAATCAGTTTGCGGTGACAATAACTTGCAATCATCTTCCAATAAAAATTCAAGACCTTTAATTCGGCCTGATGATGTTAGTAGGCCCACAACCACTGAAAACCATTGTAGCGTTTCTCGGTTTCATCAGTCAGGTCCTGATACTTTACATCAACAGCATGACAGGTTACAGATTGATTCTCACTGTCACCGACCAAATCCACAGCATTTAGAAAGAGGCAGGTGGTTAAATTGCAGTCCTCAGCAAAAACAATTATCTGAAGGTGGTCATATATATGGAAATGCTACCAACTCTTCAGGTTTAGATAAAAATGAAAAGGTTAAATCAGATTATTGGACACATCAACAGACCATATCATCTTGTAGCGATAGTGGTGGTGGTGGATTAAATAAGTCTAATGGTTGGGACATTACGATGTCAGCCCCATTTGATAGTAGTTCTACTTTCGAAACCAATGAAAATGAAAACTCATTGCAGCACCATCATGGAAAAGCCATGCATGAGGAGATAGGTCAGGTGCCTGCTACATGGGAGCCTGATTCTGGGGAAGATTCTGGTATGAATGGTATTACTGCATTACCAAATTCGGGCTCTGCATGGTTCAGCCAGCAAGACAGCAAAAAGCTCCTCAACGCCGATGTGTGGAGATATTCTGAGTCAGCAGGTAGCTATATAAGAAATGATGGTCCAGGAAAATATAAGCATCATATGGAAAACCCTTCTTCAATTTTGGAATCATCAAAGAATGGAAAATTTGAAGGTGATCTAAATGGTGTGGATAACTCTAAAAAAAATGAAAAATCAGCAGATGGTCTTGGATCTAATTTTGATGGCAATGATTTGCATAGTCCAAAGTCATCTGGTCAGGTGCATCAAAGATCTTCCACTACTCGTACATTTCAGAACCATCCAATGGGGGACCATGGTAATGAAGTGGAAACTTATGGAAACAAACAGGTCATAAATTCACAGCCTATGAACCATCAACATTTTGGAGGACATAGAGGTCTGGGCCATAGTTATCTTGGACAGTCAAAGTATGGATATTGTGAAGGGAATTATAGTGAAATGGAGAAGGTAACTTGTTAGATACCATGTTTTATATGCTAGTCTCACATTAACTGTTTATCTCCATGTCTTGGAGAATCAGAAGTTGTTTATATCCTTTAAAAATCTGAGTCAAAAAGAAAAAATCCTTTAAAATCTGACTGAAGTGACACCTGATTTTCAGGGTGAGTCGGAGAGCTTGGATGATCATGTTTCAAGAAGCGTACATCGTACACATATCCCGAAAACAATGATCTCATTGGATAGAAGTGTTGGTAATTATGCCTTACAGAAGACTGCTTTACCCAGGTAGTTGGATTTGAAAATTGCCTAGCTTCATTTTTGAACATATGAGTTTATTCATATGATATGGTACTTCCTTTTTAATTATTGCGGAAATATTCTGCTATCCGTAATGATACCCAACCATGTCATGATTTTTTGGGACCTTTTCATTTTCTAAACTTCTTGTTTAACTAGTGCTTGTATACATGTTTTCTTTATTTCCATCATGCATTATATATTTTCATGATTTACGTGTGATGACCCTAGCTCAAAAGTTTGCTTCAATTTGATAAAATGTTGTTGCATCTACAATATTCATGAGCTTTTTCATGAAGTGAATCAGTCAAGGAGGTATGACATTCCACCGCGCACAAGCCTTTCTGACCACAATTTTTCTTCCAGGGTGCATGAAACTGAATCTTCAGATGGATTTGCTGTACATCCTCAGTGGAATCAAAGTTCTTCGCCACAGGGCTTTGGCTTACAATTGGCTCCTCCTACTCAGGGGCCTGCCATAGTATTTTCTCGTGGCTCATCAGATTCAGGTCATACTATACAACACATGTCTGAGACAGGGGATAAGCACCACACATGGTTAGCTACTAATCAAACTTTTCCTCCTCAAGAGTCATCTCCTGGGGAGAATAAGAATAATATTTCTAGTACCACAGGGCAAGTTTTTGATAAGGCCTCTCAGCACAACGTGGCAGGAAACATTCCACAGGCCTTTACATCTGCCTTTCCTTTCTCCAGGAACCGAACTCAGAATCAGAATATGGCTCCTCTTGGTGGACAAGTAGCAAATTCTCAGCCGGCTTCCTTGAATCATGTAAATGAATTTGGTGAAAGAGCTCAAGCTAATCAATCTGAAATGCTATCTACTCGGGACATGTCCCAGCTGAGTGGTACAGATCAAATTTGCATTAAAGATCGTGCAATCCAAATTTTGGCAGCAGAGGCAGGCAGTCAGCCTTCTGTTACATATGGTGCATCTCTGCATGGCACCCCTTCGAAAGTTATGCACAACTTGTGGACCAATGTTTTGAGCAGGCAACATTCTACCGCTTTGAAGATTCCATCACAGCCCAAACAAATAAACTATTGTGAAATGACAACTGAGTCAAAGAAGCTAGATGATCAGGATCCAAACGAAGATGGTAATGAGCTTTCTGCCATTGGTGTTTGTTCTGCTTACTCCAATAGCTCTGTAATAAATGTGCTTAAAGAAAGCCCTGGAGAGCAGACATTGTTTGAGAATGTTGTTGGTGCTGAAGACGCTGCAGTTGTATCACACCTGAAGGAACCTTTTGTGAAATGCGTTGCATCTCAACCAAGCTTAGCTGTGACCTCAAGGGATATTGAGGCTCTCAATCGGTCTTTAAGACCAAACAAGGTTTTGAATCCTAATTTCTCCTTGCTGAATCAAGTTCAATCCATGAGAAACGTGGATATTGATCCTAGTAATCGGGAAGCCAAGAGATTGAAAGTTTCTGATAATATGGTGGACAAACAGCACGTAGATTCCAACCACGGACAACAGTCGTCATATGGATATGACAATTTGGTCAAAGATGTGTCTGGAAATAGTTCTTCCATTCCATCATCGCAACCCAGTATATTATGCTTGTCAGAAAAGCCACATGATGGAATGGGCATGAATGCATCTTCACAGGAGGTGATTGAAAATGATCAGGAAAACTCTCTTAATGTTTCTGATAGTAATAACGCAAAATCAAACAGAAATGATCATTCTCTGATAAATCCACATATGGCACCGTCATGGTTTGAACAATATGGAACTTTTAAAAATGTTAAGATATTGCCAAATTATGATGGACAGAAGATAACTGCTGCTAAGATTATGGACCAACCTTTTATTCTATCAAACCAATCAGATGGTCTGCATTTCCAAAATTCAATAGATCAAGTTAATAGTTTTAATGATGCTCAACTTGGTAGCCCCAGGCACAATCCAATGCCTGCTTCAGTTGCAAGTGAGAATGTATGTTCTCAGTTATCGACTCCTACGGGTGAACCTGATTTACTTATATTGAGACCAAAGAAGCGTAAAACTGCCACATCTGAACTCCTGTCATGGCATAAAGAACTGACACAGGGTTCTGAACGTCTTCGAGATCTAAGGTGGTTGCCAGTCATTTAATGCATTTATTTTTTTGCCAACATTGTTGGTTTAGGGAAAAGTTCTGCTTATGATATTATCCTTTTTGTATTGTTTTGATATAAAAATACCTTCTTCGTTTGCTATGTCAGTGTGACTTCATTTTTATTATTGTTTAGTGTAGTAATATATCAAGTATTTTTTACCCTTAGATAACATAAATTCCATATTATTTTGCAGTGCGGCGGAATTATTATGGGCCCAAACCGCAAACAGACTGATTGAGAAGGTTTGTTATAAAATTATATCAGTCCACAAAATTAATAAATTGATTAGTTAATGAGTTCTCTTAACGCTGCTTATAATTAATAGGTTGAAGCTGGTGCTGGGGTAGGCGAAGATCTATCAGTGATGGTGAAGTCAAAAAGAAGACTTGTCTTGACTACGCAGGTTATGCAGCAACTACTAAGCCCTCCTCCTGCAGCATTTCTCGTAGGAGATGTGAAGTTGCATCTTGAAAGTGTGGTCTACTCTGTTTCCAGATTAACATTAGGAGAAGCATGCAGTTCAATCTCGTGGTCTGGATGCGGTACTCTGCCACCTGGAAGCAAAAATCTGTAAGAATTATTATTATTATTATTTTGAATGGCTTGTATAATGGTTTTTACACAAGCACACACACATAAGTACACATGCACAGCTGACCTATATTTTATATAAGAATTGACATTTTTGTGTGATGCTTTCTGTAGACTGCTCAGAAAACAGACATCATCTGACAATGTTAATCATCACGTTTTGAAAGTTATGGACTTTGTTGATAGAACAAGGAGGCTGGAAGAGGATATATTAAGGTAATATCATAGTGTTTAGTTTTATACCTTGTATCCATTATTTTTTAACCCTAGAAATAACAAATTTCAAAGAGGCTAATCTGTTATATGAGTACAACTGAATATTGAGCAGGTTCTTTGGCATTAAAATCTTTTAAGGTTGACAAATATCTCTTTTTATTTATGTTTTTTTTGTGTGTGGTTATTTGGCAAGTTGAAGTTGAAGTTGAAATACGGCTTTTGTCTAGATTGGTTACTCTTTTTTTTTTCTTTCTAAATATGGCTCAAATGCTCTCAGTTAGCTATTTGCTCATGAAATAAAAGATACAGGTTTGTTAGTATAAGTAATTTCTTAGGTTGATTTTTGTGATTTATTTCTTTGGAATAATGTCGTTGAACTATCAAGTTAAACTCAGAATTGTATGATTTTACGACTCTACCTACATGTATCAAAATTGAGTAACAAAATTGCAAGTTTGAGGACAATTGAACGAGTCTACAACATAAAGGTTGAGGCTAATTGAGTTGCTTATTGTAAAATATGAGTAATTTCTGTCTAATGAGATAACACATCTTCTATTTATAATGATGTTGCATTAATTACATTCAATGTCTATGTAGTTGTATTAACTAGTACTACTAACAATTAGTCTAGGATGGTGCACAATCAAGGAATAATAAAAACATACACTGAAATTTAACAATTGTGATATTTCTCAATAATGCTAATAATAATCACAGTTTTGACATCCCATATAGCCCATATGCAAAGGCATGCGACAAAAATTGGGCTTCATGTTTGCAGTAAATAATGGTTGCCTGCTAGGCTGCTACTGCTACTATAATTATGTTATATTTCTGTCAGTGATCTTATTTATTTTTATATGATAACTACAACTTTGTTATGCTCTGCTCTACTTATTTTATGTGGTTTTTTTATCTTTTTAATTGCAGATTGGATAGCAGAGCCTCAATTTTGGACTTGAGAGTGGAGTGTCAGGATTTAGAAAGATTTTCTGTTATCAATCGATTTGCCAAGTTCCATGCACGGGGACAATATGATGGGGCAGAGACCTCATCGTCCTCTGATAAAATTGCTAATTCTCAGAGAGTATTTCCCCTGCAATTTGTTACTGCAGTTCCATTGCCTAGGAATCTCCCAGACAGGGTACAATGTCTTTCACTTTGATAATTAATTAATTCATTTTCCATCTTACTTGATTAGTTGTCTCCCCAATCTACTGGTCTTTTTCTTTCAACTTATATAATCGCACGTCATCAACATAGAACCATTCAACTGGCAGTGTAGGAGAAGAATAGTACTATGTTTCGTCTTCGACCTGCAGGGGCTGTTACATCTTTGCAATTTATATATGTATGTATGTGTAGATCCTTTAATCTTTGACTTTCCATTTTCAAGTTCCAAGCCTTCTGTGTATAGCAAAATTATATATGCAGTGGTTTACCATTACCATTTGGCTTGGATTAGACTGATTAATTTGGATAGGTTTCTTTTCTTTTTTTTTTTTTGTGTTGATAAATTTTGGATAGGTTTCTTCACTAACTCATTTTGTTTCTTTCAATATGAAATAATTTTCTATATATTTTCTTGTATGGTCCTGCCTATCAAAAACCCTTTTTGTAGGGGATGTTACAAAACAGCATCAAGTGTAGGGCCTCAAAAATAGTGAACGTTGTTTGCTTTTGGTATTCATATTGCGTTGACTGTCTAGTATACATAATTTGTAGCTATATTATAAAATCCCCAGTTAATCCTATTATTTTATTCTTCTATGGTCTTGGGTAAATTTTGAGGTGTAGTTGACAGAAAATTGTCTTGTCGATGTTTATGAATTATTGGGTTAAACGAAATCTTTTATTCATAATGGGTGCCAAGTTTTTATGTGAATAATAATAGATGTTGTGAATGATTTGTTTCTTGGGGAACTATGCTATGGCCTTTATCTTGTTGGTTTCTTTGCTATAAGTTCGATATTTTCCAGCCTTGTAAGCTGAGTTCAAGGTTTCGTTTTTAGTAAAAGTTTTATATTCTACATGATTAATGGCTTCGGATTTGTTATGCAATCGGATTTATGGAATTCAAATGTCGACCGTACCGGGTTCAGACTGGGAATGCCTTTCTTGATAAATGGTATGTGACATGTTCGTTGGTTACCCCAAATTTTCTTATATTTACCCCGATGAAGAGTGTGTCGCCATCTAAAATTTGAGTGATTTTTGAATTTAATGGAGTCAATATTAAAATTTATTTTAAAATAAGAAAAATATTGAGAAACTTTTAAAAATAAAAATAAAAAATGAAAATGGTATTTGAAACTAAATTTTAAATTCAGAAGTCGATTATGCGTAAAGAAGATATTAATACTCTACGACATTTGTTAAAATATGATTATTTACAATTAATTGTATAAAATTAATATTAATTTAAATATATTTATTTCTCTTTATTATTAAATATTAATATTAATTATTTTTTGAATGTGAGAAAAGAAATAAATTTTTTGTTAATGTGTTTGACAAGAATATTCCGACTACGTATCTCACAGTACAATAGAGAAATCAAAGCTTCGTAGTTATTGAATAGAAAATGCGGATGTAATGATCATTTTTTAAAGAAATTTATTTTATTGATAAATAAAGTTATCTTAAAGGGTTTATTTAATTTGAATAATTATTTTAAAGAGTTTATTTCATTTGAATAATTATTTTAAAATACGAATTTTAAGACTACTTAGTAGTACAACTCATGTCTCGAAAGTGCAAGGATTAAAAAAATGTTTCATCCGGTTAATCAATTTAAGAATATTTTTATTATTTTTGTTATAAAAATGAGTTTTATTATTTTTGTTATAAATATGAGCTTTAAAATCTCCAACTTGTACATCTTGTGTTATAACCGTTCAAAAATTAAAAAGACATCACATCTATTTAACCACTTTAAAATAATTTTTTATATAATTATTTAAAAAATAAAATAAAAACGAGTTTTAGAAGTATCAAGTTATCACAATTGTTTAAAAAATAAAACAAAAAAGAGTTTTAGAACTGTTAAGTTACCACAATTTATATAATATAATTTAAAGCAATATTTTATTGATTTTATTTTTTTTCAAAAGAAAATTAAATAAATAATAATCTAATAAAGTAAAAGTTGGACGCATCATTTCAGAAAGAAAAAAAAAAAAGGACAACATGCATCGTTTCAGAACAGAAAGGCAAACATCCTTTCAAAACAGGAAGACAATCATCGTTTCAGAACTCAAGTTTCAATAAATCCTAAACCAATGGGGGAATGTTTCAAAAACTACATTTCAATAAATCAACCTAACAAAAATCTCATTTTTAAATCTATTATAAACTTCATATAACTCATCTTTTCATTCTAAATGTAGAAACCATCAAATAAAAGCTTTGATTTTAAATGTGAAATTAGGACAAGCACACCAAAGGAAATGTTGTAGTAAAGGGACAAAGAATAGAGCAACAAACATGAGAGTGATGCATATGTGGTATATTGGGAAGATGAAGGCGGCGTTGGTGCACGGTTGGCGGTGATTGGCATTACTTGTGAAAATTGAAATGACGGTGATGTCCTCTATTTCTCGTTTTTATTTTTTATTTTGTTTTGAAATATATGATTTTGAGAATGAAGTTTGATTGTTGTTTCTTCTCTACTGAACTTTATTTTTGTTTAAGATATCTCTTTTATAAAAAAATTTATGTTTTATCTTTTCATCTCTTTCTGTTTTTTTTTATTTTTTTTTATAATATTTTCTCTCTTTTGTTTTGCTGATTTCAGAAATAAAGAAAAAAAAACTCCCTTTCTTTTCTTTGAAACTGATTTTTGTATCAATTTATAGACTACAAGGATGAATCTTTGTATAGAGATGGAAAGGGAAAAGAGTGGTTGCCCTCTCTCTATGTGTGCATTTTGAATGAACATATCTTTATTAATGAAAGAGTAAAAAATAAGGAACATGAAAAGAAAAGAAGAGAGTAAAAAATAAGGAACATGAAAAGTAAGAAGAATATATATTTTTTATTTTATATTATTTTTGGTGTAATGTAAAGGGAACACTTATGCAAATATGAACTCAAAATTAGACTAAATCGTAAAATGATAATTTTTTTTTTTTATATTTTATCATAAATATTTTTAATTAGTGGGATAAAATTAAGATACTATAGTGCAGACGCTGTAAATTTTTTTAAACAATAGTTTGTTTTTAGAATACTTTTCCTAGTTGTGTTATTAGAACCCCACTGTACCTATTTGAGTGTACTGTGTTAAGCCAAAATTAACATGTTTTGTCATCATCAAAAATTGGGAGATTGTTAAGACAAAATCTCAATTTAAATGTTTTGATGATAATTAAACAAAAGGTTAATTAAAGACTATTAATTATGATTCTAAATATTTTGGTATTTAACATGTGCATTTGAGTGTGTTAAAACAAGATAAGTATCAAACTTTACAAAACAGATCTCATTAAAATCAAAGAAAGCAAAAGCAGTAAAACGAAGATTGATCTTGAAGTAGTTTTGGAAAACGAAGAACGATCTTCGTTTTTGGCAGAAACAAGAATAATCAGTTTCTCTATTAGAAATTGGATCCTGGAAGCTTTATTCATCTCATAACTTCATCAGAGAATAAGCAAGGATCAATCTAAGTCATAATCATTCTAGAATTCGAAGCATCAAAAGATATGCTTCATAAAAAGCTTAAAACAAGATCATTCTTCAAGTGAGGAAATTGCAAGTACAAAGTTGCAAGCTGTAAAAGTACACTGCTTATTGTACTGTCAATCTAGACCTACACACGTGACTGAAAAGCAAACAATCATCTCAGACAACTGACACAATCACAAGTACAAGTCAGCTCATCACCAACAAATTCGAAGAACGATCTTGGATGTCAAAAACGTTCCTGGATTTAGCATAATCACTCTTGCTTTATGACTGATTTTATCCAACCACTCCTTCATGACAGCTGACCCTATTTCAACGGTCATATGAGCTGTCCTAAAGCTCTGTACAAAGTTGCAAGCTGTAAAAGTACACTGCTTATTGTACTGTCAATCTAGACCTACACACGTGACTGAAAAGCAAACAATCATCTCAGACAACTGACACAATCACAAGTACAAGTCAGCTCATCACCAACAAATTCGAAGAACGATCTTGGATGTCAAAAACGTTCCTGGATTTAGCATAATCACTCTTGCTTTATGACTGATTTTATCCAACCACTCCTTCATGACAGCTGACCCTATTTCAACGGTCATATGAGCTGTCCTAAAGCTCTATTGAAGCTTATTAATACAACTTGAAGATAAAGAACAAGACACAACTCAAAGTGCCAAGAAAAGCATCAATCATTCAATCATACTCAATTGTCTCGATACCATTCTTAAAGCTTGCTGTTTTAATCTTTGTGTTGTGTTAGAATCAGTACCAACTGAGTTCTATTTACAGAATCTATTTCTCAAACAAGAGTTGATTAAATACCCAGATTCTAAACATTCTCAAAATCACCACTTTGTAACTCAAGGTTATTTTGCTAACATAAGCTTGAGTGTTTTGTAAAAACTCCTTTCATGTTTTGAAAGGTAATTCGCAAAATACTTTCTGAAATAGTAAGGTAGAACTAAGGAAATCCTTTCTAGGTAGAAGGGTAGAAACTGTGTAAAGATCAAGATTGATCTGTGAAAAATAGTGTGATAACCAAGAACACTCTTGCCTTTGAGCACATAGTGGAAAATCTCACATTTGTGAGGCTTGGACGTAACACGTGTTTGGGTGAACCAGGATATATGCGTGTGTAATCTCTCTATCTCTATCTCTATTTATTTTATGCTTGACAATCATATTTTATATTGATAAAGTTGATATTGCTGTTTTTTACTAACCAAGGTCATTTTTGAGTTAAACTTTCAGTTTTAAACAAGAATTTTTAAAAAAGGGCAATTATAATTCAAACCCCCTTCCTTATAATTGACATTGTTACTTCAATTGGCATCAGAGCCAGTCTCTAAGGTTTAAACATCCAAAAAGTGTTAGAGCAAAAGATTCAAGAAGATAAATGTCAAAAGCTAAATACATAGCTGAAGGAGGGTCTTCAAACAGACCACCATACTTTGATGGCTCAGATTATTACTTCTGGAAAGGAAAAATGCAACTGTTCCTAAAGTCACAAGATACATGTATGTGGAGAATCATCACAGATGGAGACTTCATACCAAGAGTAGATCAAAACGATCCAACATCAGCTGAAAAGAAATAAACAGATTGGACAGCAAATGAAAAATCTAAGGTACTTCTAAATTCAAAAGCTCAATTAATTTTATCATGTGCCTTAAGCAGGGAAGAAAGTGAAAGAGTAGATGAATGTGATATGGCCAAGAAGGTATGGGACATATTGCAAACTCACCATGAGGGAACAAGTCATGTTAAGGAAACAAGAATTGACATTGGTATTCGAAAGTTCGAATTATTTGAAATGAATGAAGGAGAAACAATTGATGAAATGTACTCAAGATTCACAACTATAGTGAACGAAATGCGTTCCCTTGGAAAATCTTATTTAGTACAAGACAGGGTAAGAAAGATCATGAGATATCTTCCAATCATATGGAGACCAATGGTGACAGCTATAAGTCAAACCAAGAATCTAGAAGTACTGGGCTTAGAAGAACTTATTGGAACTCTAAGGGCGCATGAAGTACTGTTACTGGAAGATAAACCTATAAAGAAAGGCAAAGTAATAGCCTTAAAAGCATCTCAAAGCTCACCAAACATTCAACAAACAAATGAGAAAAGTGACTCATAAGATAGCCAATAAGATGCCGATGAAGAAATTGCTCTTATCACAAGAAAAATACAAAGAATGATGAGGAGAAGAGATCAGATCAAAAAAGGATCCCCAAACAAAAAAGACTTCAAGACTGGAATAGATAAAAGCAAATTCACTTGCTTTGGATGCAACAAACAAGGACACTACAAAACTGAATGTCCATTAAACAAAAAAGTACCAAAGAAATTTCCTTTCAAAAAGAAGTCAATGATGGCAACCTGGGATGATTCTGATGAATCAAAAACAGATGAACCTAAAGAAGCAAATCTATGCTTGATGGCAAACATTGAAGATACCGAGGTAACAAATTCTGAACCATGTCTTGTATGTAAACAAATGGAAACATAATTTGATAATTTATTAAATGATTCAAATTTTCTCATTCAAAAATGTAGTTCTTTTAAAGAAAAATTTCACAAAGAAAAAGAAGAGAAAGAGAAAATTCAAGCTATGAATGATAAACTTAAAGAGATCATTCAAAATATGAAAGAATCTCAACTCAAGAATCTTGAAACTGAAAAAACAGAAAGCCAAGATCGATCTTCACCTTAAACGAAGAACGATATTCTCAAGGCTGAAGTTGAAACTATTAAAATTGATTTGAAAAATTTCATTAAAGCTATTGAGACCTTTTAGAGAATCATGGGATCCCAAGTAGGGATATTTGATAAAGCTGGGCTTGGTTTTGATAAAACTCATAAAACCAAAATGTATGAAACCTTTTTTGTTCCTGCAAAATCAAATGTTCATATTGCGACAAAATTGGACATTTAGAATTTGCATGCTATTTTAAAAAAAGGGATGAAAAAATCAAGAACAAAAGGATCTTCAACAAGGAAGAACATTTAACAGCAAAAGTAAATTTTTCTCAAAAACTGAAAAAGCAAGAACGATCTTCAGTTAATGTAAAAAACGAAGAACGTTATGGAGGCTTATCAAAACCAACTGAAACTCAATTTTTTAAACCATTTTTAAAAGCCACTGAATATTCTTCTTGGTCCAAGATTGGTCATTCTGAGATAACATTTAACACTAAGAAAACAATCAGATTTCGAAGCTAACTCCTCAAGACCCAAAATCAAGTGGGTACCTAAAAAGGATATAATACATCATGCAAGATGGATCTCAAAATGTCAAGAAAAGACTATGGTTTTTGGATAGTGGTTTTTCAAGGCATATCACGGGTGACAAGAACTGCTTCATGTCATTTATCAAAAAGGGCAGAGGATCCGTAACATTTGGAAACAACGATCAAGCCAAGATCAAAGGAAAAGGAACCAAAGGTAAAATAAATTCTACCAAAATCAATGATGTTCAATATGTTGAAGGATTGAAACATAATCTTCTTAGCATTAGTCAACTCTGTGATAATGGCTTTGAAGTCCTTTTTAAACCAAACATATGTGAAGTGAGAATGGCAAATTCTGGAGAAATCATATTTTCTGCATCCAGAAAGAAAAATATTTACATTTTATACATTGAAGAATTACCAGTTGAATCTTGCCTCATGTCCACAAATAAAGACAAATGGATATGGAATAAGATAACTGGACATTTGAGTATGAAAATAATTTCAAACTTGTCAAAATTAGATCTTGTTAGAGGACTTCCTAAAATAAATTTTGAAAAAGATAAGATTTGTGAAGCTTGTGCAAAAGGGAAACAAGTTAAAAGTAGCTTTCATTCAAAAGAGTTTATATCAACCAAAAAACCTCTTGAACTACTTCACATTGATCTTTTTGGTCCATCAAAACCATCAGTTTAGGAGGTATGAAATATGGATTTGTTATTGTTGATGATTTTTCTAGATACACATGGGTGCTATTTTTGAAACAAAAGGATGATGCATTTGATGCTTTCAAAATTTTTTGTAAAAAGGTTCATAATGAAAAAGAATCCAAAATCATCACTGTAAGAAGTGATCATGGTGGTGAATTCATTAATGCATCCTTCAAAACATTTTTTGATGAACTTGACATCTCTCATAATCTATCTTTTGCAAGAACTCCTCAAAAAAATGGAATTGTTGAAAGAAAAAATAGAGCCTTGCAAGAGATGGCAAGAACGATCTTGGAAGAGTCAAATGTTGAGAAGTATTTTTGGGCTGAAGCTATAAATACTTCTAGCTATATTTTGAATCGTGTTTCAATCAGAAAAATGATAAACAAAACACCTTACGAAATCTGGAAAAATAGAAAACTAAATATTTCATACTTTCATATCTTTGGTTGTTATTGTTACATTTTAAACAACAAAGTTAACTTGGGAAAATTTGATGCGAAATCGGACAAAGCTATATTTCTAGGATATTCAACAGAATCTAAGGGATATCATGTTTTTAATTTAAGAACTAAAGCTATTGAAATCAGTATGCAAATTTTATTTGATGAGTTTGATGATCTTGAGTTAAAAAAGAAAGATGATGAGGAGGAAGATCAATCTAGGCAAACGCAGCAGATCGATCTTTAGGAAAACAAGATTGATAAACAATCTCCTTTTCAAACTCCTCCTAGAAGCTGGTTATTATTAGATGACCATCCTCCAAATCAAATCATTGGAGATACAACTGATGGTATTATAACTAGCATGTCATTTAAAGATGATGCAAACAGCAACATGGCAATGATATCTCAAATGGAGCCAAAATCCATCAAAGAAGCAATAATTGATCAATCTTGGATTGATGCAATGAAAGAAGAACTTCTTCAATTTGAAAAAAATGAAGTATGGACTCTTGTTCCAGATCCACAAGATCAAACAATTATTGGAGCACGATAGGTCTTTAGAAATAAGCTAGACGAAGAAGGAAAAGTTGTAAGAAACAAATCAAGGTTAGTTGCTCAAGGTTATAATCAACAAGAAAGAATAGACTATGATGAAACCTTTGCTCCAGTTGCAAGGTTAGAAGCCATAAGTATTCTTCTTGCATATGCATCATATAAAAACATCAAACTTTTTCAAATGGATGTTTAAAGTGCATTTTTAAATGGATTTTTAAATGAACAAGTTTATGTTCGTCAACCTCCAGGCTTTGAAGATCAAAAGAAACCAGATCATGTTTTTAAACTCACAAAAGCCTTATATGGTTTAAAACAAGCTCCTAGAGCTTGGTAAGAAAGATTGAGTTCATTTTTTTTATCAAAAATAATTTTTCCTGTGGAAACATTGACACAACACTTCTTAAGAAAACAAGTAAAAATGATTTACTCATTGTTCAAGTGTATGTTGATGATATTATTTTTGGATCAACAAATGAAAAAATGTGTGAGGATTTCTGAAAACTCATGCAAAGTGAATTTGAAATGAGTATTGTAGCATCCCACTTTTAGGGACATTATCTCGAAATACTATATTAAAATACCGTCCATTTTTTTTTTAAAGATTCAATTTATCGCACAAGCAACCTACCAAATCACACATTTAAACTCAACAAACAATTCATGGTTAATTACAAATTATCCAACCTCTCAGTCAAATGTTTCAGTACTCAAGTACTAGGATTTCAAAGGCACCGTACCAAATAGAGAAATAATAATTGGTATGAACTAAAGACTGACAGAAATAAGGTCCCTAAAGCTGACCACAACTACCCATCCTAGAAATTAAAAGAAAAGCTCCCTTTATTCCTCCGCAAACTCTTCCGGGTGAGAAAGCAAATTGGGGATGTCATCTGTCCAAAAGTAAGGGTCATCTCCAAATAACAAAAACAAGGCAAAAAGTCATGCATATATAGTTACTATAGAGAATATAATTAAATCATATACTTCATTTAACAATTAAGATCACAAAGCACTAAAGGTATAATTCAAGCGGAATACACAAAATCCTATTTGTTAGACTATATGTCAATGCATGATTCGGAAAACTCGCCACCCTTAGAGCAAAGAGTCCCACCATTGGACAATGTCCCACCGTTGAACTTGTCCCACCGTTGGACAAATGCTCTTCAGAATTTCATGTTCAGTACTCCAACGTTGAGTATATTTCTAAATCATGTTGCCTTTACAATAACTTGTCGTCATGTACTCGTGACTAAGTTAAGGCCTCCAATGCATGCATGAATGTCATCACCTTAGCTAATAACAAAATAGATCACTCAACTATAGCGTCCAAACCATTCAACTTTGTCCTAAACCAACCTGATTTAGACACAAAGTCATCACCTTGTAAAATCATCCAATACCAATCAAATTATACAAATTGCTTATTCTCACAATATCATTCGTAAATATGTAGTTCATATAATACACATATCTTGAATTAACCCACAAATAGAACCAATACAAAACATCGCATTGCATTTATATAGCATCTAATTCAAGTAGGATAGCGAATGGAGTGATGCCCTTACCTTTCTGAGCGTTGTTCTTAAAATTATTAAGTATCGCCTTTTCTCTGACAGGGTTCTACACCTTCACAAAATAGTCACTCACTGAGTATCAAAATTTATCTAATCTTAAACCTACTTAAGAATATGAGGTGACTAAATGTTCACATAAAAAATAATATTAACTTAAACATTTAAATCTTGTATTTAAATTAATAACATAAAGTAATTAGTATCAAATTTCCCAAATGTATAAAGTTTATATAGTTTAATCCTTCAAGTAAATAAAAATATAATAAGAAAATAAATTTCCATTACTCAGCCAAAAAAAATTAGATTAGCCTATGTTATAGTGGAGATGTGGAAAAAAAATCATTGCTTTTGTCGTATAATTGAGCAACGAATTTAAAAACGAATTTAATTTTACTTTCCATCAACTAAAATAAAATTTCTCTTTAATAAAACTAAAAAACAGAATTAAATCCACTAATAATATCCTGGAATTTTGTAATAATATTTTTTTTTCCAGTAAATTATTATATTTAAAGTTTCTCGATGTTGAGATTTTGTTGTAATTTATCTGTTTCTAGTATCATAAATATTTCAACAAATATTCTAACTTAAGTAATATCAAAATTGAATTATAAGCACCAGTAAAACCAAGAATGACATAGGTGGTCTACTGGTCCATCAAAACTTAATTTTCAGATTTCCCCAAAATCAATTTTTCTATGCTTTTAAATCGGTTTGTTATAACAAAATTATTTATAGCTTTTCAATCATTCTAGAAATATTTCCTAATTTCCTAGAGTCTAAAATCAATCCCTGAACTAAAAAAATCAGAAATTGTTTTGTTTCAAATGCAACTAAAAGTAAAGTCTTAGTCCTGCAACTTTTAAAATTAACATCTAAATGGAATAACTATAATAACAATTTTCAACACCTTCACTATTTATGGGGAAAATTATTATTTTTAACTTCAATAGGGTTTCTATTTTACTTTATTTTATTTTATTTGACAAGATTTCTTCAACAATCAAACTATCACACAATAAAATTTTAATCACATAAAAATTGAGTTTGTAGTCAATAACGATTTCAATCGGTTAAAACACAACATATTCTTTATAACCACTTCTTTCAGGTGAAAATTGATTTTTGGCATAGATAAACATTTTCTCTAATCTAAATAGTTTTTATTTTTTTATTTTTTATTTATATCAATATCTTAAGAAAATCCTAATAAATAAATTGCATGACACGATTCCCACATGGAACGAAAATAACAATTTGATAAACTAATAGTAAAATTGGAATTTTAAAGGTAAGTAACAAATTAATAGTACTTACTTGATAATGATAATCCACCAAATCAACCTCTACTTCTCTTCCTAAGGCTTTATTATTATTTTTTTCCTCTAGTTTTCTCCTAAATTCCTGATTGAGAGTGTACGGGTGAATGGAGGAGGCGCTGAGTTTTTTTAGCTAGGGTTAGGGGAATCTCTTGTTATAGTCTTAGTTTTAATTGGGCTTTGTGGTTCCACTCCAAATTAATTTAATTTAATTTTAATATATTATAGTATGATTTTACTAATTCTATTAATTGCACCCTCAATAATTACACTCATATATTTGCATTAAAATAAAATTTACCGTATTGCTAATAACACCACCTAACCTCAAATATTTCTATGCGATGACAGATTAAAATCACAACATTTAATTTCATGGAATAAAACATAGATTAAGTCAAGATGGCAAGATACCTTCAATTAGTTAGAAAACCATTAGTAGTAACAATCTCTAGCAAGATAGTTCACATTTAAGAAAATAAAATATTTTTAATATATAAGAAAAACCATAATAAAATATTTAAATGTGAGAATGAAAATAGAACAAAACATACGGGTCTTACAAGTATGATGGGAGAATTGAGATATTTTCTTGGTCTACAAATCAAACAACATAAAAATGAGATTTTTATTTGTCAAGAAAAATATATCAATGATCTTTTAAAGAAATACAAAATGAGTGAAGCCAAGATTATGTCTACTCCCATGCATCCATCATCCTCGTTAGATAAAGATGAAAATGGACAATCAATCTCTGAAAAAGAATATAGAGGTATGATAGGATCATTACTTTATCTAATTGCAAGTAGGCCTGACATTGTTTTCCCAGTAGGCTTATGTGCTAGATTTCAATCTTAAACAAAAGTGTCTCATTTAACAACAGTCAAAAGAATTTTTCGTTATCTCGTAGGTACTACTGATCTTGGCCTTTGGTATAGCAAAGGTTCTCATTTTGATTTTGTAGCTTACTGCGATGCCGACTATGCTGGTGATAAGATGGAAAGAAAGAGCACAAGTGGTGCATGTCAATTCCTAGGGGAAGCCTTAATAGGCTGGTCATGTAGGAAGCAAAATACAATTTGCCCTATCAACCACTGAAGCTGAATATGTCTCAGCCGCTAATTGTTGCTCTCAAGTCTTATGGATCAAGAATCAACTTGAAGATTATTCAATTAGGTACTCTCATATTCCAATATATTGTGATAATACTAGTGCTATTAATTTATCTAAGAATCCTATTCAACATTTAAGGTCAAGACATATTGAGATAAAACACCATTTTATTAGGGATCATGTGAGTAAAAAGGAAATTGAATTAATCTTTGTTGATACAAATAATCAGTTAGCTGATATTTTTACAAAGCCCCTTGTTGAAGAAACCTTCAATTCCATCAAAGAACGATTAAAAATCGTTAAAAATCGTGGTCAGGATCGTTAAAATTCATACCAGAACATTCTGGTCATAACGAAGAACGATCTTCGTTTTTGCTAAACCACTCAAGATCGATCTTCTTTCTTCATTATCACTAACTGTTAAAATCACCCTTTTTCATCTGAAACGACTACTACTTTTAAAAAGTAACGGCTACCCATACTTTACCCAGCTACACGTTTTCTCTCTCTCCTCCTCCCCAATGCTCAACTACCCTATCAAATCAAACACACGCGTGTTACTCCATCCACTTTTTAATCAACTACAAACAAATAAAAAACGGTCACCTTCGCATCTTTCATATTTCAAATATGTTTCTGCAAAACCTTTCTCCTTCTTCCTCAAGCTCTCCTTATTTTTTAAAAATGGCTCGAAAAAAAACAATGGCATATAAAAATCCCAGATCATCACCACCATCATCTCTATCACCTTCACCATCACCATCTCCATCTCCTCCATCCAGACCAACACCTCCCCATTCATCCTCTGAAAAAACATTTTCGGATTACCTATCCTCATCCCCAGAACCATGTCCTCAACCTCTCTCAACTAAGCTCCCTCCTTTATTTCAATGTCCCACCCATTCCTTCAATCAATGCCCACCCCATCTTCGAAACACTATGAACCCTAGTTCCAACACCTCATCTTCTAACCGAAGATCAGCGCACAATCAAGCAAGAATTGGAATTTCTAAAACCAAAAAGGTTGACACCACCATTTACACAATTTCTGATGATGATTCTGAACCTTCAACACCTCAACATAAACCCGAATCACAAGCTACTCATGCATCCCAGCCCACAAAACCAAAGTCCCCAGAAATTCTAAAAACTCAACCAAGAAAACCTAAATCCAAATCTCCCTCCACACTTTCACAGTTCTTGGCCTCCCAAAAACTCAAAATCCCTAAAAAATCTCAGATGAACACATCTCAAGAGCGACCTTCACCTCCACTCCAATCTCAAGAACGATCTTCGCCTCCACTCCAACCTCAAGAACGATCTTCGCCTCCACAAGAACGATCTTCGCCTCCACTCCAACCTCAAAAACGATCTTCGCCGCCACCCCAACCTCAAGAATGTTCTTCATCTCAGCTTTCACCTCAAGAACGCTCTTCAACGAAACAACCAACCAAAGAACGTTCTCCTTTTAAAACTCCGACCCAGAAAACCAAAGAAACTTCCACAACAACTAACCTTAAATCCTTCACCAAACCCTCTTCCTCAAAAATTCTTATTCTACCTCTGATTTCTTCCAAAATCCAAAATATATTTTCTGAAAAATGGACTCAATGCCCTATTGGTATTGGGAGGGTTTTTAACTTTGAAAAACTTCAAATCGAAGGGATCTCCATCCAACATCATACTGATGCACTTGGTTGGACTGATTTCTTGAAAATATCTGATTGTCATTACCCACAAGTCATTCGAGCCTTTTATTTCAAAGCTGAAGCCTTTGAAGACAAGTCTCTCATAGTCTCAACCTTGAAAGGTATTGTAATTCGACTTGCCCCTCTGATTCTGGCTGATATTTTGAAAATACCATCTGAAGGATTAACAATCTTTGGAAAAGATTGGTATACAACCTTAAACATTTCAAAAGAAGAGGTGTTCCAAGAGCTATTTGTTGATGGAACCACAAAATGTCTTTTAGCTGACCTGAAACCCCTGCCAAAATTTTTTAACAACATAGGCCAACACAACATTTTACCTCACTGTGGCAGTCATGAATTCGTTTATGATAATGACGCTCTTGTCATTTATCATCTTCTTCATTGCAAGAAGTTAAATCTGCCATATTTGATAATCCAACATATTGATTGCTGCCATAAAAAAGGATTATAAGAGAAATACTGTCCCTTATGGCATGGTGTTCTCCAAAATTTTCAGGCATTTTGAGATTCCACTTTCAACTGAATCCTGAATTATCAAAATTTCCAAATTCTCCTCCAAGAACCTCTCACACATGAAACAGATTTCCACCATCCCACCCTCACCACAACCTGCTTTCAATCCATCATCCACAAGCAAAAGAAAAAGGTCTGCCCGAATCTCCGCTGCACACACAACAACTGAACCTCAAGAATGTTCTCCCCTCAACAAAATACTGAAGAATGTTCCTCATTTCCTGTTGTTTCCCCAAACTTGAATCCTGCAACTTCCACACTTCCACCATTCACAAATCTCTCCTATCAAGAACATTTATGTCCTACACTTCATGTCCAAAACACTTCAAAAATGTTTCCAGTGTTTATCTCGCCTCATAAAACTACATCTTCATCCCTCTTTGGAATAAGCCAATACTTGGCTTTTCCTGCTTTGGATACAGTTAGCCCATCTGTTCCCCATCACTCCGCTCCCAACTCCATTCCTCAAATCAACACCCCTTTTGCTACTTTATATACTTTTTGTACACCTGCTACTCCTTCCAATAGCACTCCCATGGATGACCATCAAAGCCCCTAAAAAAGGACGAAATTGGAAAAGGAATCGTCAAGGGCTTACAAGAATATTCCCATAATTTTCGCTGCTCTTCAAACCATAGTTGCGCGCCAAGCTCATCAAGATAAAGAGCAGGCAATTCTACGAGACTGGATGACACATCAGCTTGCCCGCAAGCTTGGTCTCGAACCACGTATGCCAAATCCTCCTCCAACATTTCCAGACATTCCTCAGCCTTCTTTGTCTCCATCCTCTGAAGGGTCTTCCCCGTTGTTGTCGTTTTAAATCACTGCTTTAGTTTTATTCTCCTGTTCCTTTTTGCTATGACAAAGGGGGAGAAATATCTTAGATTTTAAAGTCTGATATGTAGTTATCTGCTTATGATTACTTGTACTTTTTGTTTGTTTTTGAATCAACATGTAATGATCGAAAGATTTTTTTTTTGTGACATGAAAGAAACATCATTATTTGGTTCAAATGTTTAGCACATATTGAGGGGGAGTTTTTTACTTAAAACGCTATCTGAATTATTATTAGAATCAATATTAAAAATCTAAATTAACATGTTTTGTCATCATCAAAAAAGCGGAGATTGTTAAGACAAAATCTAAATTTAAATTTTTTGATGATAATTAAACAAAAGGTTAATTAAAGACTATTAATTATGATTCTAAATGTTTTGATATTTAACACGTGCATTTGAGTGGGTTAAAACAAGATAGGTATCAAACTTTACAAAGCAGATCTCATTAAAATTAAAGAAAGCAAAAACAGTAAAGCGAAGATTGATCTTGAAGTAGTTTTGGAAAACGAAGAACGATCTTCGTTTTTGGCAGAAACAAGAATAAACAGTTTCTCTGTTAGAAATTAGATCCTTGAAGCTTTATTCATCTCATATCTTCATCAGAGAATAAGCAAGGATCAATCTAAGTCATAATCATTCCAGAATTCGAATGATCAAAAGATATGCTTCATAAAAAGCTTAAAACAAGATCATTCTTCAAGTGAGCAAATTGCATGTACAAAGTTGCAAGCTGTAAAAGTACACTGCTGATTGTACTATCAATGTAGACCTACAAACGTGACTGAAGACCACACTTCACTTAGCCACAGGTTATAAAAGTATGGCTAGAAACGGAAATAGACAATAATTTTTCAGGTGTTATAGATAACAATTTCTTGACTTTTAATGAAAAGCCGTTGCATATTTTGTTATTGTCACCGATTAAGCCACAATATTAAAACTATAAATGTGGTCTAAAACTATAAAAACCGTGGCCTCAATTTAACCCAAATAATAATAAGAAGAAAATGTATAATTAATTAATTATTGTGTGTTATTTGTTTTCTTTATTGAAGAAACAAAATCACAAGTCTTCCTCCTAGTACCGTACTCTTATTCCTCCAATACTATAAACCCTAAATCTACCTTCACTATTTCCTCTTCACTCACGATCATAAACCCATCAGTTTCTCGTCTCAATTCAGTTTCGTTCAACTAGAAATTTTTATTCGAGTTGTTGCTTCAGTACCTTCATTATTTCCTCTTTGCACCGTTCTCCGGTACCATCTCTCTTTCCTTTCACGCTACGTTGTTCTTCTCCCTCTGCGCACATCCATGTATTCGTCTTCTCCCTTTTTGGTTGCTATTTTTGCTTGCGCGTTGCCTTTGATGATTTGGTAGATATTTATGTTCTGATTTATGGTTTTCTTGGTTATTGGTGTGATTTTTTGTTGTTCTAGTTGCTTGTTCTTGGCAATAATGATGAGATTAGGCTAATGATATAACCCCAACAAGTGTTTTGTTTATTAAATCCTCTTTTGGTCATAAATATTTTGGGTCAAAATAAAAGCATAAATAGAGTTATTCCCAAATCTGATTTTTACATATTATTAAAAAAATGAAATAAAATTAAATCAGATGTATTGCCAACATAATTCGATTCAATAAAATATATTTTTACCGTAATTCTTGAGAGTATGCTAGAGAAATTAAAGGCAAGTACTGCAAATTAGGTGCTAATTCTGTTAACACCAATGGTCTAACCGACATCTAACAAAATGCAAACGAAATGGATAGAAATAGAAAGTTGTCATTTGAGAAAGTTGTCGTCTAACAAAATGCAAACTAAATGGATAGGACTCCCGAGCATCCCAAAAGGGTTGATAATTAACTTTTGCAATGAAATAATATTTGTATACCAATAATATAAATTGAAGATTGGTAATTTGTTGCATTTCGTAGATCTTAAATATTGAGATTATGAAAAAGTTTTTGGGGGTTTCTTTTACAACAAAATTGAGATAAAAGCATATTGAAATGATTGATAAAAGTATATTAACTTAGGCTGTAATTTACAATAAAAGCACATTGCCAAATTGAGATAAAAACATAAACAAAGTGTTTTGGCTTACTGCCAAGTTGAAATAAAAGCTTATGAAGAGTTTTATGGCTTACTGCCAAACTTGTAGATTTTTATCAGAAGCTAGTTTTCTCTTTTCAATCTTCTTTTTGATGAACTTTGTTTGATGTTCCTAGCTGATGAACAAGTTCATTATTTAATTATTGTGTAGATGTTTGTTCTCTTCAGTTTGCTCTCATAAACTGAAAAAGTCAACTAAAATTGTTAGTGCAAGAGTTAACAATTATATTTAATTCAATATATGCATGAAGTTTTTTATTGTAAAAATGATTAATATTTCCTAGTGTGAGTTCAAGATGATTTCCCTTTGTATGGTACTTTGTAACATGCTCAGTTGCTGGGGAAAGAAGCATTAGGTTCTTTATTTTTATCAACTTCAAATTCTTTTATTCGTAGTGGTGAATCTCATTTATTAATTCTAAATGTGATTAGGCTTGTTTGATTAGGAAAACGTTTAGAAAAAGAATTTTAACCTTCAAATAAATGAGAGGACTAGTAAAAAAAACAAAAACTAGGAGCAACATTGATAAATTAAATGGAGCCACATTATATCATGGAGAGCTAATTCTAAACAATTAATAATAAGATTCCAGTAGATTGCACATGTAACAGATCTGCACAGTCTAGTACTGGAAACACACATGCACAAAGGAGAGTTAAATTTTCATTCTTGATTCATAGAAAAATTGATGCCAACTCGAAATCTCAAGTTAAAAGCACAAACTCAGATTCTAAAGTTAATAAGCAAAGCAAAATCTTGATCTAATAATGGAATCAAAACAAAATTTAGACATACAAAATGAAAATCCACGACGTAACTGAGTAACTCTCCATGACCAGTACAAAAGTCAGACTAGATCACACTAAAAGTATCCATGACCAGTACAAAAGTCAGACTAGATCACACTAAAAGTTCTCCTAATCAAACAAGTTGAATCCCATGTCAGCGCTTTATTTCTTGTGTTAATTTATGACAATAACAACTTTTCTTTTTTAAGTTATAGATGATTATAACTTTGATAAAAAAATACAACTTTATAAAAATTACAACAAGCTGTAACATAAACTTCAACAATTGTTTAAGCTATTTTTTTAAAGTTATTGACAATTGTTTCAGCAAGCTGGAGCTTAATTCTTTTTTAAGTTATTGACAATTGTTTTCTTCTTATTTTACAAGGCTTTATTTGCAATGTGCTTAAACTTCAGCAAGCTGTAGTATAAATAAGAGTTAGCATTTTTGTCTTCTATAACACATCTTTCAATTTGCAAATTGCTTTAGTTGCAGATATGATGTTCTCCTGAGATTGGAGTCTTTGTCAAGTCGAAGAAAGCCAAAGAGTTCTGATATTGCCGCTATTGCAACTTGCATAGAGGTAGTTTCAATTAATCTTCTATGTCTAATGAAAATGCTCTACTTAAATACTCCATTTCAAAACTATATACAAAAATACTCCATTTTTATACTCACCTGTAATTCGCCTTTGTCAATGGCGACTTCGTTAAGGAAGCCTGAGTTTGTAAAGGCGAAAGGCGATTTCCTTAAAGAAATTTTCAAAAAAAAAAAAAATTCAATATTTTTTCAAATTAACAATATATATATATATATATATATGTATATATATATATATATATATATATTTATATATATATATATATATATAT
>NC_021164.2:37076887-37090233 GCF_000331145.2 Cicer arietinum
TATATATATATATATATAATTCATAAAAAGACAAACACAAATTTTAAATTACATAGATTGACTAGATTGACCAGTTAGCCGACATATTCCACATTCTCTTGGCACTTTTTCTCTAACGTCCATTTCAGTTCTAATACGAGTACTACTTGGACGACTTTTTTTAATTCTACGTAATTCAGAATTGTGATACAATGTTTCACCTTCATATGTGGGCCAATATCCTTCATTGGATATAAGTGGAAACTCTTCTTTATAGATGTTGAATACATTAACAACATTGTACACGTCAGGTAGGTGCACTAAATAGTTTTGACGAGTGTAAGAACATGTAGTTGACATAAAATCCCAAATTAATGTTTTGATGTAAATAAAGAAAGGTTTATTAAGACTCTAATTATGATTCTAAATGATGTGTTAATTTAACATGTGCTTTTGAGGGTAATAACCCAAGATAGGTATTAAGCAATGCAAGAAAAATCAGTTTAAGGAAAAAGAAAAAAATGAACAAGCAATACCAAGAACATTTTTGACAATATTCTGGAAAACCAAGATTGTTCTCCACGTTTTTCATTTCAACAAGAATGCTTAAATCATCCTTTAGTGAAAAGAAAGCTCCTACAAATTACAAATACATTTCCAATACATCTACAAGGAATATACATCTTTCACATCAGCAAAAGAAACACTCCAAAAGATCAAAGGTTAAAAGACATGACTCAAAGCAAAAGTGACAATGATCAATCTCTAGCATGTTAACATTAATATCAAGAATGTTAAACATCAGTCTCCAAAATGTTAACATAATTCTCCAACATGTTACAATTAATCTCCAGCATGTGGACATCATTCTCCAACATGACTTAAAGCAAAAGTGACAATGATCAATCTCCAACATGTTAACATTAATCTCAAGAATGTTAAACATCAGTCTCTAGAATGTTAACATAATTCTCCAACATGTTAAAATTAATCTCTAGCATGCAATCATCATTCTCCAACATGTTACAATTAATCTCCAGCATACGGACAACATTCTCCAGTATGTTAACAATCAATCTCTAGCATATGGACATCATTCTCTAGCCTGTTTGCCCGAATCAAAGACAATATTGATCTAATTATATTAAGCACATCTATGAGATATATGTGCACATAAACAAAGGATCATAAATTACAATCAAGAATGAGAAGCTACTAATCAGACATTATTATCACAGAAGCAAAAATGCAGAATGTTCAAGTCAAGAACATTCTTGGTTCAAAAAGTCTGGTCTTTAGTCAAATCTGACACATGACAACTTGATACTTTTTCAATAGTCAAATTAGATGTCATCAACCTTTTTGAAACCTATAAAAGGAACCCCAAGCTCAAGGAACAATCAGTAAGAAAATCCATCACTTACATATACTTACATACTTGAAAACTTCTCAATCATAAACAAAATATTCAGTTATGTTTTCTTCTTCAACTATCAGAATCATTCTACTGAATTCTTTTGTCAAGAATCTATTCTCCAACCCGAGTTGAGCATACTCATATTCTACCAATCTCTTTAAATCATTATTGTGTAATCTCAAGACTAGTTTGTAGAAAATCCTTTTATGTTTAAAAGGTGAATTGTAAAATTCTCTCTAAATATTGATAGGTTACTTGATTAAACCCCTTTTTGGGTGGAAAGGAATTGCTGCAATAGATCAAGGTTGATATGAACAAACTGTGTAAAATGAAGAACGTTCTCCGTTTGAACACTTAGTGGAAAATCTCACAATTGTGAGGACCGGACATAGTCGGAGTTGGGTGAACCAGGATATATCATTGTGTGATATCTCTTCTCTTATCTCTATTTACTATCAGTCCTTTTGATTATCAAGTTAAATAGATAAGCTAAATTATTAATTTTAACAATCCAAGAACGTTCTTCGTTTTCTATTTCCAGAACCAAGAACATTCTCCGTTTTCTATTTTCACAACCAAGATCAATCTTGAGTTATATTCTTAAGTTTTTAATAGGAAATTTTAAATAGGTGAATTTACAATTCAAACCCCCATCCTTGTAAATTGACATTTCTACTTCAACTAGCATCAGAACTTGGTCTCTAAAGATTAAACACCTAAACAGTGTTAGAGAAAAGATCTAGAAGAAAAAGTATCAAAAGCCAAATACATTGTTGAAGGAGGATCTTCAAACATACCACTTTACTTTAATGGAACATATTACTACCTTTGGAAGAATAAGAAGCTGCTATTTCTGAAACCACAAGATACAGGAATATGGCACATTATTATAGATGGAGATTTTGTACCAAAAATCGACCAAAATGATTCAACCTCTGTTGAAATGAAAGAAACGGACTGGACAACTGACGATAAAACTAAGGTACTCCTAAACTCTAAAGCTTAACTATTTTTATCTTGTGTTTTAAGCAGGCACGAAAGCGAAAGAGTTGATGAATGCAACACTTATAAAGAAGTGTGGGATACATTCCAAACTCATCATGAAGGAAAAATCCATGTCAAAGAAACAAGAATATACATTGGCATAAGGAAGTTCGAGGTTTTCGAAATGCATGAAGGAGAAACTATTGATGAGATGTACTCGAGATTTACAACCATTGTAAATGAATTGTGCTCCTTAGGGAAAGCATACTCAGTACAAGATGGAGTCATAAAGATTATGAGATGTCTCCCAATTACATGGAGACCGATGGTGAGAGCTATAAGCCAAGCCCAAAGTCTTGAAGTGCTTGCATTAGAAGAACTGATTGGAACTTTAAAGAGCACATGAAATGTTGTCACAAGAAGATAAACCAAGAAAGAAAGGCAAAGAAATAACTTTGAAAGGATCCCAAGAAACTATTCAGGAATATGCTGATGAAGAAATAGCTCTTCTCACTAGAAGAATTCAAAGAATGTTGAGAAGAAGAAACCAGATCAAGAAGGATTTCCAAACAAAAAAAATCCTAAAATAGAAGTGGACAAGAGCCAAATTACATGTTTTGGATGTAATAAATTAGGACATTACAAAACTAAATGTCCCTTAAGTAAAAGACCACCAAAAAGATTTCCCTTAAAAAAGAAATCAATTATGGCTGCATGGGATGACTAAGATGAATCTGATGCAGAAAAAGATGAAGAAGTCAACATATGCTTAATGGCAAATGCAGAAGAAGATGAAGTGACAAATTCTGAACCTTGTCATTTGTGTGAACAAATGGAAAAAGGATTTGATAACTTGCTAAATTATTCAAACTTTCTTGTTCAATAGTGTAGTTCTTTAAAAGAAAAATTTCACAAAGAAAAAGAAGAGAAAGAGAAAACTCAGGCTATGAATGATAAACTTAAAGAGATCATTCAAAAGTTGAAAGAATATCAGCTCAAAGATTTTTAAATTTAAAGTCAAGAACGTTTTGCATTACAACAGGAGAACGTTATCCTTAAAACTGAAATTGAACTTATTAAAAATGACTTGTCAAATTTCATTAGAGCTACTGAAACCTTTCAAAAAATCATGGGATCTCAAGTAGGAATATTTGATAAATCTGGTATTGGTTTTGATAAAACACAAAAAACTATAATATATGAAAACTTCTTTGTTCTTGAAAGAAAAAAGGATCAATGCAAAATTAAATGTTCATATTGCATTTAGATTGGACATTTGGAATTCATATGTTATTTTAAGAACATCGATGCAAAAATTAAGAACAAAAAGATCTTTAGAAAATAAGATTGTTCTAAAGCAAAAACAAAATTTTCTCCAAACTTGAAAAATGGAGAACGTTCTCCAGCAAACTTGACAAAAGGAGAATGTTCTGGAATTTTACCAAAACCAGTAAAAACTGAGTTTTCTAAACCTTTTCCAAAACAAACAACTAGGTGTTGCTACTGTTCCAAGATTGATCACTCTAAATCAACATGCCGTATTAAAAAGGAATCAAATTTTAAAACTAACCCTCAAGGACCCAAGACCAAATAGGTACCTAAAGTTTAGTAACAAATCATGCAAGATGGATTTGAAAGTGTCAAGAAAAACCATGGTTCTTGGACAGTGACTATTCAAGACATATGACAGTTGATAAATACTGCTTCATGTCTTTGGTCAAGAAAGATGGGGGGTCTGTCACTTTCGGGAACTATTATCAAGCTCAGATTAAAGGTAAAGAAACAATTGGTAAGAAAAATTATGCTCTAATAACTGATGTTCAATATGTGGAAGGATTGAAATATAATCTCCTAAGCATAAGAAAACTATGTGACAAAGACTTTGAAGTTATTTTCAATCCTAACCTAGGTGAAGTCATAAAAATAAATTACGGGGAAGTTCTATTCTCTAGAACAAAAAAGAAAAATCTGTATGTTTTATATCTTGAGGAATTAACTAATGAATCCTGCTTCATGTCCATCAATAAAGAAAAATGTATTTGGCATAAGCAGACAAGGCATATTAGCATGAAAACAATTTCAAAAATTTCAAAATTCGAACGTGTTAGAGGATTGCCAAAATTGAATTTTGATCAAAATAAAGTATATGAAGCATGTGCTAAAGGAAAACAAGGTAAAAGCAATTTTCATTCAAAAGATTTCATTTTCAGAAACCTAATTCTTGAGCTATTTCACATAGATCTTTTTGGCCTTATTAAAACAACAAGTTTAGGAGGAATGAAGTATGGTTTTGTTATTGTTGATGACTTCTCATGATACACTTGGGTGTTATTTTTGAAACAAAAGGACGATGCTTTTGATGTCTTCAAAATCTTTTGTAAAAAGGTACAAAATGAAAAAGATTTCAGAATCATTTCTAAAAGAAATGATCATGAAGGATAATTCATAAATGACTCTTTTAAAGCCTTCTTTGATGAACTTGAGATTTCTCATAATCTATTTGTTCAAGAACTCCTTAACAAAATATAGTTGTTGAAAGAAAAAATAGAACATTACAAGAAATGGAAAGAACAATCTTGGAAGAGTCTAACGTTTAAAAATATTTTTGGGCTGAAGCTAACAATACCTCATGCTACATTCTAAACCGTGCATCGATAAAAAAAATCATCAATGAAACACCATATGAAATCTGGAAAAGCAGAAAGTCAAACATCTCATATTTTAACATTTTTGGATGTTATTGTTATATTTTGAACAATAAAGAAAACCTTAGGAAGTTTGAAGCAAAATCGTACAAAGCTATATTTTTGGGTTACTCAACCAAGTCTAAAGGGTATCGTGTTTTCAACATAAAAACTAAAATGATTGAAATCAACATGCATATATTATTTGATGAATTTGATGATCTTGATTTAAGTAAAAGAGATGAGGAAGAAGAAGAACATTCTAGGTAGCAACAACAGAATGTTCCCCAAGAAACCCAGATTGATAAACATTCTCTCGATTTCATTCTCCTCCTAAAAGCTAGAGAACGATTAGTGATCATCCTCAAAATCAAATCATTGGAGATACAATTGATGAAATTAGAACAAGAATGTCATTCAAGGATGATTTCCCAAATTAAACCAAAATCAATCAAAGAAGCATTAGTTAATCAATCTTGGATTGAAGCAATGAAGGAAAAACTTCTTCAATTTGAAAAGAATGAAGTCTGGACCCTTGTTCCAGATCCACAAGATCAAACCTGAAGTAGCAATGTCAATTTACAAGAAAGGGGGGTTTGAATTGTAAATTCACCTTTTTAAAAATTCATGTTAAAAACTTAAGAAAATAACTCAAGATTGATCTTTATTGTGAAAACAGAAAACGGAGAATGTTCTTGGTTTTAACTAGAAAACGGAGAACGTTCTTGGTTAGTTAAAATCAGTAATTCAGTTTATGTATTGAACTTGATAATCAATCAAACTGAAAGTAAATAGATAAGGGAAGAGATACCACACAATGATATATCCTGGTTCACCCAACCCGAGTTACGTCTAGTCCTCACAATCGTGAGATTTTCCACTAATTGTTTAAAACAAATAACCTTCTTGGTTTTACATCACCTAGTTCAGATCAACCTTGATCTGCTTACAAAGTTAAAACCTTTCCACCCATAAAGGATTTCAATCAAGTCACCTATCAACCTTGATAGGATTTCTTATACTAAACTCTTATAGTTTGAGTTTTACAATAATTATGAGATTCTTTTGTTAGAATCTGAGAAGGCTCAATAGCTGTTGTGTTCTGATTCTTTGACAGAAAAATACAAGAGAATGATTCTAGAATCGAATGGGAAAAATCAGAATTGATTCAATGTATTTGAGTGAGAGAAATTCAAGTATGATTGAAATGAGTAATGAATTATTTAGTACCTGAAGCAATGATTTTTTCTTGAGCTTGGCCTTCCTTTTATAGGCTTTTTAGAGCATTTAATAATGGTCAAAAGAGCTGTTGGTAGTGCTCTGTCAGATTTGACCAAAACCCATATATTTTAATAAAAATATTCCAGCATTTGAACATAATTTGAACTTTGTTGACTGGGTTGGTTTCTTTGTTCTTCATCAGATTTATCATGTGTTTAATGATCCTTTGTTGATGATATTGCTTCGATCTAGAGATTTAATTCTGCCAAAATAGCTTGGAGAATGATGACAATCTGCTGCATAATGTTTATTGAAAATTCTGGAGATTGATGATCAATCTGGAGACTTAGTCTTGAACATCCTGGAGATTGATAAATCAATCTGGAGACTGGTCTGATTGTTTTGGAGAAAGATGCTTGGTGCTGAAGATCAAGTGTAACAAGCTGGAGAATGTTTATCAATCTGGAGACTGAAATTATACTGCTGTCCAGATTGATCAAAATGCTGTCAAGAATGTTCAGATCTGTCTGGTCTTGCTAATTCGTGATCTTCTCTCTTTGTGATTCGAGTAGTTTCTTTGAATCTGATCATCTCATTTTGTTCCTTGCCAAGTTCTGATGATATAGATGTAAAATTAGAGGCTCAAACTTCTTTTAACTAATGGAGATTGATTGATTTTGGAGCTGTGACGATCATTCTTGAAACTGGAGAACATTCTTCGTTTTCCAGATTTTACTAAGACTTTTCTCCTTTCTTGTTTGTTCAGATTTTGCTTTTCATGCTGATTTATTCTTGCTTTACTTGGATCCTATCTTTGATTAATACACTCAAACACACATGTTAGATACCAAAACATTTAGAATCATAATTAACATTCTTAATTAACTTTTTGTTTGTTTTCATCAAAACATTAAATTGAAACCATACGAGTTCTTCCTGCATATGCATCTCATAAACTTATCAAACTTTTTCAAATGGATGTTAAAAATGCATTCTTAAATGGTTTTTTAAATGAACAAGTTTATGTGCGTCAACCTTCTGATTTTGAGGATCACTTAAAACCAAATCATGTTTTTAAACTTACCAAGGCTGTATATGGATTAAAACAAGCACCAAGAGCTTGGTATGAAAGACTTAGTTATTTTTTAATCAAAAACGATTTTTCTAGAGGAAAGATTGATACTACACTGTTCAAGAAAAATGATAAAAATGATTTACTTATTGTTCAAGTGTATGTCGATGATATTATCTCTAGCTCAACTAATGAGAAAATGTGTGATGCTTTTTCAAAACTCATGCAAAGTGAATTTGAAATGAGTATGATGGAATAATTAAGGTATTTTCTTAACTTGCCAATTAAGCAACATGGAGATGACATTTTTATATGTCAAGAAAAATATATAAAAGTTCTCTTAACAAAATATAAAATGAATGAAGCCAAAATCATGACTACTCCAATGCATCCATCTTCTTCATTAGACAAAGATGAAAATGGAAAATCTATTTCTGAAAAAGAATATAGGCGTATGATAGGATCGTTGCTTTATTTAACTACCAGTAGACGTGACATTGTGTTTGCAGTAGGATTATGTGCTAGATTTTAATTTGCACCTAAAGAATTTCATTTAACAGCTGTAAAAAGGATTTTTAGATATCTCGTTGGTATTATTGATCTTGGCCTTTGGTATAGGAAATGTTCTCATTTTGATCTTGTAGCTTACTACGACGCTAATTACGTTGGAGATACAATTGAATGAAAAAGCACAAGTGGAACATGTTAGTTTCTTGGAGAAGCATTAATAAGTTGGTCGTGCAGAAAACAAAACACGATTGCTTCTATCAACAACCAAAGCTGAATATGTCTCAGCCGCAAACTGTTGTTCTCAAGCTCTCTGAATAGAAAGTCAACTTGAAGAATACTCTGTAAGTTATTCAAGTATTCCAATTTACTGTGATAATAATAATGCTATAAATCTTTCAAAAAATCCCATTCAACATTCAAGATCCAAGCACATAGAGATAAAACATCATTTTATTCGAGATCATGTAAATAAAAAGGAAGTTGAATTAATCTTTGTAGATAATCAAAAACAAATTGCTGATATATTTACTAAACCCCTTGTAGAGGAAAGTTTTAATTTTATCAAAGAAAAACCGAGAATGATCAAAAATCCAATCAACATGCATTAAATTTTTTTTGTTTCATAAACGGAGATCGTTTATCAATCTTCGTTTTTACTCATCATTCGTCGTTTCTACGCTAATCATTCTCCATGTTCCTCACAAAATCAGCATAAACGCTTTTTGCGTGGCATTAATGAGACGTGTTCTCTTGTCGGCAAAATCAACTACCACACTGTCAATTCTCCTCTTTTCCAACATCCATCAGTCACCTCACCTTCCCTCAACAAACAGCAAAACAACAACTTCATCATCACAATATTTCATCTTCCATAAAACTGATTTTTCACCTTCCAAAACTGCAACTTCATCTTCTCAAAACTTGCAAACCACTTCTGCAAAAAACTCAAAAAAGGCTCGAACAAAAATGTCTGCTAGGAAAAACCATAGCCCTAACACGCCCTTGTCTTCTTTATCATCATCTCCACCATCTTCTCCATTTCTAAATCATTCACCCTCGCCACCACCTAGACCAACTCTTCCAAAAGAACTATCTAAAAACACATTCTCGGACTACTTGTCATCATCTCCAGATTCAAAACCTAATCTCAATTCTCTCAACCCATTATCAACCGTACTTCTTCCTCTCTTCCAAATCCTTACTCCTAATCAGTGCGAAGTTCCTCCACATCTTTGCAAATCCTTTTCTAAACCTACTGAAGCCAAGATATGTTCCACGTGTATCCACGTTGGAATCAGAACATCAAGGCAAAATCCATTGTGTTTGTCATCTCCGATCGGGAAGATTTTGAACCATCTACACCAAACCCAAAAAAATATTTCAACCATCTCAAACAAAAACCACCTCAAAACCACCAAACCTAAAGGTCAAAACCACCATCACATTATCTCAATTTTTGGCCAAAAACAAACTAAAAAACCCTCAACAAGGCAAAACAACTGCTCCAAAACAAATGGCTCGAGAACGTACTCCACCATCTCCAGAACGTTCTCCTTCTCCCTCCCCAAAATGTTCTCCACCTAACACTAAAAATCCATAACATTCTCCATCAGCCTCTCACCCCACCAAATTTTGGCCCAAAACTTCGCTTCGTTCCACTCATTTCGTCCAACCTCCAAAAACTATACGCTGAAAAATGGGTTGAGCGACTTGTTGGAATTGGTAGAGTGTTTATGCTTGAAAATCTGAACGTTGAAGACAACTCTATCCAACACTACACAGACACCCTAGGACGGACCCCATTTCTTAAGATTCCTTATTGTTTTTACCCTGATGTGGTGCATGCATTTTACTACAGAAGCCAAACCTTTGATGAAACGTCACTACTAGTGACTAATCTTAAGGGTATTTAAATAAAGCTAACCTCTGCCATTCTTGCATCCATTCTTGATCTACCAAATAATGGTCCTTCTATTTTTTTTAAGAACTGGTACTCAGTTCTAAACCTTAATAGGAAGGAAGTCCTTGTTGAACAGTTTCAAGAGGGCTGCAAAAACTACATGTCAACATCTCTAAAGCCTCTTTGCAAAGTCTTCAACAATATCAGTCAGCACCCGATCTTGCGTCACTGTGGGAGTCATGAGTATGTCTCCGATAATGATGCATTGATCATCCATCACCTCCTTAACTGCAAGACAATTAATCTTCCCTACATCATAATTCAGAACATGATAACTACTACGAATAAGGACTACAAGAAAAACACAATAAAAATTTCAAAATATCCACAATAAAAATTTCAAAATTTTCTTCCAAGAATGTTTCACACATGAAAAAACAATCCTCCACCAAAAACATTCCCAAAACTGCACCTCCTTCATCATTCACAAACGCAAACGTTCTGCGCGTAAATCTGGTGTCCCATCTACTGTTCCATAGAACATTCTCCATCATCTCAAACCACCACACCAGATCATTCTCCACCAAATCCAGAAAAAACTACTTCTCAAGAACGTTCTCCACCCTGCTCCCCTCCAACTGCTGCTTAAGAACGTTTTTCACCTTCGCCCAATATTCTTATTTCCTCTCCAATCCACCTAGCCTCCCCTCCTCATTTACCTATATTTCTACAGAGATTCTTGTCGTCCCCTATCTCTACCATCCACTAAGTCATGCACAATTGTGAGGCCATTTCAAACGAGCAATCACCCATTGCTTACTTTTTTGGCTTAGCGAAGCCTTGTATTTGAACAAGCATTATGGATTCAGACATTTAATTACATACTTGTATTCATCTGATTGCACTACACGATAATTAAGTGAGTGTTTTATGTGGAAGTGGTTAATTCAAGTTGACAATCTGGTATGGTATTAAACTTCATTCCAATATCAAGAGATGCATCTAATGAAGGTGGTTCATTAGAAGGAATATCAAATTGGGATTGGTAAGCATAATTCAAGTTTAGCTTATGCATGTGGAATGGTGGATCGTATGTCGTTGCTATTACATAGGGTTCTGGCTCTATATCGTCGTCGTCGTCCTCCTCCTCCTCCTCCTCGTCAAAGTATGTTTCTTCTTCACTCTCCTATTTTATTTCTTCTTGGTCAAAATTGCCCACCTCATCTAGTGGAATATATGATTCAAGTTGAGATGGTTCAGGTTCTGATGTTACGACTTATTCAAAGTATGGTTCAGGTTGGTAAGATTCATAATTTTGAAAAGAGTGAGTGTTTTGTGTTTGAAAATTGTATTCATGTGAGGTGAGGATGATGGTTGACCAACATCTGATAATGGATGACCATCCTCAAACGTGACATATAATTTGATAGAACTGAGTTACGACAACTGTTTATGAACATTAAACACGAGTTCAACATCTTCTTCGTCTTCAACATTTAACAATTCATAATGAACTAGACATTGACTAAAGGAGATAGGGTGTCGAAAAATTATATTATACACCCTCTTATTATTTTCTAACTTCAACTTTGCTTTAATTTTTTTCTTCAAGTAAGTAAGGTTGCATTCAAAATGAACTTGAATACCTTATTTTTCCTCACTTTTGAAATATTTACCAATATCTTGTCTTCCACATATTTTGCCATCATTGTAAATCACGAAAACTATATTTTTTGGTGCCATTAATATATGATTTAACAAATTGAGATGAAATGTAAAGAAAATAATGGAAGATACTTATACACATCCAACAAGAAAGATCTACGTGCACACACTAGCAAATCACCTTTCCAAATGGCGACCTTGTGATAGATTCCCTGGAAGTCACCATTCCAAGAGGCAAACTTGTGATAGGTTCCCCAGAATTCGCCATTCCAAATGCCAACCTTGTGGTGAAATCACATTGGGAACTCGCAAATGACTTACAAAGTGAAGGAATCATAATATATTCTTCTTCGTCTAGTCTTCTCTGTCCAGTCTTCTTCGTTTAGTCTTCTCCATCCAGTCTTCTCCGTCCAGAAATTGCTCATTTTCAAAGCGATCTACTCTTCTTGTGTGAAGCCCTTCATTGGTCATTGAAGTCCTTCATTGAACGAGTATGGATTTGTTAAATGGGGTCAACTTTGAAACTCTATAAATAGGCTAAGTTTATGATAATCACCGATTAGCGCTACACCACATTCAAAATTTTGTAAGCAATACAATACTTTATTTTATATTTTTTAATGTCTTCAAATTCCCACAAATATAGAACTTGTAACACCCCAATTTTCTAAGCGAGGGTATATTTTTTTTTGAAAGAAATTAAAATAAAACAAAGTAAAACAAATGAGGAAATGCTTTTGGATAAATAATTGAGTCATTATAATTTACGCAGCGGAAAAGTTTCTTCAATTATAAACCCAAAACATTTTTACATAACATCAAATGGTACATGGAACCCATCCAAAGATGATATCAAACCGATAATATTTGTATAAGTACAGTTTTCCAAAACTAAAATACTCCAAACCAAAAGGAAGGACCCCTAGTCCCTATACATCATCCTAATCTGATCATCCTACCAAAAAGCTATACACCCTGAGTAATCTCCACGCGCCCCGTGAGATCCTCCTAACGCAACAGCAGTCAAGCGTTCCCATCTCCATCCCTGTCCGTAGGGTACGAACCAGTAGGGCCATCCTGACTCTCATCTGAGGGCAAAGCCCAGATTTCCACAATAGTGTAAAAGGTCACCAACCAGAAAATAACAGTTAACACATAGCAATTAAGTTTTTGAATGCTCAAAACAACTTTTCAACTAAGCATGCACCTTAACAGGATTTTCAATATGCGAAAAGTTCATACAGTACATTGCCAATGAAAATGAAGGTAAAATGCAGTTCTCGATCTCCTAATTAACACATAATAAAACAAGACATGGATAGATTCATGAGCAATTAATCATACAACTAAAACTGAGGATTTTCACTGAGCCAATCGATTGGGCAATCGATTGGGGTGAAGATTTTTAATGAAAATAGAATCCTGGGCTGAATCAATCGATTTGGCAATCGATTGACAGGATAACGGAGCCCCTGACTTAATACCAATCGATTTCCAAATCGATTTCCTGAAGGTTTTTAGTGAAATTTTGAACTCTGGCTTGATTCAATCGATTGGGCAATCGATTGACAGGATAGCTGAGCCCCTGACTTAATGGCCAATCGATTGGGCAATCGATTTCGAAAGGGATTTTCAAAAAAACTGATTACAAAATCGATTGGCTAATCGATTTTGTTCATTTGGCCAAGCCCCTGACTTAATACCAATCGATTGGGGAATCGATTTTCCTGATCAGTTTTCCAAAAATTCATGAATTAACCTAAGTCATTCCTAATCAAGTCCACAACCTAACACTTAGCAATTCCTACGCGATTACTACGACACACAAAGGTTCGATAACCATCATACTTACGCCCAATAAACAACACACACCACTTAACACCTTCATCTCAGTTATCACGATAAATCAAAATT
>NC_021164.2:37091277-37101661 GCF_000331145.2 Cicer arietinum
AAAAACCGTATTTCTTCGTTTTCGAATCAAAGAGGAAGAGTGGAGTTGCAAAAACCTTGATCTAACTCTCCCCCAACCTTGGGTTACTAGTTTTGAAGAAAAGAAAGCGACGAAAACGAAAATGGGAGAAAGGAGAAAAATGGGTCACGGTTAGAGGAAGAAGATGAAGTTTTGAAATTTTCCTTCCTTTCTTTTTCTTTCCTTTGTTTTTCCTTTCTTCCTTTTTCCTTCCTTCCTTTATATACTATTTTCTTTTCCTTTTCCTTCCTTCTAGTTTTCCTTTCTTTTTCCCTCCAAGCAAACATATATATATAAAATAAATATAACTTAACAAATATCTCAAAATCTAGATATTTATTAAATTACCTTTTCACCCGAAACGCCTTAAATTAACCGTAAAGTATTTTCCGCAGTTAAATTCAATTTATTTATCGACGAGAAATTCTAATTGGCATCGAAATATCTTTTTGATTATAAAACTCCAAAATATTATTAACTTTGGCTTAAAAGCCTCCGAGCCAAAATCCAAAATATACCAAAAATACATAAAAGGGTACTTTAAAATTATGGGTCTTACATTACTCCCCCCCTAAAATTAGTTTCGTCCTCGAAACTATGCATCGATAAATAACTCTGGGTGTTGTTCCCTCATCTTGCTCTCCAGTTCCCAAGTCGCATCTCCAGTAATTGGGTTCCAGATCACCTTGACCAACGAAACATCCTTGGTCCTCAACCGCTTAATCTTCCTGTCATCAATTCTCACGGGTGGTACTTCGAACGACAGGTTATCCTTTAGCTGGATTGTGTCTGGTTCGATCACGTGAGATGGATCTGCGAGATATTTCCTCAACTGCGACACATGAAACACGTCATGGATATTGGACAGTATCGGAGGTAATGCAATCCGATAAGCAACCGGCCCAATTCGTGCAGAAATCTGATATGGTCCAATGAATTTCGGAGTCAACTTCTTCGATTTCAAGGCTCTACCTACTCCAGTAGTAGGTGTGACTCTCAGAAATACATGGTCACCCTGTTCGAATTCCAAAAGTCTGCGACGCTTGTCCGCGTAACTCTTCTGGCGATCTTGTGAAGTCTTCATTTTCTCCTTGATCTTCCTTACTTTAGCTGTGGTCTGTTGCACCATCTCTGGTCCGACAATCATATTCTCACCGTCTTTATACCAACACAAGGGCGTTTGACACTTGCGCCCATATAAAGCCTCATATGGTGCCATTCCAATACTTGCGTGGAAACTATTGTTGTAAGTGAACTCAATCAACGGAAGTACATCATCCCAACTTCCTCTATCATCTAAAACACATGCTCTCAACAGATCTTCCAAGGACTGATTTGTCCTTTCAGTCTGTCCGTCCGTTTGTGGATGGTAAGCTGAACTCAATCGTAGCTTCGTTCCCAACGCTTCGTGCAATGCTCCCCAAAAATGCGATGTGAACTTCGGATCACGGTCTGATACAATGCTCGATGGTACCCCGTGTAACCTCACAATTTCAGCAATGTAGATCTCCGTTAGCTGATCTACCTTATAGGTGGTCCTTACCGGTAAAAAGTGAGCAGATTTAGTCAGTCGGTCCACTATCACCCATATAGAATCATTCTTCCTCCTTGTCTTTGGTAATCCGGTTATAAAATCCATGGAAATGCTGTCCCACTTCCATTCAGGTATATCTAAAGGTTGCAACATTCCAGCAGGTCGCTGATGTTCCACCTTCGCTTTCTGACAAGTTAGACAAGTGGATACATATTCCGCCACATGTTTCTTCATTCCTGGCCACCAATAATTCTGCCTCAAATCCTGATACATCTTTGTTGCCCCAGGATGAATACTCAGCTTACTCTTATGCGCCTCTTCTAAAATCGTTTTCCGCATATCTGTAATTTCTGGTACACAAATCCTACCATTACACCGCAAAACATTATCAGCCCCAATCTTGAACTCAGTCGTCTTCCCTTGTACTATTAGATTCCTCTTCTCTTGAATTAAGACGTCATCCTGAGAATTCGCAATGTCTTCAAGTAATCCACTCGAGATCTTAATCATTCCGAATTTCAAAATTCCCGGTGCAAACTCTACGTTCAAGTGCAAGTCTCTAAAAGCTTCCCACAACTCTTGTTGTCTAGCCATAATTAGTGAAGACACCGATACACTTCTTCTGCTCAACGCATCCGCCACTACATTGGCCTTCCCAGGGTGGTACTGCAGTGTGAAATCAAAATCCTTGAGAGTCTCCATCCATCGTCTCTGGCGCATGTTCAACTCCTTCTGATCAAACAAATATTTCAAGCTCTTATGGTCGCTGAACACGGTGAACGTGCACCCATATAAATAATGCCTCCAGATCTTTAATGCAAAAACAACCGCGGCAAGCTCCAAATCATGAGTAGGATAGTTCCTTTCGTGAATCTTCAATTGTCTCGAGGCATAAGCCACAGCTTTCTTGTGTTGCATCAGAACACATCCTAACCCCTGGTGGGATGCATCACAATAAACTTCATAGGGTTCTTCTGATTGCGGTAACACCAATACAGGTGAGGTCGTCAATTTCCTCTTCAGTAACTGGAAGTTTTCTTCACACTTCTCCGTCCATGCGAACGGTTGATCTTTTCTGGTAAGTTGTGTCAGTGGAGCCACAATCTTAGCAAAACCTTCGATAAACCTCCTGTAGTACCCTGCCAGTCCCACAAAACTTCGTATGTCAGTGACAGTCTGAGGCTGTTTCCAAGCAAGAACCGCCTCAATCTTAGCCGGATCTACAGCGATTCCTTCCTTGGTTATCACATGTCCCAAGAAATTCACTTTCTCTAGCCAAAATTCACACTTCGACAGATTGGCATACAATCGCTTCTCGCGTAAAATCTCAAGAACTTGTCGCAAATGTTCTCCATGCTCTTCTTCGGTCCTTGAATAAATCAATATATCATCAATGAATACCACCACGAATTTATCAAGGAACGAATTAAAGATCCTGTTCATGTAGTCCATGAAAATTGCCGGTGCATTGGTAACTCCGAACGGCATAACCAGGTATTCATAATGTCCGTAGCGGGTTCTGAAAGCTGTTTTCTGAATGTCTCCTTCCCTTACTCGGATCTGATGGTAACCCGACTTCAAGTCAATCTTCGAAAATATCGCGGCCCCTCTCAATTGATCCATCAAATCATCGATTCGTGGCAAAGGATAACGATTCTTGATAGTTGCCTTGTTGAGCTGTCTATAATCCACACATAGGCGCGAGCTTCCGTCCTTCTTCTTAACTAGCAAAACTGGAGCACCCCATGGTGATACACTTGGTCTGATGAATTTCTTCTCCAACAAGTCTTCAATTTGGCCTTTGAGCTCATTTAATTCCAATGGCGACATTCGATAAGGTGCCATTGAAATGGGTCCCGTTCCTGGGTGCAAATCAATGAAGAATTCCACTTCTCTTACCGGTGGCAATCCTGGAATTTCCGTTGGAAATACATCCCGATACTCGTTGACAAGTATCACATCTTCTATTTCCACATTTATCTTTGCCTCTACATTTGCTAGAGACAAAAACTCATGAGTCCCTTCACTTAGCGACACTCGGAGTTTGTTAGCAGCTAAATACTTAACAACTCCTGGTTCGGGGAAAAGAACCAATTTCCGAGCACAATCCAAGATCACATAGTGATAAGACATCCAATCCATACCGAGGATGACCTCGAGTGATTGTAGCGGTAAACAAATTAGATTAACCAAGAAATCCCTATTCTGAATAGTCATTCGACAATGTAAACATGCTGAATTTACGGTTAAGGTCTTAGCAGGCGTGGAAACAACCAAATCAAAAGGTAAAGCAGACACAGATAACTTCAAGCGATTCACACAGTCCATAGCAATGAAGGAATGGGTTGCCCCCGAATCAAAGAGTGCAGTTAGAGTGTTACCTGCAATCTCACAATCACGCTGAATCAGATTACCAGATGGATTTCCCTCTTCAGCATTCACACAATAAATGCGTCCTCTAGCAGTAGGACGGGTAGCCCTAGCTACATTCACCACTGGTTCCACCTTTGGAGCCGTGCACTCCCTTGCCATGTGCCCCGACTTCTGACAATTGTGACAGATGGGGATGTTAGTGGTACAAGCACTAGCATAGTGTCCTTCTTTCCCACATCGGAAACATCGAAGCACTTGCCCCATTTGCCTTCCGAAATTCTGGTTCCCTGGGCGACTCGGTCCACCGTTGTTATTCTGGGGGCGATTATAAGGTTTAGCCACTTGTTTTCCCCTATTCTGATAAGTCGCCCGACTAGGGCCTCCCGAATTAAAATTCCCAACTCGGCTAGCCCTCTTGTTCTTCATATCTTCCACTTCTCTACATTTCTCTACCAGCGCTTGGAAACGTTGAATTCCCAAAGGTAAGACGGAATCTTGAATCTCATACTTCAATCCGTCTTGGAAACGATGACACATGAACGGTTCATCAATTTCTTCACGGAAGAACCTGAAATGCCTCGATAGTGATTCAAATTTAGCAGCATACTCGCCCACAGTCAGGCTCCCCTGGTGAAGTTTCAGAAAGTCGTCACCCAACTTAGTCCTGGTACTCATCGGAAAGTATTTGTCTAAAAACTTTCTTTTGAACGATTCCCAGTTCACCTCCTCGTGGGCTGCTCCCATCAACAACCTTGCACTCCTCCACCAGTATTCAGCATCCCCTAGCAACATATACGTGGCATAGCTGACCTTCACTCCAGCCTGGCAGTTAATCATATCAAAGATTTTCTCCACTTCTTGGATCCATTGATCCGCCTTCTCTGAACCCTCATCCCCCTTGAACTTAGGAGGATTGTAACGACGGAAGTCTTCCAACCCTCTTGATTCTGCAGCACGGATCTCTCTTCCCCTCTTTTCAAGATCCCGTTGAGTCTTGGCAGCGGTCTGTGCAGCGACAGAAGCAGCCATGTTGTTCATAGCCTCCGCCATTTGGTCATTCCTAGCGTTGGCTCTCGGAGCGTCATTCCTTCTGGGCGGCATGGTTTCCTATAAGAACCATCATCAAGTAGAGTTTTAACACTACTTCAAAAAATTCTAAACTAACGTCCGTCTAACAACACACAATTAAATTGGACTTGACAACTCAAGTCACCTAAACCGACACATGATCAGATAATAACTCCTAACTTATAGGTCGACCTACAATCTATAACCAAGGTTCCACAGCTCCCAAAGAAAACTAAACCTATGCTCTGATACCACAATGTAACACCCCGTTTTTCAAAGCGAGGGTATATTTTTTTTTAAAAGTAATTAAAAACGAACAAGGAAATAAATCAGGAAATGCTTTTGGATAAATAATTGAGTCATTATAATTTACAAGCAGCGGAAAAGTTTCTCCAATTACAAATCCAAAACATTTCTACATAAACATCAAATGGTACATGGAACCCATTCAAAGATGATATAAAACTGATAATATTTGTATAAGTACAGTTTTCCAAAACTAAAATACTCCAAACCAAAAAGAAGGACCCCTAGTCCCTATACATCATCCTAATCTGATCATCCTACCAAAAACTATACACCCTGAGTAATCTCCACGCGCCCCGTGAGATCCTCCTAACACAACCGCAGTCAAGCATTCCCATCTCCATCCCTGTCCGTAGGGTACGAACCAGTAGGGCCGTCCTGACTCTCATCTGAGGGCAAAGCCCAGATTTCCACAATAGTGTAAAGGGTCACCAACCAGAAAATAACAGTTAACACATAGCAATTAAGTTTTTGAATGCTCAAAACAACTTTTTAACTAAGCATGCATCTTAACAGGATTTTCCATGTGCGAAAAGTTCATACAGTACATTGCCAATGAAAATGAAGGTAAAATGCAGTTCTCGATCTCCTAATTAACACATGATAAAACAAAACATGGATAGATTCATGAGCAATTAATCATACAACTAAAAATGAGGATTTTCACTGAGCCAATCGATTGGGCAATCGATTGGGGTGAAGATTTTTAATGAAAACAGAATCCTGGGCTGAATTCAATCGATTGGTAAATCGATTGATTGGTTCCTGAGCCCCTGGTTTCGAGCCAATCGATTTCCTAATCGATTTGGTGAGGGATTCTTAATGAAAACAGAATCCTGGGCTGAATTCAATCGATTGGTAAATCGATTGATTGGTTCCTGAGCCCCTGACTTAAGGCCTAATCGATTGGGCAATCGATTTCGAAAGGGATTTTAAAAAGGCTGATTTACAAAATCGATTGGCTAATCGATTTTGTGAATTGGCCAAGTCCCTGTTTACCCATCCAATCGATTGGGAAATCGATTTCCCTGATCAGTTTTCCAAAAATTCATGAATTAACCTAAGTCATTCCTAATCAAGTTCACCACTTAACACTTAGCAATTTCTACGCGATTACTACGACACACAAAGGTTCGATAACCATCATACTCACACACAATACACAACACATAGCACTTAACACCTTCATCTCAGTTATCACGATAAATCAAAATTCGAATCACTCAATCATAAACTCAAATCAAACATGACTCGCGTGCCAGGCACCCTAATGCAATGCGTATATGCCAAAATGCATGGACTCGGAATTCCAAACCAAAACCCTCCTCGAAGGGCCGTAAATCATAATTGTACCGCCTATCGCAGGCCAAAGTACCAATTACCGAGGTGCCACCTATCACGGGTCAGCACGATTTACTAAAATGCGTAAATCATAAACGTACCACCTATCACGGGTCAGTACAGTTTACCGAGGTGTCACCTATCACGGGTCAACACGATTTACTAAAAGAAAAAGCGGGAATCGTAAATGTACCACCTATCACGGGTCAGTACAGTTACCATGGTGTCACCTATCACGGGTCAACACGATTTACTAAAATATAAATCGCAAACGTACAACCTATCACGGGTCCGTACAGTTTACCAAGGTGCCACCTATCACGGGTCAGCACAATTCACCAAAAATGTAAATCGTAAATGTACCACCTATCACGGGTCAGTACAGTTACCATGGTGTCACCTATCACGGGTCAACACGAATTACTAAATAGTAAATCGTAAACGTACAACCTATCACGGGTCAGTACAGTTTACCAAGGTGTCACCTATCACGGGTCGACACAATTTACCAAATGAAATGCATGAGCATACACAGACTCCATTCACAACAATCGTTAAGCAAATGCAGATATTAAAAGATTCCCCATTTTTAATACCCATTTAACTTAAACGACTTTCAAACAACATTAATTAAATAAGTCATTAAGAGATTCCCCGTTCTTAATACCGATTTAACTTAATGATTTTCAAAACAAAACGTTAAGCAAACAGTCATATTAAGAGATTCCCCATTCTTAATATACTTTTGACTTAAACGATTTTCTCGCAAAACATTCAGTAAACGAGTCATTAAGAGATTCCCCATTCTTAATACTCATTTACCGAAACGATTTTCAAAAACGATAGTTAAGTAACCGAGACATTAAGAGATTCCCCATTCTCAACGCCCAGTTAACTTAAACATTTTCCTCAAATACACATTAAGTAAACCGAGGTATTAAAAGATTCCCCATTTTTAATACTCGTTTAACTCTAATGGTTTTCAAATTCCACAGAAACAAATTCAAACATACTTTCACATTCAAACCATAATTCACAACAACCACACCAATTAACAAACATCAAGTACGAACACACCAAATACAACGAACACAAATCACGCAACATAACACCCAGATACATCAAATTTCATTTACCACGAAACATTCATCACTATAACCAAAACTTAACTCTAAGGTTTTTACCCATAACGCACTAGTTTCGTTTTTCCCCGAATCGATACATTTAACCCTAACAATTTCCTTCCCACACAACTACAGATAAGTCCCTAATGCAAGCTAGAAGTTTGGAAGGAGCCCTTACCTCAATGTTAGCTTTATCGAGAGTTTCCGGTTCCGCGAGAAATTCCGGTAAAATCTCCGCTCGCAACGCCGCTTCCAAATTAGTTCACTAGCACCGTAGCGTGGTGGTGAGCAACTTTCCCTTCTGTCTCTTCGAGAAATGAGGTTCGGATCTAGGAGAAACGGAGGGGTTTGTGTTTGGATCTCAAAACCGTTTTTCTTCGTTTTCGAATCAAAGAGGAAGAGTGGAGTTACGAAAACCTTGGTCTATCTCTCACCCAACCTTGGGTCACTAGCTTTGAAGAAAAGGAAGCAACGAAAACGAAAAATGGAGAAGGATGAATTTTCTTGGTTCCTTGCGTGAGTTTTCAGAGGAAGAAGATGGAATTGAAGATTTTCCTTCCTTTCTATTTCTTTCCTTTGTTTTTCCTTTCTTCCTTTTTCCTTCCTTCCTTTATATACTATTTTCTTTTCCTTTTCCTTCCTTCTAGTTTTCCTTTCTTTTTCCCTCCAAGCAAACATATATAACTATAATAAATATAACTCAACAAATATCTCAAAATCTAGATATTTATTAAATTACCGTTTCACCCGAAACGCCTTAAATTAACCGTAAAGTATTTTCCGCAGTTAAATTCAATTTATTTATCGACGAGAAATTCTAATTGGCATTGAAATATCTTTTTGATTATAAAACTCCAAAATATTATTAACTTTGGCTTAAAAGCCTCCGAGCCAAAATCCAAAATATACCAAAAATACAAAAAAGGCACTTTAAAATTATGGGTCTTACAGAACTCATATCATTCTAATATCATTAAATATATTTTTAATCTTTGCTTATATTTTATATGATTCATCTCAAAATTTAAGATCACTTAGCCATAAACACATTGCACCAAATTCTTTAATAATTCCATTGTTGAATCAAGTCGGTTTGGTAATATATCACTAATAGAAATCTATAAAATAGACAATTCACTTATTACTGCTTTATTTGAATGGAGACCTGAAATCCACACGTTTCATCTTCCAACCGATGAATGTACCATAACATTAGAAGATGTTGTACTACCATTTACCTTACATGTTGGGGGTAAAGCAGTTACTGGATTAACTATGGTATCATGAATAGATGATTTTTTAGATTTGTTAGGAGTCATGTCACCCGAATCTCAAAGAAAGGGGAATTTTATAAAATTAAAATGGCTGAGAGAAACATTTTCAATGTTAACTTCAGAATCGTTGGACGAAGAAATAATTATACATTGTAGAGCGTTCACTTTAGGATTGATTGACCACATATTAATGCCTGACAAATCCCACAACATAGTACATATTATGTGGTTGCACTTGTTGAGAGATTTGCGAGAGATAGGAGAATACAATTGGGGGTTGAGCGTGCTTGGCAACACTTTATAGAGAATTGTGTCGTGCATCTAAACTCTATGTTATTTCGATCGATGGATATTCACATCTACTTCAAACTTAGGCATGATACCATATGCCATTTCTTGCACAAATAGGTAATCTTGAGCCTCATTTTTCATTCGCAAAAAGGTAAATATCAAAAAAGGTAAATATTATATTTATAAAACTAATAATTAATTCACTAACGTTCAAATTTATTTTCGTAGATATAGTGAAAAGGATATGAATTTGACGATGCACCTCATTATCATACTGCTGGATATCGATCAAAAATTAATTGCATGACCGTTAACGATGTAATATATGAAAACGTTAATTTGTTTCTATTATTTTATTTCTTACGCATATATTACTAACCAACCTCTTATATATTAGTTTCTCTAGATGTCCTACCTTCATCTAACATATGATAATGAAGAAAACAATTGGCTATGGAATGCCTCTACATATTTGATTTTTTTCTACATAATAGAAATGCATCAAAAAGATAGCTTGAAACTATAATTTGGACTACCTCAAGAAATTCCACATCCACCGAGGAACATGAAAAAATATCATAAGGTAGATTTTCTTAAACAAGTTGACTATAGATTTTCTTAAACAAGTTGACTACGAAAATGACAACAAAAAGTGGAATGAACGAGAGAATCATATTATACATGGTTAACCTCTAAATGTTGAATTTAAACCAAGTTATGAATACATGCACAACAAGAAAACAAGCCATTTGTGAGGGCTTTTACCCTCACAAATGGCTATAATCAGCCACAAATACAACTTTTGTGAGGGCTTTTGGCAGCCACAAAGGAGCTGGTCACAAAATTTTGTGAGGGCTTTTGCAGCCACAAAGTGCTAGAAACAGATTGAAATTTGTGAGGGCTTTTGCAGCCACAAAAGACAGCACTTTGTGAGGGCTTTGTGAGGGCTTTTGCAGCCACAAAGTGCTAGAAACAGATTGACATTTGTGAGGGCTTTTGCAGCCACAAAGTGCTAGAAACAGATTGACATTTGTGAGGGCTTTTGCAGCCACAAA
>NC_021164.2:37109566-37129807 GCF_000331145.2 Cicer arietinum
AAACACTACAAGAAAAACATCATTTTGTGGCCAACTTTATAAATATTTTGTGGCCGAATAAAACTCTCACAAATTAGTGACCGAAAAAGCCCTCACAAATGTCAAAATTGAAATTGGTCTTTATTTGTGGCTGAAAAAGCCCTCACAAATCCTTAAATATTTAACTGGATTTTGTGGCTGCCTAAGACCTCACAAAATCACAATGTTGTGATTTTGTGAGGGCTTAGGCAGCCACAAATTCCAGTTAAATATTTAAAAATTTGTGAGGGCTTTTTCAGCCACAAATAAAGACCAATTTCAATTTTGACATTTGTGAGGGCTTTTTCGGTCACTAATTTGTGAGGGTTTTATTCGGCCACAAAATATTTATAAAGTTGGCCACAAAATGATGTTTTTCTTGTAGTGATGGTTTGATTTTGCAAAAATTCCAAATGATTTATTTCTGTATAAAACCAATTGGTTGATCCTCGTGTCAATCCACCCCAACCTCCACCATAATCTACCCAACATTTTTTTCAAGAATCAATGCCCAACACAACACAACAAAATGAATATTATATACCAACACCTCCTAACACCCAACTGCCTCCTCATATTTATACCCACACACCACATCAATCTTATGGGTTCACGTTAGGGGAATAATTTAATTTTGAAGCCAACAACTATATCAAGAAGACAATCGTCGACTATCATATGCATCAAGCAAAGAAGAATTATTGTATATCACGTTCAATACTCGTTATAATACACTTGAGTACGCTACCTAATTACTTAATATTATTTGTCAACAAAGCTTTCAGATTCCAAGCTTTGGGAAAGCATATACTATGTTGAATCAAATATACAACTGGATTCAAGGTGGAAGTAGTTTTTTTGCAATAATTCCTCTTAAACATCCTCAAAAAGAAGAAGACGAAGATAAAAAAGAAGAAGAACAAATTTGTGATGTACCAAAGCATCGTCAAAATCCTGTACATGTGAGAAAACATCGGCAATGTGGTACTAGAGGCCACCTTCGACATTAATTTTATCGTAATTTTTTTAAAATTTGTGATGTTGGTTAAAAAATTAAAAGTGTCTAGAAAATGCGGATAATGTCGGTTAACTGGTCATACTTGAAAACATTGTCTAAATGTTACAGGGAACTCTAGTCAATCTATGTAATTTAAAATTTGTGTTTTTGTGTTTTTATGAATTATATATATAATTTTTTCTTTTGTTAATTTAAAAAAAAAATTGATTTGTTTTTGAAAAATTCCTTAAGAAAGTCGCATTTGGAAACTCTGACTTCCTTAATGAAGTCCCCATTTGCAAAGGCGACTTATAGGTGAGTATAAAAATGAAGTATTTTGGTATATAGTTTTGAAAATAAATATTTTAATAATTCTTTTTTAAAAAAAAGGTTATAGGAAAAAAAAACTCGATGTCCTAATCAATTATGTCTTTTTTTTTATTTTTTTTATTTTGCATATATATTAAAATCGACTCAAATACTGATTTTTTTTTCGTAGAGAATAGTGTTTATGGTGAAATTCGATGCCGACCATTGGTTTTTTTGTATTATTTAATGTTAGTATATGCTTGTTAAAAAAAATTGATACCCTGTTCAAAAATATTGCTAGCTTGTTAAAAAAAATTGATACCCTGTTCAAAAATATTGCTAGCTTGTTAAATCACCGTCTTTCGATTTTGGAGTGGTCACGTTTAGAAACTTTGCTAAAAATAAAACAATATTTTCTTCAAAAGAGTTCAGGTTGCCAATTTTTTATAACCGTGTTCAATTTAAATCTCTTCAGTTTCTGGTAAACAAACCTTCGTTCTGCATATTTAAATAGGATTGTATACAGTAATTTCTAAAAGTTCAATTAATTGGCCTCTTATACGCATTGCTTATATTAATATAGTACATATCAATTTCCCGAAAATAAAAAATGGTGAATAGTAAGTTTTAAAGGTTCAGTTCAATGCATGAGTTTTATAGCTTGTAATGGTTCATTTTTTTTTATACCAAAAACTTGTAATTGTTCTTAATGTATGGAAACAAAATTAAGTTGAGAATAATAAATTTAAATTTATTGATACTCACAATATTTAAGAATAACTGGTTTGGTTCAACAAATTTAATGGGTTGGGAGTCACTGTGCAAGTTGTGTGTAATCCACCATAAATAGGTTTGAGAGTATTTTGGAGATAAAAATGTACGAGGAATAGGATTAGATTTATCTTGGAAAATATGAAGTTGACATAAAAGAATTTGGTGACCCAGAAAACTTCAAGTGTTCTTTTAATCTCAAATATCTATTTCAACACAAAAGCTGATAATAAATTCTCTCACTCTCATAAAATCTTAAAGAACTTGTTGTACTTCTTAAAGAAAAGACTCGTCTATTCATCACTAGAATCACATCCATCCCGTTAGAAAAATTTAAAGCACTAATGTTCTGTTTAATTGTGCATATCTCATATCAAATTTATTTTGAATGACTTTACGCTGCATTCTTTGATGTTTGGACTAAGTTAAAGGAGTACCAAGACTCTACTCTATATTTTGTATTATGAGTCTGATGAAAGCACTCTGAAGCGCGCCTCTGGTGATTTGGTTAATGCAGCAATGCTATGATTAGTTTGGCTTTGACGACTACAACAAGCATATGACTATCTGATAAGTGTGACAAGCAAGTGATCATCTGTCTCAGATAAATCGCGTCAAACATCTGATTGTTTGACTCTGATTAAAAGTCAACACTATGATAAAAAATCAACACTCTAGAAGTCAATCCTCTGAAGATGACAAATTTTTGCATACTATAATCAATATTTGTTATCTCTATCTCCATATCAAAATACACATTTTCAATTGTAAGGACTATTTCTGAACAAGGTTTAATGGCGAATCAATCTTTGAAGATTTTTGATACAAAACTTCATGATACATGCTTATTTCTTGCAATCAGGACAATTGTCAGAAACTCTAAAATTTCTCTATAAAAGGACGAGCTACCCTTATTGATCCATACAACAGTAACCAGGTGCGGAGCATGAACAAATACTTTGAGGGTGTCATATTGTTAAAACTTTAATTGATAGGTTAAATATAGAATTTTATTGTGATTTTGAACTTTAGGTTGTAAAGTTGTGATGTAAACATATTTTTTTTTTTTTTGCAAACGCAATTGAAAAAAGTTGACGAATTGGACTAAAAAGTTGCAAATGTTTAGGAGAGACAGAGTTATGGAGAGGGAAAAATATCGAAATAAAAAAGATAGTTAATTTGGTTGAGTTTTTATAATTATTATTACAAAATTAAACCCAAACTGATGAATAACATGTTTGATTTGGTTCAGTTCAATCAAGTTGACATTAATAAAAATTAACATACTTATTTTAAATTAAAAATTTCTGTTTCAAACAATAGATTTTTTATACTATTAAAAGAATTACGTAAACACTTTTTAAACTACAATGGAAAAAACAATATGTTAATGACTAAATATTGTTGGGGACGTTGGGGTATCCATATCCACTCTATGTCCCCCAAAGACCAGCTGGTGACAATAACAACGTACTGCAATAAACACAATACAACCATCTATGCATTCTTGCTCTGTGATGACTTTTCATCATATGCATATTTTTAATTGTTTTTAGTCTTATCTGTCTTTAATCATTAGTTAGTTTAAGAAGTTATTTGATATATTTTGTTGATTTTAATTCGTGGATTTAATGAAATGTTTATGTTCTTATTTCCTTGATTAAGTAGAGAGTTTCTGTGGTTTTCGTAGTTTTGCGTTGTTTTCTTGTGTTAATGCACTGCTGAATTTTGGTAAAAAATAAACATGGCACATGTGGTGTATTTCAGCCATATCTGGAGTTCTAGATGTCCAATTGTATCCAAACCAAGTGCAAATGAAAGCTACGATCCATATCTACAACGTTCATGAAGACACCAGAACCCAATTCAGACTCCAAAGAGGAGACCAATGCAGAAAACGTCAAATAGAAGAAGTTGTGTGCCTGAGGCGCACCAGCTGCGCCAGAGGCACATTTCTGCACTGATGAATATGCGCATTCACGTTTGAAGCGCTACAGCCGTGCCTAGGGCGCGTGGCACGCGACAACACACATTAAAATGCATTTTTTTCTTCACTTTCTAGGGATCTTTTTGAGTATTGGGAAGTTTGAAGACTTGTGCTCTAGTAGAGAAGCTCAATGACGACCGTTTCTAACTCTGTTGAAGCAGTTTTATCAAAAATGATTCATGAATCTTTCTTGTAATTCTTCTCTAATCTCTATATTTTCTATCTATGTCATGAGTAACTAAACTCTATTTGTTAGGGATGAGTGTAACAAGATGAAACCCTTATTTTTCTGATTTGATTTCTAGTTATATGAATGAGTTTATTGAATTATTTTTCTCATCTTTTTTCTTAATGTTTTTCTCAAATTTAAAATATTCTACGATTCGTATTTTGAAATGGAAGTGGACTTTATGAATGCTTGAGATGAGAAATTCACGATACTGTAGTCTATGGATAGATGCAGATCATCAAACCAATTAAATTAGTTGCAAAAGTAGTAGTTTTAACAAGAGAATTCATGTACGGTAAGGGTTAATTCTAATCTTAAATTCACTAAGGAATTAGGGGTAACTTTGGAATTAAAGGTTCTGTAAGACATTCAGGCAAGAATAATAAAGATAGTTTGGTAATAACTCAATAAAGGAATTCAGTAACTATGATCAAATTAGACACTAAGGTTGGATTCAAAGTGAATCTCATCCATGACATTTTTCTTATCTGTTAAATCAAAAATCTAAAAAACCCCTTTTTAATTTCAATTTTTAATTCGGTTATTATTATTATTATATCAGAAGTCCTTGCGAAACAATTTGAGTTATTACCTTTATTTACATTTTATCAATTGTATTTGACTCGTGTGCGAAAGCGGATCAGACATCTCTAAATATACAACCCCAAGTGGCCCTTGTTAAATTATTGAAACATATTGATTGTCACTTTTGTGGGGGAACACATAAAAATGGAGCTTGTGAAGTACCAGATGATGATGATACAAAATAACCAAAAGAGGTGAACTTTATGGGTAACTATGGGAAGCCGAATATTCTGTACTCTAGTACGTACAATTCGGGTTGGAGAAATCATTCAAATTTTTCATGGAAAGATATACAGGGTGGATCTCAAGGTTTACAACGAGCTCAAGCAAATCAAAATCCATTTTAAAAAGCTGCTTTGGAGAGTGCTATTGAGAAGTTAGTAACAAGCACAAGTTGTTTCATTGAAGAGTCAAGAGCCATCCAGAAAAATCACTTAGCCTCAATAAATAATCTGGAGACCTAACTAGGTCAACTTGCTCAACAAATAGCACAAAGAGCGCCTAGAAATTTGCCTAGTGACACAGTTCCGAATTAATTCTGACTTGCATCACTTGTAATTTTTGCATACATTGAGGTAATTTTGTTTGGTTGTTTAAGCCTTTATAACTACCCTATGAAAATTTTATCTTCTGCTAGCCCCTTTGGACCTTGCCCTTTTATTTCGGTTACTAGCCACATTACAAGCCAAGACCTGACTTTAATTAAATCACCTTACTTGGAGCTAGGTATAAAAAGAAATAAAAGTTATCGTCTAGGTAAAGTTCTAAGTTTGGGGTTGCTCATGGGATAACAACCTTCTAAGTTTGGGGTGGTGGTTCTCACAAAAAGAAAGAAAGAATAAAATAAGAAACAAATTAAAAAAAAAAGTTTTAGTACAATGATAAATAACATCTTCTTAGTTCTTAGTTCTTTTGTCAATGGTTGAGAATGTCCACCATAAAAGAGGGAGAATAATTTGAAAATGTATGCCTAACTCCAAGTAGTAAATCCTACTATCTCAAAATGTCCTACCATTACCTAAACCCTGTTATAACCCGAAAGTCTTCCAAATGTATGTGTTTGTTGCATTGTGAATGTTAACTAGAATTTTTTTCAAACCTATGGCAGCATGATGCATGTTCTGAATGTTTTGTAGTAGCTGAAACTTTAAGAATCGAGTTTGATTTGATTTGAGAACTTGAGTTTAAGTTTGATTTTAAGTGTACCAAATATGAAATTAATTGTTGCTTGGGGACAAACAATAGATTAAGTTTGGGATTGTGATGACTTTTCATCATACGCATATTTTTCATTGTTTTTAGTCTTACTTATCTTTAATCATTAGTTAATTTAAGTAGTTATTTGATATATTTTGTTGATTTTAGTTTGTGGATTTAATGAAATGTTTATGTTCTTATTTCCATGATTAAGTAGAGATTTTTCGTAGTTTTGTGTTGTTTCCTTGTGTTAATGCAGTGCTGAATTTTGGTGAAAAATCAACATGGCCTATGTTGCGTATTCCAGCCATATTTGGAGTTCTAGATGTCCAATTGTATTCAAACCAAGTGCAAATGAAAGCTATGATCCATATCTACAATGTTCATGAAGACACCAGAACCCAATTCAGACTCAAAAGAGGAGACCAATGCAGAAAATGTCAAATAGAAGAAGTTGTGCTCCTCAAGCACACCAGCTGCGCATGGGGCACATTTATGCACTGATGAATATGCGCATTCGCGCTTGAAGCGCAACAGCTGCGCCTAGGGCGCGTGGCACGCGACAACACACATTAAAATGCATTTTTTTTCTTCACTTTTTAGGGATCTTTTTGAGTATTGGGAAGTTTGGAGACTTGTGCTCTAGCAGAGAAGCTCAAAGACGACCGTTTCTAACTCTGTTGGAGGAGTTTTATAAAAAATGATTCATGAATCTTTCTTGTAATTCTTATCTAATCTCTATCTTTTATATCTCTGTCACAAGTAACTAAATCCTAGTTGTTAGGGATGAGTGTAAACACTCTTTTGTGAGAGTATTCAGAAAACCCTTAAACTTACTCTTTTGTAACCTAGCCCAGTAGTGACTACATTCCTTAACATCTTGATTGTACTAAGCTAGAAGGTTAAGAAGACTTTAACACAAGCAAAGATCTTTGTTATTATGACTAACTCTGATGATGAAGTTATAGGTGGAAACATTAACATACCTCCTTTGTTTGATGGATAAAGATTCAAGTACTGGAAATACAGGATTAGAAGTTTCGACTACATGATCCAGAACTTTAGGACATAGTCGAAGATGTCTATGAAGCTCCAAAAGATGTTGCTAGTGTTGAATTATCCAGAAAAGATCTCAACGTTGATAAAAAGAAACAATATAAGATACATCATAAAACCAAAACTTTCATGATGAATGTTATCACCTTCAAAGAGTTTGAAAAATGTAGGAAGAAAGAAACAACAAAGAATATATTTGATGCTCTAGTTTGCAACTATGAAGGGAATAAATAGGTATAGATGTTGGAGTGAGATATTGTGTTTCTTGAATAATGATAATCAGAGGTAGAATTGCATGACTTTGAATTAGTGACATTGGGAAAATCACGTTGTTGAACTATAGAGTCGGTGCAATATTAGAGGCTGCATATCAGAAGCAACATATGGAGTGTGTTGAACCATCTTGATCAACGAATTGTGAGCTTTGAATTTATCTTTTGAAAAATATCTTCAAAGTTAATAATACCTTGATATTAACTTTTCAAAGGCATGTTGAGTTTGTGCACATTAGAGACATGCAAGGGCTTCCAAGGCATGTTTCAAATTCACTGTTTAGAGGCAGTCTTTAGACCCAATAATCAGACCTAGTCTTCAGACCCAAACATTAGACCTAGACTTAGACCCAAACATCAGACCTAGACATAAGAGGCAATCTTCAAAACCTTCAGAGGCATATAATTTTAGAGGCATATTTTCAAAGGCTGACATGTATACTTTGTGTTCCTTTGATCTCATCCTCTGGTGACTTTCCTCTGATTTTATTCTTCCAATTTTTTCGTATTTAATGAAGCCATTAAACCAAATTTATTTTTCACATAAAACACTTTTGTTAACATCAAATCTATAAGTGGAAAAACAACTTGGTTCCAGAAGAATATCACTAGAAGGAGATGGAGCATCCTAGATATGTCTGATGAAGCGGCTGTTAGGAGTTTTTTGGACTGATTGCTCGATTTTTTGAAGTTGTACCATCCATAAGTAGATGATTTTAGTTGTTTGTCTAAAAGTAGCAGAGTTCTAGGATGACAACTGCAATCCATGATCCATGTTGTTCTGAATTCAGTTTGTGACAAAGGAGAGGACTTTGTTCCACTGGTTTGAAACATCATTAGGATCCAGAACTTGACCTTTTTTATTTTGAGTGGAAGATATTTTGATAGTAAATGAGGTAAGGAAGGTTTGGAGGTTTGGGAAGCCAAATGGAATATGTTTTGTGGAGTGAATGATTGCTAGATGGATGGGGAGGTAGCAAGGTCAGAGGGGAAGAGAGGGAAAGAAAAGGAAAAAAGAGTCTTCTAATGGTGTATCAAGGACTAGGTCGACAAGAGCTGTCGCAATAGGCACAACTTCTTGGGGAGAAGAATGGAGAAAATGCGGTGAGGTAGGGTCGAGTACTGGGGTGGAAGAGGGATAAAAGGTGGGAAAGTAGCGGAAGGGATAGATAATTGAGTTGAGGTGCTAAGCTTATGAAAGAACGAATGAGTTTTGTATCCGAGGGAAACAAAATTTTCAGCTAGGGTAGCCTTAAACATTTCATCTAAGGTATTAGAGTCAGAAATATGAAGGGTGCAGGGTCAAATGAGTGACAAATAATGTTGGTTGGTTGGGGAGAGGGAAATAGATGGATTGGTTCAGGTTCAAAGAAGGAGAAAAGAATAGGGTGCTCAAACTTGACATGAATTGATTTTTCAACAATTAGTGTTTCTTTGTTGTATATCGTATAGGCTTTAGACCTTTTAGAATATCCCAAAAAGATGCACTTTTAAGATCATGAGTCAAACTTGCTAAGATTGTCTTTGGTGTTCAAAATATAAGATATACAGCCAAACAGATGAAAATATAAAATGTTTGACTTTATTCCTTTCTAGAATTCATAAGGAGTCTTATTGATAACATGTCTAATATAGATTCTCTTTTGAATATGACATGCAATGTTAATTTCTTATGTCCAAAAGTGTTTGGCAATATTCATTTCGTGAATCATGGTATAGCCATTTCCTGAATAGATCTATTTTTCCTTTCTACAACACCGTTCTGTTAGGGTGTTTTAGGAGAAGAAAGATAATGTTAAATACCATTCTCTTCACATAATTTTTCAAAGAGAATTTTTCAAATTCGCCTCCATGATCACTACGAATCATTGTTATACAAAAACTTTTTTCATTTTTTACTTGTTTGCAGAAGGTAGTGAAAATTTTATGTTACTTATCCTTGTGTTTTAGAAACTTTACACATGTCCACTTGGAAAACTCTTAAAAATAACGAGTCCATACTAGTTACCACTAACAGAGGCAATCTTTATAGGGCCAAATATATCAATATGTAAAAGTTCAACTGGTCAAGAGGTGGAAACAACATTTTTAGATCAAAAAAATGATTTTGTTTGTTTCCCTTTCTGACATGCCTCACAAAGAACATTTAATTCGTACTTAAGATTTGGCAAGCCTCTAACTAATTCAAGTCTTTTCAATTTTGTGATTAACCTCAAATTGGCAAGTCCTAATCTTTTGTGTCATGTCATTTGTTCCTCTCTTATAGACATAAGACACTTGACTTCTTGTTTGTTTAAAATCGGATAAATTTATTTTGTAAATGTTGTTTTTCCTTTGGCCAATAAATAGTATGGACTCATTTGTTTGACTTATTGCCTTACAAGACTTTTAATTGAAGACTACATCATAACTACTCTTAATTGAAACCTTTTCTTTTAAAGTTTGATTTTCCCTTTTTCAATTTTGAAAATCTTTTTCAAGGGAATTGCATTTGTTTGTTAAGATGTCATGATCTTTTCTGAGAGACTTAAGTTTTGGAGAAACCTAGGTCAGAAAATACCTCAATTTCTTAATTAGTGGATTCAGAGTCAGAATGAGTTTATGAAGCAGAGCGATGTTTGCATGCTCCTCGTCTTCATCAAATGATTCATCATAGTCATCCAAGGTAGCCTGAAGATCTTTCTTCTAAGTCGTTAAGTCTTTCCTTTGTAATTTTCCTATCTCAAATTTAGGACATTCTGATTTAAAATGACCTGGTTCCTTGCATTCATAGCAGTTGAGCTTCTTTTTGTATAGATTTTCATTTCCTTCTCTAGTATTTTGAGACCGTCTGAAATCTCTTTTGGGAAATGATTTCTTTCAATTGTTCCACATGCGCTGTATTTTTTTGAGATAAATGACAACTATTCATCATCAAAGTCTTCACTCTGATTTTCTCATTAACTTTCCTCTAAGTCTTCAGTTGCTTGTAGAGCCTTAGAATTTGTTTTCTTTCCTTGGTATTTGGGAGCCATGGACTTTGACTTCTTTTTAGGCTCGTCTTTAACAAGTTCAATCTCATAGGATCTGTGTGAACTCATAAGCTCTTCCATATGTAGTTTGTTTAGATCTTTATCCTTTTGAATAATTGTTACCTTTGGTCTCCATTTACTAGAAAGACCTCTTAGGATCTTTTTGACGTGGTCGACAATAGTGTAGCTTTCTAGAGAACCTTTAGTCCTAAAACCAGAGTTTGGAATGTAGAAAACAATTTTTAAATATCTTCATCTTTTTCAATGTGATATGTTGAAGGATCGTGTGATATGTTGAAGCTTCTGAGTTTGTCTTTCCAATTCTCGAATCTCTCTCCATAAAGCAGGGGAGGTCTATTAACATTTCCACCTGTAACTTTTTCACCAATGTTAACCATAAAGAGAATGGATCTTTACTCAAAAACGGTTAAGTGCTCAACTTTGAGATCAAGCTCTAATGCCTATTGTAGAACAAAAAACACAAGAAATCTGAGGTTTGAATTGTGTTTTCTAAACTTTTTTCGCGTGGCTATACTAAGGTAAATAAAATAGTGTAGGTAAAATAAAAAAAAAAAGAGTAGAGAGACACAAATGATTTATCCTAGTCCACCATCTACATGGTAGCTACGTCCAATCCCTCCAACCTAACAAATTTAATCCACTTCTTCACCACAAAATTAAACTTACTAGTCAAACTGAATGTGTTCAATCTTCTCAACTTTCTAGCTTAGTACAGTCCAACTTTTGAGAGATAGGTTACAAACAAAAGGTTAAGGTGTTTTCTGAATTAGCTCCTGCAAATAGTGTTTACAAACTTGTTACTTCAGAAATCCACTCAGCATTAAAGTGAAACAGAATTATGATAAGAAAGACTGCAGATGTGCTTGTAGCTTATATGTTTCTTAATTTACTTGAGAATTGCATGTTTTTTTATATAGAGAGCGATTAAGGTTTCTCACTGTTGTCCTAACTACAAGAAATCAACATAATTCATGAAGTATTGTATCGTATCTTGTGAGATTGATTTAGAAGCATTTCAATGAGCTTGTAATTGATTTAGCGTATCTTGTTTAAAGCAATTGGGAAGTAGAGGATACGATGGTCATAACATGTCTTAAGATCTTTAGAAAGATAAAAGATTTAGGATGTTCATCGAAGGATGCGTAAATGTTGTTTTCTTTGGAGCATTGACTTTTTCAGAACTTTGACTTCTTTAGAGGATACACGGTAACTCGGAGTCAAACGATTTGATGGTTGATGGTTGATGTGGTTATCACTTGCTTGTCACACTTTTTAGAGGCAAACGATCAGACACTTGATGAATTCATTGGAGGCAAACGAGCATGCGCTTGTTGAATTCATCAGAGGCAAACGATCCATAACACATTTGCATACATCAGAGTCAACTAAAATAAGACATAGCTTGCGTTTCTAGAGGCATTTGGGACACAACATTGCTTGAGTATCAAACATAGATTAACGAAGTCATGCGAAGTCTTGTTGTTCCTTTGTCTTCGTCCAGTTATCAGAGGATGCAACATAAGAATCTATGAAATTCTCTTGATCCCAAACCTACACACTTAATCAAAATGTTAATGCATTAAATTGTTCCCACAAATGATTTTGTTATCATCAAAACAATAGAGTGGTAGATTTCTTCAAGCCAACTTTTTTCCAACATAGGATTCATTGATGATAGCTTTGGCAAGAACATATGAAATCAAGGAATAGGATTAAATCCGAAAGAAACCATTGAATACAAATCGTTGCTCCCAAAGATGGCTAGAAAATCAGAGAGAAATTAACTAATATGCATTGTTGCTCCAAAATTTGGCGAGAAAATCTAAAAGAAATGAAGGAGTAGGATTCATTGCTCACAAATTTGGCAAGAAAACCTTAGAGAAATCAAAGAATATGAGTTGTTTCTCCCAAATTTGGCAAGAAAGTTCCAAATAAAATCAAGGAATATGAGTCATTACTATCAAATTTGGCAAGAAAATCGAAAAGAAATTAAAGAATATGAGTCAAGGCTCCCTAATTTAGGAATAAATTTTGAAAGAAATCAAAGAACATGAGTCCTTGCTCACAAATTTGGCCACAAAATCCAAAATAAATCAAGAAATATGAATTTAGCCAAATTTCCCCCTATTTGGCTAGAAAAACCAAAAGTAATCAAGGAATAAGAGTCGTTGCTCCAAAAGTTTCTAGAAAATCCGAAAGAAATAAAGGAATACGAGTATTTTTTTCCTCAAATTTAGGCATAATATATGGAATAAGATTTAAGAATATGAGACTTTGTTTCCAATTTCAGCTGCAAAATCCCGAAGATATCAAAGAATTGGAGTCGTTACTACAAAATTTTGTGAGAATTGTAAAACAAATTAAGGATTAGGAGTCCTTGCTCCCTAATTGGGCCATAAAATACAAGAGTAATATGAGAGTTTTTGTCCTTTCTCCCATATTTGGCTAGAAAATCTAAAACAAATCAATGAATAGGAGTTGAAGATTCCAACTATGGCTAGAAAATCAAAAACAAATCAAGGAATATGACTCTTGGATTCAAAATTCGGCAAGAAAAATTGAAATAAATCAAGGCATATGAGTTGTTGTAGCAAAATTTGGGTGGAAATCTTCAAATTGAGTTTATAAAATCTTCAAATTGATATTATTTGTATTTTGTTAAGATTGAGTTGGTAAATTCATTAGATTGATATTGTACGTACTTTGTTGAGATTGTTATTTTAAATTTTTCAGATTGATATTGTTCGTATTTTGTTAAGATTTATTTCTCAAATAATAATGTATCTTCTTGTGAGCATTTCTTTTTGTAAACAATTCATATCTTCTTGTAGATAAATCTTGACCAAATTTTCTTGTAAATAATTCATATCTTTTTGTGATAAATCTAGATCAAATCTTCTTGTAAATAATTCATATCTTCTTGTGATAAATCTTGATCAAATCTTCTTGTAAATAAGTCATACCTTCTTGTGGATAAATCTTGATTAAATCTTCTTGTAAATGGATTATATCTTATTGTTGAAAAGATGTTGATTACATATTCTACAAATGTTGACCGTATTTTATTCTCAACTTGGTCAAAGATTTTCTTCAATTATAAATATGAATCAAATCTTATTTTCAGATTGTCTTCAAAAACAAGAATGTTATTTCACATTCTGTGAGTTCAAATATATTGTTTTCATAAAGTACTTTTATTAAAATCAAAACTCTAAGTATAAAACCAACTTGGTTTCAACAATCTTCCCCTTGTTGATGATGACCAAACTGTATTTTTATAACACCTTTTCTAATGAAATGGTGTTTGATTTCTATGTGTTTAGCTTTGAAATGAAGTATAGGGTTTATGGTTAGCCAAATGGTAGAAGTGTGATCACAAAAAATGGGAATGTTGGTTTCTAGGATTTTGTAGTCTTCTATTAGATGTTCCATCCAAAGTAGTTGAGAGCCACAACCAACTGTTGAAATGTACTCAGCTTCTGCTATTAACATGGCAATTGTGCTTTGTATCTTACTTGACCAAAAGATTAAGTTGTCACCTAGAAATGTGCAGTTTCCACTTGTGCTTTTTCTCTCAAGTTTATCTCCAACATAATCATAATCACAATATCCACATAGTTTGTACTGAGAAGATTTCTTGTAGTACAAGGTAATGTTGGTAGTGCATTTTAGGTATCTAAGTATTCTCTTAATAGTAGCTAAATGTTGTTCCCTAAGGTCAGCTCGAAATCTTGCACATAGACAAACATTAAACATGATGTTAGGTCTGTAAGTAGTAAGGTAAAGTTGGGACCCTATCATTCCTCTATAGATTTTCTAGTCAACCTTTTGGCTTGATTCATCCTTTTCCAGTGAACAAGTAGGGTTCATTTGTGTAGTCATAGGTTTGTAATTACCCATCTTAAACTTCTTGAGATGTTCTTTTGTATATTTAGTCTGATGAATGTATATACTTTTTGACTTGTTGAATATGTATATTTATATTCTCCCATCATACTCATTTGAAATTCAAGTTGCATCAATTTAAAAAATTATTGGCAAAAAGTGTCCTTAGTAGATCAAAAAATGATTTCATCAACATAAATTTGAATAATAAGAATTTCTTCTTCTATTGATTCTCTAAAAAGTGTAGTATCTAATTGTCCTCTTTCAAAGTTATTTTTAATCAAGAAGTTACTAAGTCTATCATTTCATGCCCTAGGTGCTTGTTTTAGACAATATAGAGACTTAGAACTTTAAAAAAAATGATTTGGAAATTCAGAACTTTCAACACGTGGGGATACAAATAGCTTTTAACCTGGCTATTCATTTGAAACAAATGTTAAGTTATTATTTGCCGCAAAAGAAATTAGGATATGAATAGCTTTTAACCTGTCTACTGACGCAAATGTCTCATCGTAATCAATGCCCTCTTGCTAACTATAGCCTTGTGCGGAAAGTCTTTCCTTGTTTATAACCACTTCACCTTTTTCATTTAGCTTGTTTTTGAAAACCCACTTAACTCTGCTTGCATTGTAGGAGTCCATCCATCATCTGCCAATCCTTCATCAACAGAGGTAGGCTAAATTGATGAGAGTGAGCCAAAAAAAGTGGTATCTATTAGTGATGATCTGATCCTCAAAGGATCAGTTGAACTTCCAATGATTAGAGTTTCAGGATGAGATGACTTGTACTTGCATCCAGATCTTTCGTATGACTTATCTTGACTATTTCTAACTTGATCAGAGTCATCCTCTAAACATTTATCATCATATTTTGATTTCCTTGTATCCTCTTATTTTTCAGGTTCTTCTGGGTTGTTGACATATGTTTCCTCTAGTTCTGATAAACATGCACTATCATCATCTTGCTTTGACTTTTCAAGATCAAGTTATTTGTCATCAAATTTAACATGTATGGATTCTTCCACAATATGAGTTACCTTATTAAACACTTTATAAGCCTTAGATCTTTCAAAGTATCCAATGAAGGTACACATTTGAGATATAAAATCAAATTTACCAAGGTTATCTTTAGTGTTCAACACATAACAAGCACAACCAAATTGTTTAAATTAAGAGATGTTAGGAATTTTACCTTTCCACAATTCATATGGTTGTGTTATTTAATATAGACCTAATTAAGACTATATTTTGAATATAACATGCAGATTTAAGTGCTTCAGCCCAAAAGTGTTTTGCAACATTCATCTAATTTAACATGGGTTTGGACATTTCTTGAAGTGATCTATTCTTTCTTTCTACGACTTCATTTTGTTGAGGTGTTATTGGAGAGGAGAAGTTGTGAGAGATTCCATTCTCATAAAAAAAATATTCAAAGAATATGTTTTCAAATTATCCTCCATGATCACTTCTAAATGTTACAATCTTAAGACTCTTTTCATTCATTATTTGTTTATAAAATGTGATAAAAAAACTATGTGGGATTCGTCGTTACTTCTTAAGAACTTTACTATGTCCACCTAGTGTAATCATCTACTATAAAAAAGCCATATTTCTTTCCACTTAGAGAGATTTTTTTCACTGGCTTAAAGATTTATATGTAAGAGCTCAAGGGGTTAGAGGTAGAGAATGAGTTCTTTGGAGTAAAGTAGTTCTTTGTCTAGTTCAAGTTTATTCAGTTTTGAAATTAATCTAAGATTTTCATGATCCAATCTTTTGTGTCAAATTAGTTTCTCTTCATTTACTAACATAAGACACTTAATTTCTTGTTTCTCTTTATTAAAAAAAAATTTATCTTATAACTGTTGTTTTGCATTTGACCAATAAAGAGTATACATCCATCCTTCTGACTAATTGCCTTGATTATTTTTTGATTAATATAATATCATAATTATTATAATTTAACTGACTAATACTTAATAAATTATGCTTAAGAAATTTAACAAATAAGACATCTTTAATAGAAAGGGAAGTACCATTACCAACTGTACCTTGACAAATGATTTGACCTTTTTGCCTTCTTCCAAAAGTCAATGTGCTTAATTTGATCAATATTAGTTCTTGAAACATATACTTTTCTTCGGTCATGTGTCTCGAGCATCCAGTGTCCAAGTGCCATGATTGGTGTTTTAACTTGATTTCTAAGGACATCTGCAACATAGACAATTTTGTTCTTAGGTACCCAAATTTGGTTGGGTGCTGGTTTATTAGTTGATCATAGCATTTAGGCACATGCTTTTAGCTTTTTAGTTTGGTATTTTAAAAGCTCTTTATAGCTTAGATTAATATTTTTAGCTTGTTTCTAAACTTTTGGTCGAATTTGAATTATAATTTTAGTATTTGCATTTTAATTTTATTATTTATATTTTGACTCTTTCTCTCTCTATAGGTCATATCTTGAGCTCTGGATATCGGATTATCACATATGAGCATGCGTTGGAAAGATACAAATCTGAGCTACAACTTTTGTGATGGAAGGAAAGACCAATTCCGAACTTTACTGGGTTGAAATTGCAAATTTCATAATCTGGATATTTGTAATAATTTTAATTAGCGGGCAAGAAATAAATAGTTTTATTTTAATTTCATGGAAGGCTAATTTTATAAGATTAATCCACGAGTTCAGAGTTTCATCAACACCTTGAGATTCATATTACACTGTCAATTTCTATTCATGATTCTATTCTTGTTTATTTGATTACTTAAATTGAATTTCAATAGGATTGATTAAATTTATTTGACATAATTTGGTTTCGGTTTCTAATTTAATTGAATTACAATTTTGCGACGCTTGATCGTTAATTATAATATTTTGATGATTGTGATGCTTAATCCAATCAAAGATACCAAACTCACATAGGATTGATTATGCTTGTTTGATCAATTTTATAGTCAAATAAGAATAGAATCACAAATTAGAAATTAAACTCATTGATAGAATCTGTGATAGGTTTGAAACTCGAATAAGTGGATTAATTGTTTTGCTCATCTGTTAAAACAAAAATCTAAAAAATGCCCTTTTAATTTCAATTTTCAATTTGGTTATTATTACTATATCAGAAGTCCTTGCGAAACGATTCAAGTTATTACCTCTATTTACATTTTATCAATTGTATTTGACCCGTGTGCGACAACAGATCAAATTGGCGCCGTTGCTAGGGACTCTTTGATAATAATATTAACCCTGTTTTCAGGCGACTGTCTCGGATTGCTCCGAAATTTCTCTAGAAAATCAGAAGAAAAAAAAAATCAAGGAACAGGACTCCGTATAAGTTCCTTATACGAAAACGACGGTCAAAATCCCAAATTCCTTCATTTAGACCTTTTTTTCATGTCCTACATTGCAAGAAGATCCAATTGTTGATGTTCCTCAAGCATATGCAGCAAATATATACAATCGTCAAGCCAAATATGATCTATCATCTAACAGGTACAATCCTGGTTGGAGAAACCATCCCCACCTGAGATGGGAAATTCATCTGAACAACAAAAACCGAGGCAACAGCAGCAAAGTATTCATCCACAACAAAACACTGCACCTTCATTAGAGGACCTCGTTAAACAGATGGTTGTCCAGAATCTCCAATTTCAACAAAGAACAGATTCCACCATTCAAAATTTGGAAACAAAGATTGGTCAGCTAGCCACTTCAATCAATCAATTACATGCTCAGGGGTCAAACCAATTGCCTGCACAGTCAGTAGTAAATCCAAATGCTCCCAATGTTAGTGCAATTACATTGAGGTATGGGAAAGCTGTTGAAATACCAAAGGTACCTGAAACTTTAGTGAAAAATAACAAGGTTGCTGAGGATACTTCGATATATGAAACTGTTGATGTTGAGCAAAATGCACCACTTCCTTTTCCTCAAAGAGCAGTGAAGACTAAGAAAATGGACGAGGCAGATAGGGACAACGAGATCTTGGATACATATAGGAAGGTTGAAGTGAACATTCCCCTTCTTGAAGCAATTAAATAGATTCCAAGATATGCAAAATTTCTAAAAGATTTGTGCACACACAAGAGAAGGTTAAAAGGTAATTAAAGAGTAAACATGGGGCGAAATGTTTCAGCCCTCATTTAACCCATGCCTCAGAAATGCAAAGATCCCGGAACTTTTTCCATTCCATGTACCATAGGCAATAGTCAATTCGAAAATGCTATGTTAGATTTAGGAGCTTCCATTAATGTTATGCCTACATCTATTTTTAACTCTCTTGCTCTTGGATCTTTACAAAGTACATGTGGTGCCATTCAATTGGCGAACAAGAGCAATATTCATCCCCCTGAACTTGTAGAGGATGTACTTGTTCGAGTTAATGAATTGATATTTCCTGCAGATTTTTACATTCTGGACATGGAGGGAGAGAATAAGTCCAATAGGGCACCTATCATCTTAGGAAGACCATTCTTGAAAACTACTAGAACAAAAATTGATGTGCATACTGGAACTCTATCCATGGAATTTGGTGATAGCATTGTTAAATTTAACATCTTTGATGCTATGAAACACCCCGTGGAATAGCATTCTATTTTTCAAATTGAATTGCTTGTTGATTTGGTTGATGACACTTACCTCGATATGTTTTCCACTAATTTTCCTTCATTATCTGGTTTTGTTGATACTTATACTTGTGAACTCTGTACAGATACTGTAACACCCCGTTTTTCAAAGCGAGGGTATATATATTTTTTTTCTAAAAGTAATTAAAATCAAACAAAGAATTAAATCAGGAAATGCCTTTGGATAAATAATTGAGTCATTATAATTTACAGCAGCGGAAAAGTTTCTCCAATTATAAATCCAAAACATTTACACAACATCAAATGGTACATGGAATCCATTCAAAGAAGCTGTCAAACTGACAATATTAGTACAAGTACAGTTTTCCAAACTAAAAATACTCCAATCCAAAAAGAAGGACACCTAGTCCCTATACATCATCCTAATCTGATCATCCTACCAAAAAGCTATACACCCTGAGTATCTCCACGCGCCCCGTGAGATCCTCCTAACGTAACTGCAGTCACGCGTTCCCATCCCCATTCCCGTCCGTAGGGTCCGAACCGGTAGGACCGTCCTGACTCTCATCTGAGGGCAAAGCCCAGATTTCCACAATAATTGTAAAGGGTCACCAACCAAAAAATAACAGATATCACATAGCAATTAAGTTTTTAAATGCTCAAAATAACTTTTCAACTAAGCATGCACCTTAACAGGATTTTCAATATGCGAAAAGTTCATACAATACTTGGCCAATTAAAAATGAAGGTAAAATGAAGTTCTCAATCTCCTAATTAACACATAACAAAACAAGACATGGATAAGTTAATGAGTAATCAATCATCTAACTCAAACTGAGGATTTTCACTGAGCCAATCGATTGGGAAATCGATTGGGGTGAAGGTTTTTAATGAAAACAGAATCCTGGGCTGAATCAATCGATTTGGCAATCGATTGACAGGATGACTAAGCCCCTGACTTAATACCAATCGATTTCCAAATCGATTCCTTGAAGGTTTTTAGTGAAATTTTGAACTCTGGCTTGATTCAATCGATTGGGCAATCGATTGACAGGATAGCTGAGCCCCTGACTTAGGCCCAATCGATTGGGCAATCGATTTCGTAAATGATTTTCGAAAACTGATTACAAAATCGATTGGCTAATCGATTTTGTCCATTTGGCCAAGTCCCTGACTTCCATTAAATCGATTGGGAAATCGATTTCCCTGATCATTTTTCCAAAAATTCATGAATTAACCCAAGTCATTCCTAATCAAGTTCACAACCTAACACTTAGCAATTCCTACGCGATTACCACGACAATTGGGATCTCGATAACCATC
>NC_021164.2:37131307-37133093 GCF_000331145.2 Cicer arietinum
GGGGGTCACGGTTGATCAGAGGAAGAAGATGGAAAATTTCAGCTTTTCCTTCCTTTCTTTTTCTTTCCTTTGTTTTTCCTTTCTTCCTTTTTCCTTCTTTCCTTTTTATATTCTTTTCTTTTCCTTTTCCTTCCTTCTAGTTTTCCTTTCTGTTTCCCTCCAAACAAACATATATATATAATAAATATAACTTAACAAATATCTCAAAATATCTAGATATTTGTTAAATTACCATTTCACCCGTAACGCATTAAATTCTCCGTAAAGGATTCACCGCAGTTAATTTCATTTATTTATCGACTTTAATTGGCATCAAAATATTCTTTTTGATTATAAAACTCCCAAAATATTATCAACTTTGGCTTAAAAGCCTCCGAGCCAAAATCCAAAATACACCAAAAATACATAAAGGGTACTTAAAAATTATGGGTCTTACAGATACTCAATTGTGCTCTGTGTGTGTTGAGATCGAAGCTGCCTTGCAAATTGATCATTGTACTGATATCGATATTTCTACTAACATAATTGATTATGCAGACTTAGCTTCGGCCACTGGTGTTGTACCTTCCATTGAACAACCACCGACTATAGAGCTTAAACCACTTCCTGAAAATTTGAAATATGCTTATTTAGATGGAAGTGGCAAGTTACTTGTGATTATTTCAGCCAAACTTGAAGATGAACAGGAAGAGAAGCTGTTGCAGATTTTGAGAAAACACAGAAAAGAAATTGGATGGACCTTGGCTGATATTCCTGGTATTAGCCTATCCATGCGTATGCATAAGATACTATTGGAGGACGGGGTAAAATCAGTCCGACAGCCACAAAGGCGACTTAACCCATTAATTTTGGATGTTGTAAAAAAATAAGTGACCATGCTCTTTCAAGCAGGCATTATATACCCCATCTTTGATAGTCAATGGGTGAGTCCGGTGCAGGTAGTCCCAAAGAAAACTGGACTCACATTGGTTAAAAATGAAAATAATGAACTTATCCCCACACGAGTGCAGAACAGCTGGAGGGTATGCATCGATTACAGGAGACTAAACCAGGAAACTAGAAAAGATCATTTTCCTTTACCATTCATTGATCAAATGCTTGAACGTTTGGCTGGTAAGTCACATTATTGTTTTCTTGATAGTTTTTCTGGTTATTTTCAGATCCATATTTCACCAGAGGACTAAGAAAACACTACATTCACTTGTCTATTTGGCACATTTGCCTATAGGAGGATGCCCTTTGGGATATGCAATGCTCCTGGCACTTTCCAACGCTGCATGATTAGTATTTTCTCTGACTTGATAGAAAATTGTATTGAAGTTTTCATGGATGATTTTACTGTGTATGATTCCTCATTTGATGCATGCTTGAACAATTTAGATAGAGTTTTGCATAGATGTATTGAAACTAACCTTGTGATGAATTATGAAAAATGTCATTTTATGGTTGAACAGGGCATAGTTTTGGGACATGTGATATCTAAAAATGGGATAGAAGTGGATCTTGACAAGGTTGATGTGATTTCAAATTTTCCTTACCCATCTTGCATCCGCGAGATTCGTTCTTTTCTTGGCCATGCAGGTTTTTACAGACGCTTTATCAAGGATTTCAGCAAGATAGCTCTTCCGCTGTCAAATTTGTTGCAAAAAGATGTCAGTTTCACCTTCGATGACAAATGCAAGAAGGCGTTTGATTTCTTAAAGGCAGCACTGACCTCTACGCCCATAATTCAGCCACCTAATTGGACCCTCCCTTTTGAAATTATGTGTGATGCATCTAACTATGC
>NC_021164.2:37133103-37135193 GCF_000331145.2 Cicer arietinum
ATGTGATTTCAAATTTTCCTTACCCATCTTGCATCCGCGAGATTCGTTCTTTTCTTGGCCATGCAGGTTTTTACAGACGTTTTATTAAGGATTTCAGCCAGATAGCTCCTCTGCTGTCAAATTTTGTTGCAAAAAGATGCCAGTTTCACCTTCGATGACAAATGCAAGAAGGCATTTGATTTCTTAAAGGCAGCACTGACCTATACTCCCATAATTCAGCCACCCAATTGGACCCTCCCTTTTGAAATTAGGTGTGATGCATCTAACTATGCCGTGGCAGCAGTCCTTGCACAAAGGGTTGGTAAGGCTGCCCATGTTATTTATTATGCTTCTAGGACTTTAGATTCTGCACAGGCTAATAATACTACCACTAAAAAGGAACTTTTAGCTATTGTTTTTGCACTTGATAAGTTTAGATCATATTTGTTAGGTTCGAAGGTAGTTATTTTTACTAACCATGCAGCTTTGAAGTTCTTGTTGAAGAAACCAGAAGCAAAACCGAGATTGATCTGGTGGATGTTGTACTCCAAGAATTTGATTTAGAGATTAAAGATAAGAGTGGAGCTAAAAATTTGGTGGCAGATCATATAAGCAGAATAGAAATGGATGAGGACCCCATCCCCATTCAAGATGACTTCCCTGATGAGCAACTTCTACAGTTGCGTGAGGTAACTCCTTGGTTTGCTGATTTAGTTAATTATCTAGTTGCTGGAGTCTTTCCTGCAGATGCATCCTGAACACAAATACACAAACTTAAAAGTGATTCCAAATACTATGTGTGGGATGGTCCATATATGTGGAAATTTTGTAGTGACCAGGTGATTAGGCGATGTGTTTCCCACCATGAGGCTCAATCCATTCTTCATTTTTGTTATGCCTCTCAAACTGGAGGACATTTTGGTCCTCAGCAAACAGCAAGAAAAGTCTTAGACCCGGGTTTCTTTTGGCTCACTTTATTTAAAAATGCTTTTGAGACTTACAAAACTTGTGAACAGTGCCAAATAGCAGGAACAACAATCACTCGTAGGAGTGAGATACCTCAACAACCTATGTTTTTCTGTGAAGTATTTGATGTGTGGGGCATTGACTTTATGGGCCATTTTCCTGTATCTTTTGGTTATGTCTTTATTTTACTAGTTGTTGGTTATGTTTCGAAGTGGGTGGAAGCAATACCCACTAGGACTAATGATTCTAAAGTTGTTGCAGGTTTTATCAGATCAAATATTTTTTACATGTTTGGAATACCCCGAGCCATCATAAGTGATCAAGGCACTCAGTTTTGCAACTGCACCATGGACGCTTTGCTTCGGAAGTATGGGGTTGTGCATAGAGTTTCTACACCTTATCATCCCCAGACTAATGGGCAAGCTGAAGTCTCAAATAGGGAAATCAAACAGATCTTAGAAAAGATGGTGCAGCCAAACAGGAAAGATTGGAGCCACCGACTTGAAGAAGCTCTTTGGGCTCATAGAACAGCCTACAAAACACCAATAGGAATGTCCCCTTATCGACTTGTGTTTGGTAAGGCATGCCACCTCCTAGTAGAAATAGAGCACCGTGCTTATTGGGCGGTCAAGAGTTGTAACTTTGAGATGGAGAAAGCAGGTTTGGAGAGAAAGCTTCAATTGCAACAACTTGAAGAGCTTAGACTTGAAGCTTACGAGAACTTTCGCATCTATAAGGAGAAAACTAAGTACTTTCATGATAAGATGATTTCTAGGAAGAAATTTTCGATTGGCCAAAAAGTTTTATTGTTTAACTCCTGTTTGAAAATTATGGCTGGGAAACTTCGATCGAAGTGGATTGGCCCTTTTGTTGTTACTAACATTTTTCCTCATGATGCAGTGGAAATAAAAAGTGAAAACACCGAAAAAATGTTCAAAGTAAATGGACAACGCCTCAAGCTATTCCATGAGAGCTTTATGCTTGAACATTCTACCATAGAAGAACTCTCCTTGGAAAAGCCCACCTACACTGAAGTTTAAACAGGGAGCTCCTTTTCCTTACTCTTATTTTATACTTGTTACTTTCATTGAGGACAATGTGTAATTTAAGTGTGGGGGTATTATTTAGGATTCTATTTGTTATGA
>NC_021164.2:37135604-37195252 GCF_000331145.2 Cicer arietinum
ATATATATATATATATATATATATATATATATATATATATATATCTGAGGAAAAATGGTTGTGTTTTGAACAAAGAGGGTATGAAAATAAAAGTTAATGATGTTTTGTTGAGTTACTTAATGTTTTTTTTCTCTCTTCATCATTACTCCTTTATTCTCTTTGATTTTCAGCCCTGGTCTCCTTAGAATTATCTCACCCTTACCTTGGCAAAATTTGGTTCGGTGCTAGTTTATTAGTCTTGAAAGGTTTCTTGTCTTTCGTTGTATTTAACATGAACGAGACAATTCAGAGTGACCTTTCTTAGAGCAAACAATACACAAGATATCAGATGGAATAGGTTTATGTACAATTATAGTTTCTTTAAATCCTAGACCTCTTTTACCATTTCTACTAACTCCATAAATCATAGAAGTTTACTTGCTTCTTTACATACTATTAGCAAGAAAATCTCGAAATACTTTTTCAAGCTTATTAGAGTTACATGTGGTATTTTCAATTTATGTTGAACTATATTACTATTAAGCGTTAGATTTTCATCCTTAAGTTCAACAATATCAGTTTTCAAAGATGCATATTCAGTTTTAACTTCTGCACTTTGATTTTTTAAAACTTTAATTTCTTCAGCTAGGTTTACATTTTCTTTCTTAAGTGTTTTCATTTTTAAAACCAATTTATGATTCTTGTTCCAGAAGTCATTTATAACAGTAATTAAATCTGATCAATTTCTTCATTTGGGAGAGTTCGTGTGAGCCATCAGAGCCAAATCTGATTACTCTTCATCATCATATGATTCATCAAAATCATCATATAGAGCCATCAGACTCTTCTTCTTGGGTCTGGAATATTTCCTCTAATGTTTCCCTTTCTCCAGAAGATGATTTTTTTCTTGTCATATTTATCATTCTTTCCTCTACTTGATTGTCAAGAATACCTTTGGCTAAATTTCTTATTTCTATTGTGCCACATCTTTTGAATTTTTCTGGATATAAAGGCGAATTCCTCTTCCTATGAGTCTCCTTTCTGATCCACTGAATAATCATCCTCTTATTATGTTGTTTCCTTCCAAACTTTCTTCTTCGTGGATTTCAAAGCCAAGGTTGGTTGCTTCTTCTTGGGCTCATCCTTTGCAAGTTCAATTTCATTTGATATGAGATAGATGATTAATTTTTTCGGCATAAAAGTATTTAGATCATTTGCTTCTTGAATGGCAGTGATCTTAAGTCTCCACTTGCTTGGAAGACTTCTTAGTATCTTCTTCACAAGTATCTTTAATCTTGAGACCAGATACTGGAATTAGAAAACATTGTTTCAATGTCTTCATCTTCTTCCATCTTGAACAACTAATACTTTTTGACTAGAAGGTTGGCCTTTGGTTCTTGAACTTGTTTGCTTCCTTCATAGGTAAGAATCAGACAATCATAAATATTATTTGTTGTCTCCTTGTTGGCACACTTTTGTCAAACTCCTCGAAAGTGATTGCATTTATCATGAATGTTCTAGACTTATGTCGCATCTTGTACATCTTCTTTTGATCATCATCCATCTCTTTCCTTGAAATCTCAATACCATATGTATTATTTGGAGCAATATAACCATCTTCCACGAAGTCCCAAAGTTTAGGATCTTGTGAAATAAACAAACTTCTCAAATTGTCCTTCCAGTACTCAAAACTTTCTCCATCAAATAAAGGTAGTCTATTGATGTTTCCTTTTGCAACTTCTTCAATGAATCCACACATGTTGAATCCTTTGATCTTTTCTTAAACACTATAAAGTGCCAAGCCTTAAGACCAAGCTCTGATGCCAATTCAAGGTGAAAACACGAGAAAGGGGTGTTGAATTATGTTTGACAAAGTTGATAACTTTTTTCATCATTTGATTAAACTGGTTTAGAATTGATGATTTACTTGAATTAGAAGCAATAACAAAACTAAGGAGTGTAGGAATAAAGTGACACCTGTAATGTATCCAGGCTCACCACTAGCTTGACTTAATACAGTCCCTTCACTTAGAAGGATTTAATCCACTAATTTAACAACTACAATTACAAAACACCTGACCCTCCAAGCCAGTCTTCTTAGAAATCCTAACAACCTCAAACATTTTGAGGAACACACACACCTTGACTCTACCAGTCAAGTCTTCTCCATACAAACTGACAACCCAATATTGTTGAAGGCAAACTTACATCATTATCGGGTTTGAATACAATGGTTTCGAACTTGAGTAGTTGCTTCTAACATGATGATTATAACAATGACTATCACACTCTAAGAAGAACACTTAGAAAACATTTCTCATTCGAACAAGTGTTTCTCACTTTGAACTCTAACATGAATTTGAAATTTTGAGCTTGAGTTCTTCTACTTCTTTCTATTTTTCAATGATATTTTTCTTCAGCCTTGAGTATCTATTTGAATATAAAATTAGGGCATTAATTTAGTCCTTGTTTAATTCTAAATTGTATCTTCATTCCTAGTTTGGTCAATAATGATCTTATTCAAAAATAATTATGAACAAGATGTTTTTGGAAAATATGTATGTATTAATTTAGTCCTTGTTTTTAAGATTCAGTATACAAATTCTTGAAATTGATATTGTATGTATTTTTTTAAGGTTTCTTTCGCAAACAATAAATGTATATTATTTTGAGTGTTTCTTCTTGTAAACAATTCTTGATCATACCTTCTTGTAAATGATTCATATCTTCTTGTAGATAAATCTTGATCAAATCTTCTTGTAAATAATTCATATTTTCTTGTGATAAATCTTGATCAAATATTCTTGTAAATACTTCATATCTTTTTGTAGATAAATCTTGATCAAATCTTCTTATAAATAACTCATATCTTCTTGTGGTAAATCTAGATCAAATCTTCTTGTAAATAGTTCATATCTTCTTGTGATAAATCTTGATTAAATCTTCTTGTAAATAATTCATATCTTATTGTTGATACGATGTTGATCATATCTTCTACAAATCTTGACCATATCTTATTTTCAACTTGTGCAAATATTTTCTTCAATTATAAATCTAAATCAAATTTTATTTTAGATTGTCTTCAAAAACACAAATCTTTTTTTATACTCTGTGAGGTCAAATATATTGTTTTAATAAAATACTATGTTAACATCAAAACTCTAAATATAAAATCAACTTGGTTCCAACACTTATAATTATTGTACAAGGATAACTCATTAATCTGTCAATGAGAAAAATATGGTTTTAAGTCCAACTATTTTCAAATCATTAACTATTTGAAAGTTTTTCTTTGAAAACATGGTGTTTACAAAAACAACTCATGTAATTCTAATTAGACTTAGTGTAATTCGAATTACACCTTCTAAAACAATGGGATTTTGATTATGCAACTTATAATTCGAACTACCCATGTATATAATTTGAATTACCTATTTGAATCAACATTTCATTTTCTTTTTGAGGTGTAATTAAAATTACACAGTAAGGTAATTCGAATGTCATATTAAGAATCTATTTTTCATTCACACTCTGAGGTGTAATTCAAATTACACTGTAAGGTAATTCAAATTACAAGGTAAAAAATTCATCGTATATATAAATCATTTTACCCTATTTTTGAAGAAAAAAAAAACGAGAACATCATTACTCTCTTCTCTCATAATCTCATCAAAAAATATATATTTAAAAGTTCTTAGAATCATCTTTTTCATGGAGAAAGATTATTAGGTGATATAAGTGTAAGGATAACATTGTAAGAATAGTTGAATGTTTAATTGATTGTGAGATTGAGTCATTGGGTTTATCATCATCTACAATCAAGGTAAAAGGAAAACAAGGGATTCTTTTCACCCCTTTTGAGAATAATTTTGGTTTCTAAGTTTCTAATGAATTGCAAAAGATGGAAGGAGCTTAATCAACAACAGGTGAAGATTGAAGGTTGAATGTTGACATGGTGATTCTTGAAGTGGGTTTCAAGATTTGAAGAACTCTTAGATTCACAAGGAATGAAGACATTGTAGCAAAGGTGTTGTACATTTGTCTCAAAGGATTTCTTTATTGTAAACAAAATTGTTCATATTTCTCATAATTTGAAGAAAATCTCCTATTACCTTATCTCTTACTATTAGATTACTTAATTCAATTTGTGTTTAAGTTTTTGTTCAAGAAACATAAATTTCTTGGTGAAAGAATCTCTAAAATTTAAATTGTTTTCAAAAGTATATTAGAAAATCTCAAATCCAATAAATCACAAACAAATCATAGAATTAAGTAACTTACATTTTATCTCTAATCAATTTAATTCTTTGTTCTTCTCTTGGTAATTGAGTTTTACTTAAGAGTTGCTAAATTTAGTTTGGGTATTGACAATTCAAACAAGCAATAGTAAATTGATTGTCAAGATCAATTTCATCTTTGAATGTTTGATTATCTTTTAATTCGATATATGGTATTCACTTTAATCACAAAAGGTTCTTGAGTGCAATAGTTCAAATAAGCATTAATAAAAAAAATATTAAAAACCCTTATGTTATGCATTGAAATATCATGTATCTATTCACCCTTTCTAGATACAGGACCATCTCGACTAACAATTAAGAACATGAAAAAAAAAAAAAAATGGGGTTTGTAGTATGAAACACAAATTGAGAAATTATAGAGAAAATTACAATATAATTGAAACAATCAATCCATTGGTTTGTGGAGTTCTTCGTCGTCTGAACTCTATCATAGGTTATATATAATCATTTGTTATATGTTTCTATGTTAGTTTGATCTTAAAATTAACCAAGCAAACATGAATTAATTTTATTTGAATTCCTACTAGATCAAGCATCACATCGTTCGATTAGTCATGATTGTAGATAGGCGTCATAAAACACAATTAATGTCCCGAATTCAACATAACTTGTAACTAAGCATTATGGATTCTACCAATTACAATTCTAACTAAACTAAAATAAGCGTTCAATCTATTTCAAATAATTTCAATCAAAGGTATAAATAAATATCGTCATGATTAAGCATAAGAACATAAATCAAATTCATGCACCAAGATCATGGAAATATGATAACTTAACTGACAAAGATATAAAATTATAAAACGAAATTGCATCAAGAATCGAAGCTCAAGAGTCTAATAAAGTATCTTTAACCAATGAATTGATTTAGAAATTTTAGATGCCATGGAATTCATAAAATGGAAAACTATATCATAATAGTAAGGTATGTCGACAAGACTCTCTAAAATCCTATTTATACTCTAATCTTAGGTTAAACTGATTTATTAAAAGGCTTCTCAAAAACCAAAAAAGAAAGGCCCAAAAGATGATGATCAGCCCAATAACAACTAATTAAATAAGTAAATCCTACTAGAACTTTTCTGGCATTTAGAATTTGCATTTATTACCATCAAGGAGAATTGGGCTTTGTTCTTGATATGAGTTGTACCTATGCCCCTTAGCATTCCAACGCCACAAAGATCACTGAAATCGGCTAAATACAACCTCGTTATGGCCTGTAGAAGATGAAGAGATCATGATGTAACAAAATTTGAAAATTAACTAAGAATTTCACTAAAACTCAATTTTGAACCAATAATATAAAAACATGTTAAGAAGTTATTATTAGGCCTAACATACATCTAAAAACAAAAAGTGAAATTCAATAAAATGTTAATTTTTTATGTTTTGAAGTTGTCAATCTTTCAATAAAGCAATAATGTTAAGATATTCTAACATAATCACATGTTGGACACCCACGCACTTATACAATGATGTTGAACACCAAAGGTCATAACCTATTACAAATAATGCACAATTTAATGTTTAAATCTAACTTATTGTACTATGAATACAATGAAGCTATCCACATCATGCAAAAAAAAAATAAAAAATACACTACAGGAACTTCAATGATTGTCCACGACCAAAAGCCATTTGTAATCAATGAAGTATGTGGGTAATGTTTACTTGACGACGGATTACCCACGGTCACTGGATGGTCAGAAAAGTACTCGTTGAAAATATTTACCCACAACTCAAACAGTGTTGGGTTTTATCGATGACTTTTCAGTGGGTATCACATAGGCAATGTTGGTTTTATCAACAAGTTTTTTGTCCTATTTTATTGATGGAAAAGTCGTCGATAATCTTATTGACGGCTAAAGCTTTTGTAAATGACGTGATTGATGCATTTTCATCAATGTCTAAGCTCACTGTAATATACAAGAGTCAGATGATTAAAATATCTATAAGTTCACAAAACAATAAAGATATTATAATAATATTTTTTTATGTCATCCACTTATCACAAAATGACCTATATGTAACAAAAAAAAAAAAACCTAATAAAAACCAAAATATACTCATTTTGCCAATCTTAATTTGGTCTGTGACATAAACGAGCGTCAAACTAAACATTGTTCTAGTTTGACATTCATGTCTCAGAGTATACATCAAACTAATATGCCAAATAAATCTCAAAAGAAACATACCATAAACATTAGTCTAGTTTGACATAGAACAAGTCCCTAAACAATTATAACGCTTTGACATATCTCCATCCATAGAGACGTCCTTGAGTCTTTCCCCTTACAGATTCATCCCACAATTTTAATTGAGTCGCAGGGTCAATCTCCTTGGTGCGACTATCAAAAGCTTCTTCTACTTGAGAGGCATGTTATACAATTACATTTGTTTTCTGGTTCTATCATCCAGCCATGAAGAGTTCTTCTTATTTGTGTGAGTTCTTAGGAATTGTTCATCCAATGTGGGTTCTCTTCCCAACTCCTTAGTCTTACACATAAAAAAATAGACGTTAAATGTTAAGAACATATAATATTTTATTTTGAAAAAACTAAAGTATTGAAAACACTAATATTTATAAATTCTTTTTACATGATCTAATTCAGTATTTCTCAAAATTTAGAAGATGGTTAAATATAACTTGTTTTGTGACACCATCAAAATTTGGAAGATTGTTAGATAAAACTTATTAAATATATCATATGCTAAAAAGGAAATATTGTTAAATAAAATTAGTTTGATGCAATGCAGGTCCCATTATTAGGCGAAGCCATGTATGAATGTTACATATCACAACAATTTCCTTACATTCCCCAAAAATAAGGTACCTTAACATGCTTTAGAACACATAACATACCAACCCATCCAAAAATACAATTATTTGAAACAACCCACACAATAATACAATCCATTAAATTAAGCAACCAAGTGTTTGTCATGAAAAACATACCATTCGTATGGCATGTTCATTCATGGATATGGAGCCATCTATATGAACAAATCCACCCTTAATAGAAGCACGATTATTCTTTGGCCAAGTGGATTTCTCCTTCAATTCAAAAGTGTTTTGTTTCTTCTGGGGCTCTTTACAAGCATTTTCTCCCATCCAGGATGGGCATTGGCGTTTCTTCCTTTCTTCCATTCTTCCAATAGAATCTCATAAAGACACCTTGAACCCTTATCCTTGAAGATATTTTTAAGCTCAAAGTGATCTTTAGGCAACCAAATAACTTTTTCCTGCAATCTTATATTACATTTAAATTAAGATTACATTTATTAAGAACACACAATAAAATACTTTAGCTAACAAAACAAAGTAGCATAAACTTATACCAAATATTTTAAACATGCGTTCTCTGAGATTTCTCCCCAACTTAGATATGGTCTACAAAACTGTGACTGAATGATTGGGTTCTACATGCAAAAAAGTTAAAAACAACATAATGATACATTATACATGCATAAACGTAAGTAATAAATTAACATCAACCAATTATGTACCCTTGACCATTTGGAAATGATAACATAAATTAATTTTAATCTAAGTTTCTCACTCACAAAAGACCAAACCATCACTCAAAATTACAAGTAAAGAATGTTGTACTAGATGTAGAAGAACATTTAGACACAAGAAGGAGGGGGTTTGAATTGGGTTTGCTCAAGTTGATAACTTTTTGATAATTTATAAATAAATAAATAAACTAGAACGGTTTTACTAACTTATTAGGAGTATAAGCAATCGAATTGAGAGGCAGCAAACAATGAAAGCATAAATAAGTTGTGTTAGGAATAATGACCTCTGATTGTTAAAATATATGAGAATTATGATCAACAAGATTATATAATTCTTATCCAAGTGATGAATTAAAATCAAATACAACTTGTTCAATTTTAATTCCTATTTTAACAGTGCAAGATTCATACAGATTATACACAGCGGAAATTTAAAATCACATGCAAGATTAATATGAAAGTAAAGAGAGATAGGAAATAGTGCACCGAGATTTATACTGGTTCAGCTATCAGTTTGATAGCCTACATCCAGTCCTGAAATCCAACTAAGATTTCAGCATTTCCAATAGAATGATTTGAGAACGTTTTACAGATTGTCCAGCTCACTCAAACCTATCTATCCAACTCACTCACTTCTATTTCTATACCACCTAATCCTTGGAGTTAATCGCCTAACTCTCACAAGATCAAGGTGAAACTTCTTCTTGATGAGCTCACACCAACAAAGATAGCTACCAGTTTCCTTACTGGATTTCTAAACCTTCAATTACAGAAAATTGTCTTTCACAAAGAATTCAAAAATGTATCAAGAACTTTGACTCAATCACTATGTAGGATCACACACAAAAGTATTTAGCCAATGAATATTTGTGTGTTGTAAAAACTTTTCTCTCAGAGTGTTTATCAAAGTTATTCAAAAGTTATCAAAAAGTTTTCGAAAAGTTATTTTTAAAAGTGATTGAATCTGCTTATATATATTCAGAAAAACATCAGGACAATCGATTGCTCAATCGATTTTATAATGTTTTAAAGCTAGCTAAATCGATTGCCCAATCGACTTTCGCATGTCTTGTTTTTCTTGAATCTTGAACATATAAGCATGAATCGATTTGCCAATCGATTCTTTTAATACATAAATAAGAATTGATAATATGATTGTATCAGAATCGATTGAGTAATCGATTATAGGTGTTTTGTTCAAACAACGAGATCAAAACAATCGATTGCTCAGTCGACTTCATAATCACAGTCATAATCGATTTGGCAATGAGCTGAATCCTTTCTGTAACTTAAACATTTAGCTTCAATCGATTCGTCAATCGATTGTGCTGATCACAGTGACTCAGACTTTTACGTCAATCGATTTGCCAATCAATTGTGCTGATCACAGTGACTCAGACCTTTACGTCAATCGATTTACCAATCGATTGTGCTTGTTACAGAACCTCAGCTATTTGTTCAAAATCAATGTGCCAATCGATTTATTCAAAGTGGTTCTAATAAATGATTAACTGCAATCGATTGCCTAATCGATTGCCACAAACTTGTAGTTTAAGAAATCTAATTCAATTGATGTCCCAATCGATTTGTTGGATCACATAACTTTATTCCTGATAATAAACTTTGTCACAATCGATTTACCAATCGATTGATGCAGTAAATGGTTGGTTCTGTGATTTGCAAAATCGATTACTCAATTGATGTCCCAATCGATTGTCCAATTGATTGGATTAAGCTCAGAACTCAGGTTTCACTAAAAACATTTAACTAATCGATTGCCCAATCGATTTACATAGTGAAAACTCTTGTTCTGAGTCAGACAATCGATTGTCCAATTGATTCATCAATTGACTTATTAGTTGATTGATTTATTTTCATTGGCAAAGACTTAAGTATGAGACCATAGTGATTAGTCTACTAAACTAACTACTATGACACCTAATTACACTACACATATTTGCATCTTTCTCAAGCATATCCTCCAACTTTGGTTGATTCCTTGAGTTGCAAGCTTTTGTTCCAAGTGTATGGTGTCTGCTTGTTTGCCTGAAATGTTTCTCAATTCAAATCATTAGATCAATCAAATATTTCATATGTACTATATGTTTGGGAATTAAATCAAAAACATGATCATTAACAAGTTGACACGTAGATTTATCCTGGTTCACCATTAACTTGACTACATCCAGTACCCTCATTCATAAAGGTTTTAATCCACTAATTCAAATACCTTGAATTATAAAGCACCTGACCCTCCAAGTCAGTCAACCCAAACGATCTGACAATTATCCACCTTGACCGTACAAGTCAAGTCTTCTCCTAACAACCTGAGAACCTCAAATTGAAGAAGGAACTAAATCACTATCAGGTTGAATACAAAAGATTGGAACTTGAGTAGCTGCTTTTGAATAATAATAATAATAATAATAATAATAATAATAATAATAATAATAATAATAATAATAATAATTCTCACATTATAAAAAAAGAACACTCATAAATTATTTCTAACTTGAACAAGTGTTTCTCTCTTTGAACTCTAAGACTACTTTTTTCTGCTTTCGGTGATTTTCTTCTTCAGTCTTGAGTATCTATTTATAGTTAAAATTTGGGATTCAATTTAGTCCTTGTTTAATTCTAAATTGTATTTTGTTCAGATTGCATTTGTACATTCTTCAAATTGATTATGCTCCTTTATTGTTTAGATTGAGATTGTAAATTCTTCAGATTGATTTTGTTCATATTTTGTTATAGATAAATATTGATCAAATATTGATCATATCTTTTTTCATACTCTTTGAAGCCAAATTTATTGTTCTCATAAAATACTTTTGTTATCATAAAAACTATAAGTATGTCAGTCCATTGAATGTTCAGTATATACAAACTGAATGTTTAGTATCTCTTTTTGAACAAAGTCCCTAATGAAGTGGTGTTTGATCTCTAGGTGTTTAGCTCTAGAATATAAGATAAGGTTTTTTGTTAGACACATGACATAAGTGTTATCGTAATAGATGGGAATGTTGGATTCTAGGATTTTGTAGTATTCATATTGATGCTTCATCCAAAGTAGTTAAGAACTGCAACCAGCTGCTGAAATATACTCAGCCTCTACTGTTGATATTACAATGGTGTTTGTGTCTTACTTGACCAAGATATTAAGTTGTCGCCTAAATAGGTGCAGTTTTCACTAGTGCTCTTTCTCTCAAGTTTATCTTCATCATAATCAAAATCACATTATCCACTCAATTTGTACTTAGGAGATTTCTTGTAGAACAACGTAAGGTTGGTAGTGCCTTTTAGGTATCTAAGAATTCTCATAATAGCAGTTAAATGTGATTCTCTAGGCCAGCTTGAAACCTTACACATATACATACATTAAATTTGATGATAGGTCTAGAAGCGATAAGGTAAAGTAGGGATCCTATCATTCCTACTTGGTCAATTTTTACACATATAGAAGAGGTTTTTTGGTCAATTTTTTCCCTGAATCATCTTTTTCAAGTGAACAAGTAGCATGCATTGGTGTAGCCATAGGTTTGGAATCACTCATCTTAAACTTTCTAAGAAGCTCATTTGTATATTTAGTTTGATGAATGTATATACCTTGTTGACTTTGCTGAATTTGTATCTCTAAAAAGAACTTAAGTTCTTCCATCATACTCATTTGAAATTTAAGTTGTATCAATTTAGAAAAATTTTGGCAAAGAGTGCCATTAGTAGATAAAAAAATAATGTCATCAACATAAATTTGAATAATAAGAATGTCATCTCCTATTGATTTTCTAAAAAGGGTATTATCTACTTGTTCTCTTTTAAAGTTATTTTTAAGCAAGAAGTTACTAAGTCTATCATACCATGCCCTAGGTGTTTGTTTTTGACCATACAGAGATTTCCTAAGTTTAAAAACATGATTTGAAAATTCAGAACTTTTAAAACCTAGGTGTTGTTTAACATAGACTTCTTCATTAATATAACCATTTAGAAAAACACTTTTAACATCCATTTCAAATAATGTAATGTTATTATTTGAAGCAAAAGAAAGTAGGATACAAATTACTTCTAATATGGCAAATAGAGAAAATGTCTCTATTTAATCAATGCCCTCTTGTTGGGTGTAGCCTTGTGCGACAAGTCTTGCCTTGTTTCTAACCACTTCACCTTTTCATTTAGCTTCTAAAAACCCACTTGATTTCAATAATGTTCTTATTTGGTCTAGGTACTAGATCCCAAACATCATTCCTCTTAAATTCATTTAAATTTTCTTGCATTGAAAGAATCCATCCATCATCTGCCAATGCTTCATCAATAGATGTAGGCTCAATTGATGAGACTAAGTCAAACAAAGTGGTATCTTTTAGTGATGATTTGGTTCTCAAATGAACACTTGCACTTCTAATGATTAAAGTTTCAGGATGAGATGACTTGGTACTTCCATCCAGATCGTTCTTTTGATTTATCTTGTTGTTTTCTGACTTGATCAGATTCATCATTTGAAGATTTATCATATTCTTCTGATTTGCTTATATCTTCGGATTTTTCAAGTTCTTTTTATTTGTGTACATATGTTTCCTTTGGTTCTGGTAAACCTACACTATCATCATCTTGCTTTAACTTGTCAAGGTCAAGCTATTTGTCATTAAATTTAACATGTATGGATTCTTCCACAATATGAGATTCCTTATTAAACACTCTATAAGTCTTAGATCTTTCAGAGTATCCAATGAAGGTACACTTTTGAGATCTAGAATCAAATTTACCAAGGTTATCTTTAGTGTTCAACATATAACAACTACAACCAAACTGTTTAAAATAAGTTCATATGGTGTTGTATTTAATATTGATCTAATTAAAACTCTATTTTGAATATAACATGAAGTATTAATAACTTCAGCTCAAAAGTATTTTCCAACATGCATATCATTTAACATGGTTCTGGCCATTTATTTGAGTGATCTATTCTTTCTTTCTACAACTCCATTTTGAATGGGGTGTTTTAGGATAAGAGATTTTGTGAGAGTTTCCATTCTCATCACAAACTTTCAAAGAAGTTGTTTTCAAATTATCCTCCTTGATGACTTCTAATTGTTACAATCTTAAGACCCTTTTCATTCATTATTTTCTTGCAAAATATGATAAAAACTTTGTGGGATTCATCTTTACATCTTAAAATTTTTACCCATGTCTACCTAGTGTAATCATCTACTATAACAAATCCATATTTCTTTCCACTTAGAGAGGGTGTTTTCAGTGGCCCAAAGAGATCTATATGTAATAGCTCAACAAGATTTGAGATAGAGACTAAGTTCTTAGGAGTAAATAACTTCTTTGTTTGTTTTCCTTTTTTATAAGCTTCACACATAATTTCAATTTGTAACTAAGCTTTGGTAGACCTCTAACTAGTTGAAGTTTATTCAATTTTGAAATTAATCTAAGGTTTGCATGACCTAATCTTTTGTGCCAAATTAGTTTCTCTTCATTTACTAACATAAGACACTTAACCTCTTGTTTCTCTAGACTAAAAAAATTTATCTTATAAATATTATTTTGCTTCTGACCTGTAAAGAGTATAGATCCATCTTTCTAACTAATTGTCTTACATGTGTTTTGATTTACTATAATATCATAATTATTATCACTTAACTGGTTAATTGTCTTATATACTTTCACATGTCTTTTAATATAATATAATATCTTTCTGACTAATTGTTTTGCATGTCTTTGGATTTAATTTAATACAATCGATGTTGAACTATGATTAACTTTCAAAGTTAGATTTTCAGCCTTAAGTTCAACAATATTAGTTTTCAAAGTTGCATTTTTTGTTTTAAGTTCACTAATATCAGTTTTCAAAGTTGCATTTGTTGTTTTAAATTCAACACTTTGATTCTTTAACACATTAACTTTTTCAGTTAGGTTTGCATTTTCTTTTCTAAGTGTTTTCAGTTTTAAAGGTAATTTGTGATTCTTATTTAAAAATTCATTTATAGTAGTAATTAAACGAAATTGAATAAAGTAAGAAAATACCTCAATTTCTTCATCTGTTGATTCACTTCCAGAGTCAGAATATGTGTTGGATCCAGAGGCGAAGTTGGTATGAGCCATTAGAGCCAAATCTGTTTATTTAACGTTAGAGGATTCTTCATAATCATCTGATGTAGCCATCACATACTTCTTCTTAGGTCTGGAATCTTTCATCTAGTGTTTCCCTTTCTCCAAATTTGGACAGTCTGACTTGATATGTCCAGGTTTATTGCATCCATAGCATATAATGTTTTTCTTGTCAAAATTTTCATTCCTTCCTCTATTGAACTGATTGGAATCTTTTTGAGAGAAAGATTTCCTATTATTGTGTCACATCCTCTAAATTCTTCTATATACGAAAGCAATATCTTCTTCCTCTGAGTTCATACTTTGATCATCTGAAGCACTATCATTTAATTATGATGTTGCCTTTAGAACCTTCTTTTTCTTGGATTTCAAGGCCATAGTCTTGTTCTTCTTCATGGGTTCAAATTCTTCAAGCTAAATTTAATGTGATTTGAGAGAGTTGATTAAGTCCTCTAGCTTCAGAATATACATATCATTTGCTTCTTGAATGACAATGATCTTAGGTCTCCACTTGCTTGTCAGACTTCTAAGAATTTTCTTCATATTATCAGTAGCAGTATAACTCTTCACAAGTACCTCTAGTCTTGAGACGAGGATCTAAAATCTGGAAAATATTATTTCAAAGTCTTCATTTTCTTCCATCTTGAACAGCTCATACTTTTTAACAAGGAGGTTGGCCTTTGTTTCTTGAGCATGCTTGCTTCCTTCATGAGTCAAAATCAGACTATCATAAATACTTTTTGTTGTCTCCTTGTTGGTGCATTTGTCAAACTCCTTGAAGGTGATTGCATTTATCATGAATGTTCTGGACTTATGATGCATAGTGTACATCTTCTTTTGATCAATATTCATCTCCTTTCATGGAATTTCAATACCATAAGTATTCTTCTGAGCAATATACGCATCTTCCACCAAGTCCCAAAGTTCAAGATCTTCTATAAAATAGAAACGTCTCAGCCTGTCTTTCCAATACTCAAAATGTTCTCCATCAAACAGAGGTGGTTTGCTAATGTTTCATCCAGCAGCTTCTTCACTGAATTCAGACATATTGAACCCTTGGGTCTTTTCTCAAACACTGTAAAGTGCTCAGCCTAGAGGCTGAGCTCGGATGCTAATTGAAGTTGTAAACACGAGAAGAGGGTTGAATTGTGTTTTCCAAAGTTGATAATTTTGTGATAATTTATGAATAAATAAAAAAAAAAAACTAGTTCGGTTTAAGTGACTTACTTGGAGTAGAAGCAATCAGATTCAGGGACAACAAGAAATGAAAGCATAAATAAATTGACACATAGATTTATCATGGTTCACCATTAACTTGGCTACATCAAGTCCCCTCATTCAGAAGGATTTCATTCACTAATTCAAATACCTTGAATTACAAAGCACTTGACCCTCCAAGCCAGTCTTCCCAAACAGCCTGACAATCCCCGACTTTTGAGGAACTAACCACCTTGACCTTACAAGCCAAATCTTATTCTAGCAACCTGACAACCCCAGATTGAAGAAGGAACGAAAACACTATCGAGTTTGATACACAGTATCGGAACTTGAGTAGTTTCTTCTACAAAGCTATTAATAATAATAACTCTCACACTCTAAGAAAAGAACACTCAGAAAATATTTCTAACTTAAACAAGTGTTTCTCTCTTTGAACTTTTAGACTACTCCTTTGTGCTTTTCTGCAGCCTTGAGTATCTATTTATAGTTAAAATTTGGGATTCAATTAGTCCTTGTTTAATTCTGAATTGTATTTTGTTCATCTTGCGTTTGTAAATTCTTCAATTTTACTCTATTTATTTTTTGTTTAGAATGAGATTGTAAATTATTCATATTGATTTTGTTTGTAGATTGCATTTTTATATTCTTTAGATTGATTATGTTCATATTTTGTGGTAGATAAATCTTGATCAAATCTTCTTCAAATCTTCTTCAAATATTCAACAAATCTTGACCATATCTTTTTTCATACCCTTTGAAGTCAAATATATTGTTCTCAGAAAATATTTTTGTTATCATAAAAACTCTAAGTATAAAATGAACTTGGTCCCAACAGGTTTCACATGCAAAAATGTGAAAAACAACATAATGATACATTATACATGCATAAACATAAGTAATAAATTTACATCAACCAATCATGCACCCTCGACCATTTGGAAATGATAACATAAATTGATTTTTATCTAAGTTTCTCACACACAAAAGACCAAAGCATCAATCAAAATTACAAGTAAAGAACGCTTTGCTTGACTTAGAAGAACGTTCTCTTTGTTGGGTTTTTATGACAATATTCTTTCTCATATGGAAGCAAACTTCATCACCTTAAATGCCTTTAAGTCAACTCAAAATGGACAAGGAATAAATTTGTAGTTGAAGTTATTTTAAAAATATTGCATTTAATACATCTAGCACAAACAAGCTTATTTGAAGAATAGTGAAAGAACAATCTTTACGGTATCAAACAAACAAATTAGTCATAAAGGTTTTGATACATCTAACACTTGACATACATATATTGGCCCACATTTTTGGAAAGAACACTCTCTTTGTTCAACCACTTGCAAGCACAAAAAGATAAAAACACAATACATGCTAGTACAGGTGATAGTTAAAACTTTTTCCTTTCCTCGTGCTACATCGGAAAAGCAACTTGCAATGTCTCCATGCTCATATTTCGAAGTTACACTCAAATATGAAGACGACTAATCAAATAAATTGTTTTATGGATTCTCGTATCCAATAACTTTTTTCTCCATCCACTAACTAAAGTTCTCCTCATTTGTAAATAGGAATAGATGTTGAACATGAAGAGAAAAATTCTAAACTACAAATATCACTTGTTTGTTTTATTCTTAAGTTAATCACAAGGCCCTTTTTTTATCAAACACATATCAGGTTCAGATATGTAAAATCAAGATTTAGGAAAAAATAATGTCAAAAGTAAAGTTTATCCATGAAGGAGGATCATCACATACCTCATCACCTTGATGGCACTGACCTCCACAAATCTCAAGACAATGACAATTGGCTCACAGTAGAAAAGCAAACTTTGTTCCTAGAGTGGATCAAAATGATCCATCATCACTAGCAAAATAAGAAAATGTTTGGATGAAAAAGCAAAGGTACTTTTAAATATTAAAACTCAATTATTTCTAAGATGTGCTTTAAGCATAAATGAATATGATAACATTGAAGAAAAGGAATCTGACAAAGAAATACGGGAAGCCTTACAAACTCATCATGAAAGAACCACTTACTAAAAAGAAATTATAATAGATACATGTGGAAGAAAATTTGATATGTTTGAAATGAATGAAAGTGAAAATATAAATGAAATATTTTCAAGATTTAAAACTATAACTAATGAGCTACTATTTCTTGAAAAAACTTATCCAACTAATGATAGAGTAAGAAAAATTATAAGACGTCTCCGTAAAACATGGAGGCCCATGGTTAATGTTATCACTGAGGCAATACACCTCACAAATGTGAAACTAGAAAATATGATTGGGCCTTTGAGGAGCTCATGAAAAAATATTTTAGGAAGATAAACCTCTAAAGGAATCTAACAAAGAAATATGGGAAACCTTACAAACTCATCATGAAAGAATCACTCACTAAAAAGAAATTATAATAGATACATGTGTAAGAAATTTTGATATGTTTGAAATGAATGAAAGTTAAAATATAAATGAAATATTTTCAAGATTTAAAAATATAACTAATGAGCTACGATCTCTTGAAAAAACGTATCCAACTAACGATAGAGTAAGAAACATTTTAAGACGTCTTCGTAAAACATGGAGGGCCACGGTTAGTGTTATCACTGAGGCAATAGACCTCACAAATGTGACACTAGAAAATATGATTTGGCCTTTGAGGAGGTCATGAAAAAATACTTTAGGAAGATAAACCTCTAACGAAAAAAAAAAATGATTGTTGTAAAACCGTCTCAAAGTGAGAATGAAAGATCTTATTCTTTAAAGGAAGAAATTCCAAAAGAAGATGATAAAGAAATTGAGATGGTTCAAGATGAAGCTGAAGCTGAAAGTGAGTTAGCTCTCATCTCAAAGAAAATTCATAGAATGATGAAAAAAAGAAATCAAATCAAAATTTATTCTAAAATAGAAAAGATGGATCCAAAGTTTTAGTGGAGAAGAGGCAAGCCACTCGCCTTGGCTATAACAAGATGGAGCATTACAGAGCTAAATGTCATATGATCAAAAGAAATCCAAAAAAATATACTTTCAAATAGAAATCTATTATTGGCAACTTGGGTTGATTATGATAAATCAGAACAAGAAGAAGTAAAAGCCAACATGTTCCTAATGATCAATTCATAATCAAAAGAGGTAACAATTTCTAATATTTGTCCTTTATGTGAAACTATAAAAAATGAATGTGATAATCTTCTTTATGATTCAAACCTATTAGTTAAAAAATATGGCTCTTATAAACAGCAGCTACAAGAAGTTAAAAAAAAAATGAGAAGATTTAAAACTTGAATAAACAACTTTATAAAACCGTTCAAGAACTGTGAAATTTTCTTCATCTTTCAAAGATTCAAGAAGAAAACATTTTTTAAAAGAAGGAAGTTGATTTATTGAAAAATAACATACACAACTTTGTTAAATCTATGAACACGTTTTAAGAAAATCATAGGTTCCAAAGTAGGAGTTTCTTAAAAAGATGGATTAGATTTTAAACAACCTCAAAATCCGAAAATATAAGAAAATTTATTTATTCCTAATAAGGAATACAAAAGGATTTAGAGATATAAATGCTCCTACTGTGACAAAAGTGGTCATCTTGAATCATTTGGCTTTAAAAATAAACTGACAAAGAAACTTTTAAAAAGAAACGTTCTTTTGCAAAAAAGAAGAAAATATGGTCATCAAGAATCCAAGATATCTTATGAAAAAGTTAATAACCAGAAAGGACCCAATTCATTATGGGTACAAAAGATGTTACTAACCTCACTTGCAAGAGTGCCTCCTAACAATAAACAAAAATCCATGGTACTTGGATAGTGGATGCTCAAGACAAAAGTTCGAAGATAAACATTGTTTTCTCTCATTTGAGAAAAAGAATGGAGGATCACTCACATTTAGAAACAATGACAAAGCTCAATATGTGGAAGGTTTGAAACATAATTTACTTAGTATCATTCTATTATGTAATAGTAGTTTTGAAATTATTTTTAAATTTAATTTATCTGAAGTAAAAAAACATTCATCTAGAAAAACTATTTTCTCTGGGTCAAGAAAAAAGAACCTATATGTTTTATACATAGATGAACTATAAGCTAAATCTTGTTTTATAACTATTGAAATAGATAAATAGATTTGGCATAAAAGGGTTGGTCATGTAAATCGAAAAACCATTTCAAGGTTTTCAAAACATGACTTAGTTAGAGGTCTTCCAAAGATCAATGTTGACAATGACAAAATCTATGAAGTATGTGTAAGAGGTAAACAAGTGTAGACCAGCTTATACTCTATAAATACAATTTTGACTAAAAGACCTCTTGAACTACTACACATTGATTTGTTTGGACTTGTCAACACTGCAAGTCATGGAGGAAAGAAATGTGGTTTTGTCACAATAGATTATTATTCAAGGTTTACATGGGTTCTATTTTTAAAATAAAAGATGATTGTTTTGAAGCTTTTAAAAACTTTTGTTTTAAGGTTCCAAATGAGAAAGGTACAAACATTATCTCAGTAAGAAGTAATCATGGAGGAAAATTTGAAAACCTTTCCTAAGGATAATGGAATTTGTCATAATTTATCTTGTCCAAGGACTCAACAACAAAATAGAGTAGTTGAAAGAAAAAATAAAACTCTTCAAGAAATGGCAAGAACAATTTTAAATGAATGTTGAAAAGTATTTTTGAAATGAAGTTGTAAATATTTCGTGCTACAATTTCAATCATGTTTCAATTGGAAATCCTACCAAAGCCCACCAAGAAGTTGGATATTGATTGACCATCACCATCACCCTCAAAATCAAATCATTCGAAGAACAACTAAGGGAATTAGAACCAGATTATCTTTCAAAGATAATGATTCTTATATGGAAATCATCTCTCAAATTAAATACAAATCCATAAATGAGGCAATCATAGATAATAACTCGGTTGAAGCCATGAAAGAAGAACTACCTCAATTTGAGAAGAATGAAATTCAGAACTCAAATCCACAAATGACGCAATCATAGATAATGAAGCAATCATAGTTCTAAAACCTCAAAATCATACTATCATTGAAACAAGATGGGTGTTTAGAAACAAACTTGATGAACATGGTAAAGTTATTAGAAATAATAAGGTATTGACTATGATAAAACTTTTGAGCTAGTTATAAAAAATGTTCACATTTTGACCTTGTAGCCTATTGTGATGTTGATTATGCTAGTGAGAAAATTGAAAGAAAAAACACAAGTCGTGTCTATTACTTTTATGGATAAGCTCTTGTGAGTTGGTGTTGCAGAAAGCATAATACTATTGCACTCTCAACAACTAAAGTAGAATATGTCTTAGCCGCAAATTTTACTTACAAGTCTTATGGATAAGAAATTAATGAGATATGTCAATATTATGTGATAATACAAGTGTTATTAATTTGTCCAAAACCCCATTTGACATTCAAAATCAACACATATTGAGATTAAGTATCACTTTATTTGTGATAATATCATGTGAACAAACAATTATAAACAAAAGTATATACTTTCACATTTATTAAGGGTGATACTTAATTACACTTAAGTTTTCTCATTCATTTTAAGTAAATAAAATTTTTAAATTACCTCTAAATATTATGATAATCTCCAACATTATTAAAGAATTATTGCAATAATAATTTAAAAATAATGTCATTAAGTTTATAAATAAATAAAAAAAAAGCTATGTCATTATATAAGGATGAATCAGTTACATTTAGCTTATATATTAATTTTTTTTTAAAGGGGTTTATATTTTTATTTGAAGTTAACAAAATATCAATTCAACTATTTCGTTATAACTCTGATCAGGTATAATTTTATTAATTGTAAAGAGTGAAATATAAAAAACCTTTATTTAATTGTATTGAATATCCTAGATTTTTTTTTTTTGGTACAACTATATCCTTGTAAGAAGCATATTATAAAAAGCAGTTTAACCCTACACATCTGATTTTTTTGATAAGCGGGTAAACTACTACTTTGGTCTCATTTTAATTATCTAACTTTAAATTGCACGAGTTTTAAAAATACTATGCCAAAAAGAATATTTTACAGCGTTTTTTTAAGCTATTTACAACGCTTTTAAGCGTTGTAGTATCTAGTGTTGTTATAAGATACAATAGTGCTATTTAAAATAAAAAAGCGTTGTAATATATAGCGCTCAACACTTCTCTTAGAGTAGTTTTACAGCACTTTTCTTAAAAAATGTGTTGTAATAGGTGCATATATAGTGCGCTTGTTATACTAGTTTTACATCGCTTCTTTTAAAAAAGCGTTCTAATAGGTATATTTTAAAAAGTACGGTAAATGTATTCTAAAAAGCACTGCTTGTTATACTAGTTTTATAGCGCTTTTTCAGAAAATCGTTGTAATCGATGCATTCTTATACTAGTTTTACAGCGCTTTTTTCAAAAAAGTGTTGTAAGAAGTGCATTTTTATACTAATTTTACAGCGTTTTTTAAAAAAACACTATAAATCTTAATGGCATTTTTAAAAAAACGCTGGTTTGTATAAACAGGTTTTTAATGGCTTTTTTTAAATAAAAAAAGCGTTGTCTTTCAATTCTTTTTCCAAAATCATATTCATATTGACACAATTGTAATTTTTTAATTCAAACATATTCACAGCAATTACATATTCACAATATCAATTACATATGCACAACAACAATCATGTCAGTAATTAAAATAATGATCAGCAATTTCAACAATTTCCAGCATGTTATTTCCAGAAATTTCCAACATGCCAATTTCCCAACAATTTCTTATCTTACCATACTGTAACAAAAAATAAAATAAACTAATTGAAATAATGATCGGTTCACACCAAAATATATAATATATAATAGTTTACAATGTGAAACTCACCTATTAACAAATTATATAACTTTCAAATTGATCACACACTAACACCAGTCTTCCTTTATTTATTAGTTAGATCATTTTCAGAGTATGTTGAATTGGAGTTGTCAAAGTATTATGCGATATAATATTTGAACATAAATAAATAGAATCAAATATATACATATATATAGTTTATATATGAAAATCAAAATATAATGAAAATAACGTACCATTTTGGGAAATATATTTTGATTCATATCACCAATCTCTTTCATGAATCGCAATATATAATATCCACAGTCTACGTTGTTAGTTTGACGAGGGCACTATAAAATAAAACATCTACGCCAATAAATATTTATGCATTAATTGTAAATAAAATTTTAAAGGCATATAATTAAGTTCTATAACAAAAATTTCAAACCTTTATTGGAATCCATGTGATGTTGTATGACTTATGCTTCGACACTGTAGCACCCCTTTGAGCACAGAAAACCTGTAAAGCATTGTCAAATAAATGTGATTATTATTCGAAATTTTAGAGGTGGCATTAATGGCAAACAACACACAATATTGTCTACAACAACAAAAATTTGGTGGACAACTTTATTTACACAACTGATAAAGTATCATAAATTAAAAAAGATATAGATAAAGAATATACAATTACCCAAAAAAATATGGCGCAAGAAACAACTTATCCTTCTCTTTATTTTCCTAAAGTATATAAACGACATATTTTTTTACGTTAACTGGGTCGAGTTTAAACATGGACACCTTATGGAGAGATAAGAATGAAAATATATTTGTCAATTTACGCATGCACACAAACTTTTCATACAAAAACCTTCAATTAAAATATTAAATTAGATTAATTACCAATAAATGTGACAGTGATGCAATTAAAAGTTATTTTTATCTTAAATAAACCTAATGTATATGTTGATGACAATAGCACTCAGCTCCTTATGATTGAGAAGTTCATATATGTGCTCTTTATCAAGTAATTCTTCATACTCATCTCCGAAAATACATTTCTCCATGTGTATGATATGTGAATCATTGTTGTCCATATTCATTTTTGCTTGTATGTCAAGACATGACTCAAATAAAAAAAAGGCGTGGATGACTTATTTTAGGAGCAACAACTGATTTTCCACGATCCAGTTTTTGAATTTTTCAAGATTTATTTTTACCATGAACCTGCATTTGTGGTGCAGCTGATTTCTGGCAGAATTGCGGTGTGGCAGGTTTTGCTTGAATCTGAAAAAATGAGGTTGATCAGTTTGTTAGTTATTATAGTAAGATAATCATTTCGTATACAATTGATGTATATGTCAAACATTTTTTGGTGAAGTGTCTGACTCGTTGTGAGGAATATTCTTATCATTCCCTATAAACTTTGTAAGAATCTAAATAAATGTGAAATTAAAGTTAACAACAGAAAAATTAGTAATTAAATATAATCAATCATAATCATACAAATAAACATATATAGAAATTAAACATACCTTATCTATGTCAACAAGATTTTTGGACCATGCCACGTAACTACCTATTGCTTCTCCCAGAAACTTCATATCTCCATCGTTGTCGGGTATATGCAATGGTGCAAGTGGTTGAAAAGCAATCACGGGTGAAACTTTAACATGGACGACAGGGATCGGGGTATGGTGTAATACGTCTCCCAAGGTATTGTATAATGTTCCTTTTCCAACCATGCGATTAGTAGGGGAGGATAAATATAGCGTGCAAGATGAGACACCCTAAGTCAATGGTTATTACATAAGCATGTGAAACAATTAGGTTGAATGAATTTCTTATTTTATTAAGTAATTAATTACCTCCAAAAGACTTTTACAACCAATGTTGCAGCTACCATTTTCACTCTCTAGTTGTATTTCACGTTGACACTCCGAAAGTTGTTTTAACTTATTCGTTTTCACCAAAAATGCCACTTGCTCTGTTAGGATTTTCAGCTTATCTAGTACTTCCTCATTAGATGGATTTGTGTGCTTCTCATGTGAAAAATAGCTTTTTGGAGTTACGCCAAATCCTTTACCCCTCACACGGCCAGAATATTCAGGAACATTAAATACCTTACCAAGTATGTCCCTGCTACTAACTTGTTTATTCTCCTTAGGATTTTCAGAACATTGTTCTAGATTCTCCTAAACTACATGTAGGATTAAAAAGATAAGTTCAATATCATTTTTAAAATACAATATTAAAAAATATTAAAGTGATAATATACTTACACATTGTTCTATCACTTGTTGAACATTTTCATTATCAACTATTCCATATTTATTCAAACGAGTTTGCTTCCATAAAATATGACGACCCAATGGTTGATCGGATTTCGTCTCTTGAAGCTATTTGTTAAGACATAAACAAAAGCTTTTCGTTAAGTCATAAACAAAATATTAGTTAGAAACTATACTTTATAATCTACAACATTATATAAAAGTGATGTTTACTTACAATTTTTTGCTCTAAACGTGCATACCCCATACGCGATTTTTTGTATGGATGCATTGGATTTTTTGCTCTCTTGCGATTTTTCGTACTTATACTCTATATATAAAACACAAATGCTAATAAATGAATATTACCACAAAAGCGGGGTCTACACGTTTAGCTACGAAAGCACTCGATTCTTCGTTTGATATGCAGTGTTTGTATACTTTTTGAGCTTCAACATTCAAATTTCCATCATGATCTCTTAAGTAGCAATTTGACAAATGAGATCTAAATCCGTGTATCTTTCCTTCAACTCTAAGCACATAATTTTTTCGAACCTCGTCAACATTAAAAGCCGACCGCAAACCAAATAAAGATAGAGTTTGCGTAACAGTATTTCAATGAAAAAAATTATAAGTAACAAAAAAGTGGAGTAAAAAAGTTACTTGTATATCATTCCACAATATATCTTTAGCATCCTTCAAAGCTTTATCTATCCAATCATCAATTGTTATTGGAATATTTTGACGAACAACTGCACCAATGTAACTTACCATCATTGAATTGTGGGGCTCAATTGGCTGGCCACTTTGATTCCATCCCCCTAATAAACTCATAGAGTATGTGCATGATTTCAAAAAAGATAAAAAATAAATTCTAAACAAAGTATAGTATACCTCAAATTTAATTTCATTACTTCTTGCTTTGATGACCTTTTGCATAATAGTTGCCCCACATTTAACTTTATTTTGATAACTCTTAGTATTGACAACTTCATCATTTTGACGATCTAAATCATTATTGCAATCCATTTATCTACACATTTCACATAGTATAATTATAAGTTCAGTATAACTTCAACTAGTTCAACATTCAGTAGTCTAAGTAGCAGTATAAGTTCAACATGCAGTTTAGTGACAACAAAAAATTAATAAATACAATACCTGACAACAAAAATCACTGAGTTTAGGGTTACGACTTCGCTTAAGTAGGAAGAGCGAGAAGAGTGCACAGAAATACGTATGGAGAGGGTTCGCATGGAGGGTTCGCAATAGGGTTCGTATGGAGAGAGTTTGTAGGGATAGTAGTGAAGAGGGTTCGTAGGGAAAATATGGCAATAGGGTTCGTAAGTAGAGTAACGAAGATGGAGAGTATGTAATGTAGAGGAAAATGAGGAGGTTTCACACTTTCAAGTTCGTAGGGAGAGTACGTAATGAAGAGGAAATAGAAGCGGTTTCTTATTATCAGTTTACTTAAAGACCCTTTTACAGCGCTTGTCCAAAAAACGCTTTAAAAGACCTAACCTATTACAGCTCTTCCACAACAAGCGCTTTAAAATACTGTATAAAAAGCGCTATATGAGCATTTTACAACGCTTATGGACAAAAAGTGTTGTAAATGATTAAAAATGTTGTATATGAGGATATTTAAAAGCTTTTTATAGCGCTTATACAACAAGCGTTGTAAAATGATTTACTGAACAAGCGCTTATTTGTAATTTAATTTTTAAAATCCTTTTACAGCGCTTATACAACAAGCGCAGTAAATGATTTATAATTTAATTTTTAAAAGCTTTATACAACGCTTATGGACAAAAGTTTAGTAAAATTACAAGTTTATGTTCAATTCAGTTCAAGTTAAATATGCTAAATTACAATTTCCATCCAGTTTTTGTAAAATGCTAAATAATTAGTAAAATACCTATGTTTAGATTTTTTTTCTCCATATAATTAGTTAAATACCTATATATCAATGTTAAATTACATGATCAACTCAAATTGGGATCAGTTCAAGTTCAAGGAAAATGCCCAATCAAACGTAGTTTTTTCAAGTTCAAGTTCAGTTCAAGTTCAATATAAACAGAAAATCAATATAAGCAGAAATATGATAGATTTGCATATATTGGGTTTTTGTCTTTTGCACTTGAGATATGCATCGCTTCAGCTACGAGAGTGACTCCGCTATTTCGCATAGTGGTTTGATCATCTTGTTCTTTGATATAAAATGTGTAGCCGTTAATTACAAAACAGGTGTAAGAAAAGACATGTAAACTCGGACCATTTGCTAACCATCTCAATCTCTGGAAAATTGAACTGGGGTCTATATCAAACTTTGAGTTAATGTGATTTTTTAGCCATGTTATAAAACTTCGATTGTGCTCTCGTGTAATCCAATTTTGATTCCTACTCATGTTTAAACTAGATAACTGATCCATGTGTATTGTAACATATGGTTGAACCTCATTCTATCTTTGATATAGTCATTACTCTCTTTCCAATTATCCCTTCTCCTGTTATTCTTCCAGAATGACGAGATATGGGAAGCCCTATGGATTCAACATTGGACAGATATTCAGTATAAAATTCAGCAGCTTCTTCAACAATGTACTGTTCAGCAATACAACCTTCTGGTCGACTTCTACTTTTTACGACCCTTTTAATATTTGCATATATCGTTCTATCAAATACATCCATATCATATAAGTTGACCCATCAAGATGTGTCTCCTTAACAAGATGAACAATAAGGTAAACCATTATATCAAAAAACGGGTGTGGGAAATACATTTTAAGCTCACACAAAGTAACAACAATTTTCCACTACAATGTCGGTAATTTCTAAGGGTCGTTGAACTTTTTTAGGTAAAATGGAACGTATACCTATTGGTAGAAAATGCTCCATTAGAACATCACAATAATGGATCTTCAAACCTTTTAACTTGAGGACTTTCATACAAACTAAATTTTTTATGTTTGAAGAGTATCCTTTTGGAACTTTAACTTCGAGTAGAAATTTACATAAAACATTTTTTTTTCTTTTTAGATAGAGTATGAGCGCCTGGAGGTAGATATGTTCGATTTCCTTTCTTTACGGGACCCAATTCATTTCTTATTCCCATATCGACCAAGTCCAATCTTGCATTGATGGCATCCTTAGACTTTTCCTGGAACATTGAGTAACGTACCAATAACACTATCAAATGTCTTATATCTAATGACTTCCAATATGGCAATATGCATCACATCGAGAAAATGTCTTATATCTAATGACTTCCAATATGGCAATTCAAATAAATTTGACTTTTTCTTCCACCCGCTTTTCACAAGCTCTCCCGCAAAAGGTTTGCCAAATTTATTGGTCAAACCTTGTACTTTTTCAAATATTTGATATCCAATGGGTGCTAAAGGAGCAGTATCATCCTCTGATTTTCCATTGAATGCACTTCTCCACCCACGATACTGATGACTAAAAGGTAAAAATCTACGATGTCCAAGAAATACGTTCTTCTTACAATGTTTCAACAGTATCCAATATGTACTCTCTTCATATATAGGACATGCACACTGACCTTTAATGCTATATCTTGATAAATTACGATATGCTGGAAAATCATTAATTGTGTCGAACAACATAGCCCTCAAATTGAAACATTCTTTCTTATACCCATCATAAATGTAAGACCCATAATTTTAAAGTACCCTTTATGTATTTTGGTGTATTTTGGATTTTGGCTCGGAGGCTTTTAAGTCAAAGTTAATAATATTTTGGAGTTTTATAATCAAAAACATATTTTGATGCCGATTAAAATTTCTCGTCGATAAATAAATTGAAATTAACTGCGGTGAATCCTTTACGGAGAATTTAATGCGTTTCGGGTGAAATGGTAATTTAACAAATATCTAGATATTTTGAGATATTTGTTAAGTTATGCTTATTATATATATATGTGTTTGTTTGGAGGGAAAAAGAAAGGAAAACTAGAAGGAAGGAAAAGGAAAAGAAAAGAGTATATAAAGGAAAGAAGGAAAAAGGAAGAAAGGAAAAACAAAGGAAAGAAAAAGAAAGGAAGGAAAATCATAAAATTTCCATCTTCTTCCTCGGACACTTCACGCCCAAGATTTTCCCCTCCTCCATTTTCGTCATTCTTCGCTTTCTTTCTTCAAAACTAGTAACCCAAGGTTGGGTGAGTGTTAGAACAAAGGTTTCGCAACTCCACTCTTCCTCTTTGATCCGAAAACGAAGAAAAACGGTATTTGAGATTCAAACACAAACCCCTCCGTTTCTTCTAGATCCAAGCTTCATTTCGCGAAGAGTTAGAAGGGAAAGTTGCTCACTACCACGCTACGGTGCTAGGGGACCAATTTGGAGGCGACGTTGCGAGCGGAGATTTTTACCGGATTTGCTCGCGGTACCAGAAACGCACGTTAGAGTTAACGCGAAGGTAAGGGCTCCTTCCAAACTTTTAGTTTGCATCTAGGGCCTTACCTGTGGTTGTGTGAAAACGAATTGTGTTAGGATTGGAGTATTGTTTTGGGAAAAATGAATTTACCTCACGTATGTAAGATTTTGATAGGTAAACAGTACTGGTCTGTGATAGGCGGTACGTTTACGATTCCCGCTTTTTCTTTTAGTAAATCGTGTTGACCCGTGATAGGTGACACCATGGTAACTGTACTGACCCGTGATAGGTGGTACATTTACGATTTACATTTTTGGTGAATTGTGTTGACCCGTGATAGGTGGCACCTCGGTAAACAGTACTGGTCTGTGATAGGCGGTACGTTTACGATTCCCGCTTTTTCTTTTAGTAAATCGTGTTGACCCGTGATAGGTGACACCATGGTAACTGTACTGACCCGTGATAGGTGGTACATTTACGATTCCCGCTTTTTCTTTTAGTAAATCGTGTTGACCCGTGATAGGTGACACCTCGGTAAACTGTACTGACCCGTGATAGGTGGTACGTTTATGATTTACGCATTTTAGTAAATCGTGCTGACCCGTGATAGGTGGCACCTCGGTAATTGGTACTTTGGCCTGCGATAGGCGGTACAATTATGATTTACGGCCCTTCGAGGAGGGTTTTGGTTTGGAATTCCGAGTCCATGCATTTTGGCATATACGCATTGCATTAGGGTGCTTGGCACGCGAGTCGTGGTTGATTTGAGTTTTATGATTAAGTGATTTGAATTTGAGTCGTTGTGGTAATTGCGTTGAAAATGCTAAGTGTTATGTGTTGATTGTTGTGTGTAAGTATGATGGTTATCGAGATCCCAATTGTCGTGGTAATCGCGTAGGAATTGCTAAGTGTTAGGTTGTGAACTTGATTAGGAATGACTTGAGTTAATGCATGAATTTTTGGAAAAACGATCAGGGAAATCGATTTCCCAATCGATTGGATGAGTTGCAGGAAGTTCACCATTTTGACCTAATCGATTTGCCAATCGATTGTATAAATATATCTTTCAAAATCTTTTAAGAAATCGATTTGGAAATCGATTGGCAGAGAGGCAGGAACTCAGCAAAACTGCCGAAATCGATTTGGAAATCGATTTGGCAACCCAGGGACTCATCAGAACTGACAAAATCGACTTAGAAATCGATTTGGTCATGCAGAAACTCAGCAGAACTGACCAAATCGATTTGGCAATCGATTGGCTCAGCAAAAGTCCTTATTTTGAGTTAGATAATCGATTTCTCAATTGATTTATCAATGCTTTGGTCAGTTATGTATTACTTGATGGTTTGAGAACTTCATTTTGAGTTCATTGTTAATTGGCAAGCATTGTATGAACTTTTAGCATATGGAAAATCCTTTTAAGGTGCATGCTTAGTTGAAAGGTTATTTTGTGCATTTAAAACTTAAATGTTATGTGTTATCTGTTAATTTCGGTTGGTGACCCTTTACAATTATTGTGGAAATCTGGGCTTTGCCCTCAGATGAGAGTCAGGACGATCCTACAGGTTCGTACCCTACGGACGGGAATGGAGATGGGAACGCTTGACTGCAGTTACGTTAGGAGGATCTCACGGGGCGCGTGGAGATACTCAGGGTGTATAGCTTTTTGGTAGGATGATCAGATTAGGATGATGTATAGGGACTAGGTGTCCTTCTTTTTGGTTTGGAGTCTTTTTAGTTTGGAAAACTGTACTTATACTAATATTGTCAATTTGACTTCTTATTTGAATGGGTTCCATGTACCATTTGTTGTTGTGTAAATGGTTTGGATTTATAATTGGAGAAACTTTTCCGCTGCTTGTAAATGATAATGACTCAATTATTTATCCAAAGGCATTTCCTGATTTAATTCTTTGTTTGTTTTTAATTACTTTTAGAAAGAAAAAAATATACCCTCGCTTTGAAAAACGGGGTGTTACAATAAACTTCCACACCTATTTCCCACATAATTTTTAAACCTTCAATTAAAGGAGTCAAGTATACGTCGATATCATTCCCCGGTTGTTTGGGTCGAGAAATTAACAGAGACAACATCATAAACTTATGCTTCATACATAACCATGGAGGTAGGTTATAAATCAACAATATCACAGGTCACGTGCTGTGTGAGATGCTTTGAAGACCATATGGACTTATTTCATCAGTAAAAAGTGCAAGTCGTAAATTTCTTGACGTTCTCCCGAAATCAGGATACTCGTGATCAATTTTTGCTCATTGTGAAGAATCTGCAGGGTTTCGAATCTTTCCATCTCTAATTCTTTCATCTGCATGCCATGTATTATAGGAAAATACCACACGACTTTTGCTGGAGTAGAATCTTTCTTCTTATATCGAGAGACATTGCATTTCGGACACGCCTTTAGTAATTCATATTCGTTTCGAAATAAAATGCAATCGGCAGGACACACATGAATCCTTTTGTAACTCATGCCAATAGAGCACAAAATTCTTTTAGCCTCGTAGGTTCGACGGGGAAGTTCATTATCATCTGGCAACATATCTTTTAGGAGTGTTAATAATTATATGAAGCTTTTATCAGACCATCCATTAATCTCTTTTAAGTTGTATGACCTTAATATCACCGACAGTCTTGTGAACTTAGTACAACCATTATATAATGGTTTCTCTGCATCACTCAACAAACTCACAAACATTTTAGGACAATACCGAAGATCTTCTTCAACTGCTTTTGTAATCTCCTTAACCCGGTCCCGCTCATATGTATTTGTGTTTAAATAATTTGAAGCATATGTCGAACCATTCTCAAAATTAGTGTTCCTTTTTTTTTTCTCACCACGTCTTATCCAAGATGTATAGCTTTGATCAATTCCATGTCATACTAAATGTCCTTCCAATTGATCTGCTCTAACGCTTTATACAAAAAACATTTTAAAAAAGGACAAATGATTCGATTTGGGTCTTCGGCATTCTTCACTGCAAACTCAACAAACTCATTCACTCCATTTTCATACTCTTTTGATAATCGATTGGCAAACATCCATTTTCGGTCCATTTTATATGACCTATATGAATGCAGTGTTACACAAATGATAAGATAATGATAACATTATACCAATCTATAGTATATATAGTCTAATATTGGAAAATAGAAACCAAGGTCCAAGATTATCCATAAAATTCTGATTTCAAAACAGAACAGATCGAACAGATTTAAAAAAAAGAACAAATTTTATATGATTTATCAAGTAACTACTTATTTGATTTATCAGGTAACAATTTATATGATTCATCAAGGTTATGTCATTTACTATCAGGTAACATTTTATATGATTTATAAGGTAGCAATTTATCAATTTTAGTGACAACAATTAATTAATAAATACAGTATCTGAGACAACAATCAATCAATAGAAATTGGTGCACAGTAGAGGAGCAGTAGAGGAGGGTTCAACAATAAGACAATGCACAGTAGAGAAGGGTTCACACGGTAGAGGAGAGAAGGGTTCGTAGGGTTAGGGAGATAACGTATTAAATATATTTTTATTTATTTAAAGGAAATAATTTTTATCAAATACACACCATTTTTATCAAATCGCTTTTAAACAAGCACTGTAAACATTATGTGAGAGCGCTATGTGGACCTACAACAGCACTTTCAGAAAAAGTAATGTAAACATTATTATGATCATATATAACCTACAACAGCGCTTTTGCTAAAGCGCTGTTGTATCCTTCGTTAATTTTACAACAACGTTTTTAGTAAAAAAGCGCCTAATCATAGCATTTAGGCACATATTTGTAGATCTTTAGTTTGATATTTTAAAAGCCCTTTATAGCTTAGATTAGTTTTTTAGCTTGTTTCTAAACTTTGGGTCGAAATTGAATTATAATTTTATTATTTGCATTTTGACCCTTGCTCGCTTTGTAGGCCATAACTTGAGCTGTGGATATCGGATTGGTGCATACAAGCAGGCGTTGGAAAGCTAAAGATCAGAGCTACAACTTTTGTGTTGGAATAAAAATCCAATACCGAACTTTACTGGGTGTAAATTGTAGACTTCGCAATCTAGACTTTTGTAGTAATTTCAAATAGCGGGCCACTAGTTTTTCTAAACCATAAAGCCCAAAATCGAGTACTATATAATGGGAGTTTTCTTTCTTTTCTAGGGGAAGAAATTTTATGATAAAGATTGATACAAGGAATAAACACTTTTTATTTTAATTTCATGGGAGGCTAATTTTATTAGATTAATCCACGAGTTCAGAATTTCATCAACACCTTGAGAATCAGGTTACACTGTCAATTTCGCTTCATGATTCTTTTTTTTTTTTCATTATAATGATATTCTGATTGCTTAAATTGAATTTCAATAGGAACGATTAAATTCATTTGGCATAATTTGGTTTCGGATTCTAATTTAATTAATTTATAATCTTGCGATGTTTGACCGTTAATTGTAATATTTTGATGATTGTGATGTTTAATCCAGTCAACGAAACCGAATTCACATAGGATTGATTACTGTTGTTTGATCAATTCTATAGTCAAATAAGAATAGAATCACAAATTAGAAATCAAACTCATTGATAGCATTTCTGATAGGTCTGAAACTCGAATTAGTGGATTAATCGTTTTGCTCATCTTTTAAAACAAAAATCTAAAAAAACCCCTTTTCTAATTTCAACTTTCAATTTGGTTAATATTATTATATCAGAAGTCCTTGCAAAATGACTCGAGTTATTACCTCTATTTACATTTTATCAATTGTATTTGACATGTGTGCGACAACGGATCAAATTGGCTTCGTTGTCGGGGACTCTTTGATAACAATATTAACCAGTTTTAGAGTATTACTAATCATCCTAACAATTGTTTCTTTGTGTTTTGTTGCTCTACAGATCGGATAGGCTTATTGCAAGCTCGTAGGCACGTTGCTAGTAAAAAAAACCCGATTTTCAGGCGATTGTCTCGGATTGCCCCCAAAATTTTGCCAGAAAATTATAAGAAAAAAATCCGGTTTTGGTAGTATTTTTATATATTTTTGGATTTTATTTGATAGGGTTTTCGATTTTTTACTTCAATTTTAGCGATAGGGACATTATTGGAATGTTCATAATTGTGATTTTGCATTGCATTTTTATGGTGATGCCTGACTAGGGCTAGTTCTGCAAATATGCATTCCCTTGAACCTGAAATAGATAGGACGTTTCATTTACGTCGTAGACTTAATAAAGCTGTTAGTGCTAATGAGTCAGATTCATATAGTGAAAGTGACAACAACTTGCTGCAAAATATGGCTGATGCAAATAACATAACCTTAAGACAACTTGTTGCTCCTAATGTCAATTATAATGCATTGTGTATCACATATCCTGAAGTTACTGTACCATTTAAACTTAAATCTGGTTAAATACACTTGCTTCCAAAGTTTAATGGTCTTGCAGGTGAGGATCCCCACAAACACCTAAAAGAATTCCATGTTGTGTGTTCTACCATGAAGCCTCAAGGAGTCACAGAAGACCACATTAAGTTGAGAGCCTTCCCAGTTTCACTCCAAGATACTGCCAAGGACCAGTTATACTACCTTCAACCAAGTTTTGTTACAAGTTGGAATGATCTCAAGAAATTGTTTCTATAAAAATTCTTCCCTACCTCAAAAGCTGCTTCAATCAGAAAAGAAATGTCGCATTAGGCATATTGACATGGAATCATTACATGAGTATTGGGAGAGATTCAAGAAATTAGTATCAAGTTGTCCTCATCACCAAATTTTTGAACAATTGCCCATCCAGTATCTTTATGAAGGCTTACTACCTATGGATAGAAGCATTTTGGATGCTTCTAGTGGGGGAGCACTTGTTGATAAGACCCCAGAAGCGGCAAAGGGTTTGATTGAGAACGTGTCCATTAACTCTCAACAGTTTACAACTAGAAGCAATTCAACAGTGTTGACAAGGGGTGTGAATGAAATTCAAGCTTCTTCCCACAAGAATTTAGAAGGTAGACTTGATGAGCTTATATCTTTAGTAAAAAAAATGGAAATAGGTAAAACCAAAGCAGTGGTATGTGGTATTTGCACTTCTCCAGAGCATCCTACAGATTCATGTGCTACATTGCAAGAAGATTCAATTGATGATGCTCCTCAAGCATATGCAACAAATATATACAATCCTTAAGCCAACTATGATAAGTCATCTAATAGGTATAATCCTGGTTGGAGAAACCATCCCAACCTGAGATGGGGGAATTCATCTGCATAACAGCAACCTAGGTAGCAGCAACAGCAACAACAACAAAATATTTCTCAACAACAAAACAATGCACCTTCATTAGAGGACCTCGTTAAGCAGATGGCTGTCCAGAATCTCCAATCTCAACAAAGAACAGATTCCACCATTCTAAATTTGGAAACAAAGATTGGTCAGCTAGCCACTTCAATTAATCAATTGAAGACTCAAGGGTCAAACCAATTGCCTACAGAGTCAATAGTAAATCCAAATGCTCCCAATGTCAGTGCAATTACATTAAGGTTTGGGAAAGCATTTGAAATACCAAAGGTACCTGAAATTGCAGTGAAAAATAACAAGGTTGTTGAGGATACTTTGATACCTGAAACTGTTGATGTTGAGCAAAATATACATGTTGCTTTTCCTCAAAGGGCAATAAAGACTAAGAAAATGGACAAGGCAAATAGGGACAAGGAGATCTTGGATACATTTAGGAAGATGGAGGTGAACATTCCTCTCCTTGAAGAAAATAAATAGATTCCAAGATATGCAAAATTTCTAAAAGATTTGTGCACACACAAGAGAAGGTTAAAAGGTAATGAAAGAGTAAACATGGGGCGAAATGTTTTAGCCGTCATTCAGCCCATGCTTCAAAAATGCAAAGATCCAGGAACTTTCTCCATTCCATGTTCCATAGACAATAGTCAATTTGAAAATGATATGCTAGATTTAGGAGCTCCCATTAATGTTATGCCTACATATATTTTTAACTCTCTTGCTCTTGGACCTTTATAGAGTATAAGTGTTACCATTCAATTGGCGAACAGGAGCAATGCTTGTCCTGCTGGACTTGTGGAGGATGTACTTGTTTGAGTTAATTAATTGATATTTCCTGCAGATTTTTACATTCTGGACATGGAGGGAGAGGGAGAGGGAGAGGGAGAGAATAAGTCCAACAGGGAGCCTATCATCTTAGGCAGACCATTCTTGAAAACTACTAGAACAAAAATTGATGTACATGCTAAAACTCTATCCATGGAATTAGGTGATAGCATTGTAAATTTTTTACATCTTTCATGCTATGAAACATCCCGCATTCTATTTTTCAAATTGAATTGCTTGCTGATTTGGTTAATGACACCTACCCCGATATGTTTGCTACCGATTTTCCTTCATTCTCTAGTTTTGATGATACTTATACTTGTGAATTTTGTACAGATACTCAATTGTGCTCTGTGTGTGTTGAGATCGAAGTTGTCTTGCAGGTTGGTCATTGTGCTGAGATTTATATTTCTACTAACATAATTGATTTTGCAGACTTAGCTTCGACCACTGGTGTTGTACCTTTCATTGAACAGCCACTGGCTATAGAGCTTAAACCACTTCCTGAAAATTTGAAATATGCATATTTAGAAGAAAGTGGCAAGTTACATGTGATTATTTCAGCCAAATTTGAAGATGAACAGGAAGAGAAGCTATTGCAGATTTTGAGAAAAAACAGAAAGAAAATCAGATGGACCTTGGTTGATATTCCTGGTATTAGCCCATCCATGTGTATGCATAGGATAATACTGAATGATGGGGTAAAATCAGTTAGGCAGCTCCAAAGGCGACTTAACCCATTAATTTTGGATGTTGTAAAAAAAGAAGGGACCAAGCTCTTGCAAACAGGCATTATATACCCCACCTCTGATAATGAACTTATCCCCACACGAGTGCAGAACAGCTGGAGGGTATACATCGATTACAGGAGACTAAACCAGACAACTAGAAAGGATCATTTTCCTTTACCATTTATTGATCAGATGCTTGAACGGTTGGCTAGTAAGTCACATTATTGTTTTCTTGATGGTTTTTCTAGTTATTTTCATATCCATATTGCACCAGAGGACCAAGAAAAGACCACGTTCACTTGCTCTTTCGGAACATTCTCCTATAGGAGAATGCTCTTTGGCCTATGCAATGCTCCTAGCACTTTCCAACACTGCATGATTAGTATTTTTGCTGATTTGATAGAAAATTGTACAAAAGTTTTCATGGATGATTTTACTGTGTATGGTTCCTCATTTGATGCACGCTTGAAAAATTTAGATAGAGTATTGCATAGATGTATTGAAACTAACCTTGTGTTGAATTATGAAAAATGTCATTTTATGGTTGAACAAGGCATAGTTTTGGGACATGTGATCTCTAAAAATGGTATAGAAGTGGATCTTGCCCAGATTGATGTGATTTATTATTTGCCTTACCCATTTTGCATCCGCGAGATTCGTTCTTTACTTGGCCATGCAGGATTTTTATAGGCGCTTTATCAAGGATTTCAGCAAGATAGCTCTTCCGCTGTCAAATTTGCTGCAAAAAGATGTTAGTTTCACATTTGATGACAAATGCAAGAAGGCGTTTGATTTCTTAAAGGCAGCACTGACCTCTACTCTCGTAATTCAGCCACCCAATTGGACCCTCCTTTTTTAAATTATGTGTGATGCATCTAACTATGTTGTGGGAGCAGTCCTTGCACAAAGCGTTGGTAAGGCTGCCCATGTTATTTATTATGCTTCTAAGACTTTAGATTCTGCACTAGCTAATTATACCACCACTGAAAAGGAACTTTTAGCTATTGTTCTTGCACTTGATAAGTTTAGATCATATTTGTTATGTTCGAAGGTAGTTGTTTTTACTAACCATTCAGCTTTGAATTTCTTGATGAAGAAACCAGAAGAAAACCGAGATTGATCAGGTGGATGTTATTACTCCAAGAATTTGATTTAGAGATTAAAGATAAGAGTGGAGCTGAAAATTTGGTGGCATATCATTTGAGCAGAATAGAAATGGATGAGGACCCTATCCCCATTCAAGATCACTTCCCTGATGAGCAACTACTTCAGTTGTGTGAGGTAACCCCTTGGTTTGCTGATTTAGTTAATTATCTAGTTGATGGAGTCCTTCCTACAAATGCATCCATAACACGAATACATAAACTTAAAAGTTATGTCAAATACTATGTGTGGGGTAATCCATATATGTGGGAAATCTATAGCGAACAGGTGATTAGGCGATGTGTTTCCCACCATGAGGCTCAATCCATTCTTCATTTTTGTCATGCATCTCAAGCTGGGGGACATTTTGGTCCTCAACAGACAACAAGAAAAGTCTTAGACTCGGGTTTCTTTTGGCCCACTTTGTTTAAAGATGCTTTTGAGACTTACAAAACGTGTGAACAATGCCAAATAGCAGGAACATCAATCACTCGTATGAGTGAGATGCCTCAACAACCTATGCTTTTCTGTGAAGTATTTGATGTGTGGGGCATTGACTTTATGGTCCCTTTTCCTGTATCTTTTGATTTTGTCTATATTTTACTAGTTGTTGATTATGTTTTCAAGTGGGTGGAAGCAATATCCCCTAGGACTAATGATTCAAAAGTTGTTGCAGTTTTTATAAGATCAAATATTATTTGCAGGTTTGGAATACACGGGCCATCATAAGTGATCAAGACACTCATTTTTGCAATCGCACCATGGACGCTTTTGCTTCGGAAGTATGGGGTTGTGCATAGAGTTTCTACACCTTATCATCCCCAAACTTATGGGCAAGCTGAAATCTCAAATAGGGAAATCAAATAGATCATAGAAAAGATGGTGCAACCAAACATGAAAGATTGGAGCCACCTTTTTTTTAGAAGCTCTTTGGGCTCATAGAACAGCCTACAAAACATCAATAGGGATGTCCCCTTATCGACTTGTGTTCGGTAAGGCATGCAACCTCCCAGTGGAAATAGAGCATTGTGCTTATTAGGCGGTCAAGAGTTGTAACCTTGAGATGGAGAAAGCAGGTTTGGAGAGAAAGCTTCAATTGCAACAACTTGAAGAGTTTAGACTTGAAGCTTATGAGAACTCTTGGATCTATAAGGAGAAAACTGAGTACTTTCATGATAAGACTATTTCTAGGATGGAATTTTCCATTGGCCAAAAAGTTCATTGTACAACTCCCTTCTGAAAATTATGGCTGGGAAACTTCGATCAAAGTGGATTGGCCCTTTTGTTGTTGCTAACATTTTTCCTCATGGTGCAGTGGAAATAAAAAGTGAAAACACCGACAAAGTGTTCAAAGTAAATGGACAACGCCTCAAGCTATTCCATGAGAGCTTTGTGCTTCAAGATGCTACCACAGAAGAACTCTCCTTGAAAAAACCCATCTACACTAAAGTTTGAACAGGGAGTTCCTTTTCCTTACTCTTATTTTATATTTGTTACTTTCATTGAGGATAATGTGTAATTTAAGTTTGAGGGTATTATTTAGGATTTTATTTGTTATAAAAAAATTAATATATTATTTAGGATTTTATTTGTTATAAAAATAAAAAATAGATTAAATAAATAAATAATATAAAAATAAATAAATAAAAATAAATGGACATTGCACTGCATGCTTTTTCATCAGATTTTGTGGTTGTAAATGTTGTGAGTTTGTTTGGACTGGCATGATCGGATAGTATCTTTGCATTCTTAGTAAAATAATTTGGATTAAAATGTTGAATTGTGTATCATTTGTGATAGGTCATTAACCTTTGTGAGATTTTTTAGCCTTATTATGAATGGAATACATTTTTCCATCTTTTTTTTCCTGTGTGTTATCTCACTCATGATTGTTAGTTACGCTAGAAGTTGATTTGAGTCTTGTCTGCATGCATATATTGAAATGATCTAGGCATTTGATTCTTGTTAAGCTACTAGTCAAATAAGTCTACCCTACAATTATCCATTTGTTTAAAACCCTTTGAGCCTATTATATCATTCTTTGTTATATATCTCATTACAAGCCAATAAGTGAAAAAGAATCAATTGACCCAATATTGCGGGATAAAGGAGTCTTTTCTTAAATAAGTGTGGGGATGCTCAACTTGTTTGTTTAAATTTGAGGAGTATATATATAAAAAAAAATGAAATGAAAAGAAAAGAAAAAAAATATGATGAATAAAATAAGGAAAATGGTTGTGTTGTGAACAAAGAGAGTGTGAGAATAAAAGTCAATGATATTTTGTTGAGTTACTTCTTAATGTTGTTTTTCTCTCTTAATCATTACTCATTTATCCTCTTTGATTTTCAGCCCTAGTCTCCTTAGGATTATCTCAGCCTTACCTTGCCCACGTTACAACCTGAATAAAGACATTTTAATCATTATGTGCATGTATTTCAAATATAGATGTTAGAGGCTTGTCAAGCCTATGGTAGTGCTAGCTTTCATGGTGTGCTTTGAGTGTAAACAATAGTTCAAACACTTTGAGTGGTTGAGAGAATTTTATATCTTGGGAGCACTCTATCACTTATGATGCATTATTTAGTTAACTTGTCATCTTGTTTGCCTTGGTTATGATAAAAAAAAAAAAAAAAAAAATTATTCATGATTTCCTTAAGCTAGAAATATTTTTTTTTTCTCTCACCACTTTGCATTCATGAGAATATTTGAAATCGCATGCATTGTTTTACTCAGAGTGCAAAAGCTTAAGTGTGGGAGAATTTGATCAAAGCATTTAGGCACATATTTCTAGCTTTTTAGTTTGGTATTTTAAATGCTCTTTATAGCTTAGAATAATTTTTTAGCATGTTTCTAAACTTTGGGTCGAAATCGAATTATAATTTTATTATTTTCATTTTGACCCTTGCTCACTCTGTAAGCCATAATTTGAGCTCTGGATATCGGATTGACGCATACAAGCAGGCGTTGGAAAGCTAAAAATCAGAGCTACAACTATTGTGCTGGAATAAAAACTCAATACCAAACTTTACGGGGACTAAATTGCAGATTTTGTAATTTGGAATTTTGTAATAATTTTAAATAGCGGGCCACTTGTTTTTCTACACCCTAAAGCCCAAAATCGAGTACTATATATTGGGAGTTTTCTTTCTTTTCTAGGGGATGAAATTTTAGGATTCAGATTGATATAAGAAATAAACACTTTTTATTTTAATTTTATGGAAGGCTAATTTTATTAGATTAATCCACGAGTTCAGAGTTTCATCAACACCTTGAGATTCAAGTTACACTGTCAATTTCGCTTCATGATTCTATTTCTGTTTATTTGATTATATTGATATTCTGTTTGCTTAAATTGAATTTTAATAGGATCGATTAAATTCATTTGACATAATTTGGTTTCGGTTTCTAATTTATTTGAATTATAACTTTGCGACGCTTGATCGTTAATTGTAATATTTTGATGATTGTGATACTTAATCCAGTCAACGAAACCGAATTCACATAGGATTGATTACGGTTGTTTGATCAATTTAATAGTCAAATAAGAATTGAAACACGAATTAGAAATTAAACTCATTGATAGAATCTGTGATAGGTCTGTAACTCGAATCAGTGGATTAATCGTTTTGCTATCTGTTAAAACAAAAATCTAAAAAACCCCTTACTAATTTCAACTTTCAATTCCATATTATTATATGAGAAGCCCTTGCGAAACGACCTGTGTGCGAGCGCTTGTCATAAAAGCGAAACAGTGTTTTTAGTAAAAAAAAAAAGAAAGCGTTGTAAAAGGCGTGCTTTAATATGCTAATTTTTGTGTAGTGAAAAATAATTAATTTAGTTGATTTCAATGATAACATGACTATTATTTATTCAAATCCACTTACTAATTATAGTTCGTTGAAAAGTTTGATGAATTGATATATAACAATAATGATATATTAGTGAAAAAATAATAATTAATGTTGTCTTAGTATTGTAAAATAAAAGATAATTTGATAAAGAAAAATCACATATGAGAGAAAAATGAATACTTATACAACGTACCACTTTTTCAAAGTTAAAAAATTGGTGGATACTCAACCATCCATTTGAAATCTTAAGTGAGACAAAATTATAGAGTGATGTGATATATGTTAGATGATATAATAAGAAAAGTGAGATAAAAAGAGAATAAAATGTTAAATGAATATATAAATTTTATAAATATATATCTATAATTATGGTTTTTCAAAAGATGTGACTTTTTTTTATAAGGAAGATGTGACATCTATGCTTTCTGACTAGGGGTGGGAATAGGTCAGGCTTTGAAAGGCTTGAGTCTGGCCTACGATTTTTTTTTTAGGCCTAAACTTGGCCTACGGCCTATCATAGGCTTTTTTTTCAGCATGGTCTGGCCTTTTTAAAATTCTGGCCTGACCTGGTAGCCTATTTAAAAGCCTACTTAAAATAATTTTTAAAAAATACGAAACAAACATCCTTTAAAACCCTAAAAAACAATTTTTTGTATCAAATAATAGATTTTTCTTTTTTCTGAAACAAACACACTCATTATTACCTCTTACACAAATATGGAACGACTGCTGACTGATTGACTAATTGAACGGCTACCGAATATAGAATGACTACCGAATATGGAATCGCTACCGATATGGAACAACTACTGAATATGGAATGCTCACTGAGTGATTGCCTAATTGATATAATTAAAAATAGGAAATAATATTATTAATATAATAATAATAATAATAATAACAATAATAATAAATAATAAAATATATATAGGTCTGCCTGTTAGGCCTAATAGGCTTTTTTTTTATAAGCCTGAGCCTGACCTATTTAAATAAATAGGCTTTAAAAACAGTCTGAGCCTAGTCTTTTTATTAAATAGGCGAAGCCAGGCTAGTCCATAAGTAGGTCAAGCCATAGGCCCCTAACGGACGGCCTAGCCTATTCCCATCCCTATTCCCGACCTTGCATTTTCAGTTGACCTTCTAAGAATATATATACTTGTTTTTTTTTTTGTCAATATTAAAGAGAAAGAGTAATCAATTTATCAAATTTTCAAAAATAATTTGGTGCAAAAAGGTATTATAAGATAATAGGAAATGTAGTCCAATTATTTTTACACCCAAAAAATTTACTCCAAATGTTTCTTAGTCAGAGAATAGACAAATTAATCTCTAAAAGTGTAAATATCGATCAAATTAATCTTTAAATATTATAAATTCATAAATATATCTCTGAATGGTAAAATCTCAATCAAAATAGTGTTTTGGTACGCTTTTGGTGTTAGATATTTTGATGAGACATCGTAATTGAATATATGGTTTATCAACGTTGATCCACATCAATGTCATTTTTCTTGAACAAATTAGTCAAAAAAAAAAATTTGTCAACTCAAAGACTAATGTGAGATTAATTGTAATTGTGCATGAATTAATTATTGATAAATTATAATTTGTGATTATAAGAATGCACTTACTATAAGAATTACTATAAGAATGCACCTATTACAGTGTTTTTCTGAAGAAAAAAAACGATGTAAAAATAGTATAACAAGTGCGCTCTATATGCATCTATTACAGCATTTTTTTAGAAAAGTGCTATAAAACTACTCTAAGAGATCAAGTGTTGAACACTATATTTTACAACATTTTTTTATTTTAAATAGCTATGTTGTATCTTTTAACAGCACTAAATACTATAACGCTTAAAAGCGCTGTAAAAGGTTATTTTTGGCGTATTGTTAGTCTATAAAAAATTTAAATTTAATAGAAAATATTAACATGTTACATCATAGTTTCTAACGATATAAATTTAAATATGAACCATTTTGATTAATATTTTAAAATTTCAAAAATATATTAGTCAATTTAAAAAATTTATAAATTAATTTGACTAATGCTTATAATTTGAAATTCCAATTTGCGTAATCACTTTCTTAATATTGTAAAAAACAAATCTACTTATCTTGCATTAGTTATATATGCTTCTTTCTTTATTATTTAATGTTAACTTTGTTATTTATTCGTTTTTTTAATTTATAATTTCAAAATCCGTTCAAAAAAGTATAGTTTTAATATATTTATAATATAATAATTGTTTTTCATCTAATTTTTTCTCTAACAACATTTCCTAGTAAATATTTGTAAAACGATTTTCAAGATATTGGTTTTATATTAAAATTACGAAAATGAAATAATTTTATACCATTGCTTGGTAGATAATAATTTTTTTCCAATTAAAAAAATATTTTTTTAACATGTCTTTACAGTATTAAAACATCAATAATTTTTGTATGCCTAAGTAATGGTTTGCTGATCAAATATCTCCATTCCAGATATAATTAACTTGAAAAATAATTTAAATTTTTATAAATTCAACGGTTGTAACTAATGGTAGGTTGGCTGAATGGCTGATGGTATTTATATAAAATAAAATATTTTTTAGTTTAATATATAGATTTTATTTATATATATTAGAGTTTTGATATTATTAGTTAATCATAACGGTTAAATTAATAAAAAAAATTAAATTTTGAAAAGATTATTTCTAAAATCATCTACTTAAATAATTGTTATGTACTCATTGGCGGAGCTTGAACAAAAATATTGGGGTGATCAAATTTTTAAAATTTTAATACATATATAAAAGAGTATAATATAATATTGTATATAAAAAATTTAAATTATAAATTTATAAAAACACATTGATGATCAAACTCTTAACACTTATAAGATGGAGTTAACAGATCAAATTTTGATTGACAATTTTAATAATTTAAAATTAGTTTCTAAAAATCTAGTGTTTTTTCAAACATTAAAATTTTATAGTTTAATTGTTATGTTTTGTCAATCTAAAAAATTTTACACTCTCAACAAATCATAATCATCCATAAGTGTGACTTTAAAAATAACTATAATAAAAGTCAAACTATTTTATTAATCTGACAGTTATGATTAATTAAAAGCATAAAATTAATATCTTTACATTGTCGATGCATACAAATTAAATCCAAATTTTTACACTATTAATACATTTTTTTAAATACAAGGACAATATTGACATAGTGTTAATAAAAAGATACGTGTTTGGTTTGAGTACCATGCGATCTATTTTAAAATTATGTAAAATTATATCTCAAATCAATAAATTTTAAATTTATTGGTTTAGTACAACTTGGACTCAAACTCATAAAAAATTTCAATGTAATTTTATTAGTTTTGGTCAAATTTTTGAGATTATAGAATCATTTGATTTGATTTTGATATCTCTATATAAAATTCACAATTATACTTCTAGATAAAATTCACAATTCACATTTTTAGAATTTAGGTCGAAAATTTTAATTTATTTTATAATTATAGTAGTTGTTTTTGTAATTGTTTTTATAAAGAATTCCTTTCGATTTTTTTTATAATAGACATTTGAGTTTTAATTTGGTCAACAAAAAAGAGTAATGTTATTGAAACATAAAATATGACAAAAATACAATACTTGTGTAAAATAAAGAGGATCACTTTGTGTATTTGTATTCTAATACACATTATTGTATGTGTCTCATTTTATGTCAAATTGTATTTCAATAACATTACTCAAACAAAAAAATATGAAAATAGTAATATTTTAAAAAAAAATTATTAGGAACTTTAGAGTAATCGTGACCATCCTATGTTCCGAATAAGATCCGCCCATAGATGTACTAAAATTTGTAAAATTCTAATTCCATTATATTAACGTGTAAGATTCTACTTTCATTATTTGCGAGGCAAATATATATACATGCGACTTTTTTGTTGGTTGAATATATAGCGCGACTTTTTTGTTAGTTGAATATATACGCGCGACTTTTTTGTTAGTTGAATATATACGCGCGACTTTTTCTTTTTGTTGAATATATAAGCACGACTTTTTTTGACAAATTTTCTCAAAAAAAGACTTTGTTTTTACAAATATACGCACGACTTTTAAATATTTTTTTTAAAGGACTTTTAAATTTTTTTGTAAAGGACTTTTAAATCTCTTAGTTAGCTACTTTTTTCAAATGACATTAATTATGCAACGAAATACTATGCATTTTCAAGAAGAGGTATCAAAATTGACATGTAATTTGGCAAATTCAAACTCAACCGTGAACTATTGACTATACGTACAAATGCAAGAAATTACGAAATTTGACCTATACCCTCGTTGATATACCTATATTTCCCACAATAGTTTTAAAATGTCAATTTTAGTCTTGAAATTTTATACTCTTTTATAAATTCAAATTCAATTTTTTTTTTTATTATTTAAAGATTTCTATGTCAATCAACTTAAATTTTTCGGTATGTAAAAGTTTTTCAAAAATGACCAGAAAAACTTATTATATGTACCTCAGTACAAAAACGTAACGTAAGTTTTTTGAAAACTACCATAAACTTTTTTATAAGTTTTTCGATCAAAAGCTTGAAAACGTAAATTATCGGAAAAAATTTCATAAGTTTTCTGGTAAACTCTTATGCACTGAATAACTTGTGAACAAGTTTCCGATACACACCTTTTAAAAAAATATTTTTAAATTATTTAATTTATTTATATAAATTTTAACATATATGAATGAATCGCTACTATTATATGATAAAACATGTGTCGATACTACCACCGTTTTCGACACAGATTAGATATAAATAATTATAATTAATATTGTAAGAACCTACTATTGTGATTAGTTATTATAATTTATTTTACATTTTACTTCAGATATTTGATACACGAGAAATTGTTGTGAATTGGGTTAGGGAGATTGATAACAAAAACAAAGTGACGATTATCAAAATTAGATCAGATAAAGAGACAAGAGAGAGAGGGAGAGAGAGAGGAAAAATGAATAAATTAATATTAGGTTATGACAAAGGAGGAAAATACAAACGTGTTAATAGTTTAACCAAAAAGTGTGGTTGTCCTTTCAAGCTTAGATAAAAACCATTAAAAGATGATTTAGGATGGAAACTTAAAGTAGTCTGTAGAGTTCACAGCCATGAATTACCTGCTATTTTGAAGGGACAAGCATTTGTTAGACGTTTATATGAATAAGAGAAAAAATATGTTCATGACTTACAAAATATAATGTTGCACCTAGGCACATATTACTCTCTTTGCAAGACTGAGACAAGAATAACTTTATCACATCTCGTAAATATATAAGTAGAGGATTATGATTTGATTGTAGGTGAGAGGTCATAGGACAGATGTGCAACCTTTATTCTCAAGTTAATTGAAGATGTAAAATATATGTGATGAAATAGAAAGTGGGATGACTCAGATGTTATGGGAGATATTTTTTTTGGCCTATCCAGAATCAGTGAAGTTGTTGAACTTGTTTCTTATTGTATTTATTATGGGCAGATCCTACAAAACCAATAAATACAAAATGTCATTACTTGAAATTGTTGGTATGACGTCAACATATATGACATTTGTAGTTGAATTTGCTTATTTGGAATGTGAGCATAAAGAAAACTTTTGTTTGGCCTTAGAGAGGTTAAGAGAACTATTTGTTACATGTAACACCCTGAATTTTTTAATTCAAAACGTTACTTAAAAAAAAATACTTATTTCTTAGAAAAGTTAATGAATTTTTGTTTTGAATACTTAACATTTATTCATTTTACATAATTAGTAACAATCACGTTATTTAATATCATTAAGAAAATATTTATTCAAAATTAAAATAATGTGAAGACAGTTATTCTTAACGGAAGGGAAACCACTTCCGTATTTCTAGAATTCTAGTACACTTTAAAAATTTGTGCCAAAAGATTAAAAAAACTTAAAAATATTGGACAATTTCATTATTACAAAATCGTCTTGAAAGAAAAACTCATGTTTACCTCACGTTCGCCACACGTCAATACTCATTAACTACTCTTGAATCTCGTCGAACTCATTAGTACCTTAAATGTTGTTGTAAGGGTCAGTTTTTTCCATCATTCACATCAAACCAAAGCAAGACATATAGAAGAATAACACAAAACATATAAACGTAAAAACTTCTAATTTAAAAGAAGAAGAAAATGTACAAACTGGTAAATTATATATCAAAACATATGCATAATGAATGCTCATAAAACTACATGATCTGGATATAAACCTACCACTAAGGCAACTTCCACGAAGATGCGTATTCCATGACATGAAGATATAGTATCAAATAGATATATTCCCACACAGCCCACTAAGAATTATGTCATGTGCATTCAAAACACTTTTTTAAAATCATCGCCTTATTCACACATCATTAAGAACACATACACACATCCATATCATGAGTATCACATATTCATAGACTATTCAATCTTGTTTGGGTTAAAACACAGATGTACATATTTCTTTAACCTAAGATATATGAATTGCTCTATATGACTAGGTGACGAAGAATAAAAAACTTAGGTACAAAACCCTTACTTGTATGACTTCGGAAGAGGACCCTTGACACTAGAAAAGTCATGACATATTTATAATGTGAATGTATACCAATTGAACCGAACTTCTTTGGGTCAAGGCAAAACAACATATCATAGTGGGGTATGTGTTAGTGGAATTGGTCAAGATGAAACCTCAAATGATTATTATGGTGTTGTTACAGAAATTCTAGAATTTGAATGGTGAAGTCAAACAACAAGAAAACTAATTTTATTTTACTATGACTGTTTCAACCCTCCAAGTTGTGGGATGAGGATACATAATCATTACAATATTATAGAAGTATGATAAGGGAGAAAATATGGTAAAGTTGATCTTTTATTTTTCCAAAGGCTCCATCTCAAGTTTACTATTCACCTTATCTTGGGCGCCAAAAGGTTGACTGATTGGTAGTTATCAAGACAAATATGGGAGGGGTTGTTGATGATAGGCATACATTAGATGTTAATCTTCAAGTGCAAGAGTCACAAGCTAATGCAATAATTTAAGATGACCCAAATGATAACCTACAAGGTGATGAAGTTTATTGTGAAGAAGTTAATTTGCATGTGATGCAAGATAATGAGGATGAAGAAGATGATTCAAGTGACGATGGTGAATATGAATATCAAGGGGGAGATGGTTCTATTGAATAGTATTTGTTAGCTTTTTATTGATGATGTGTTTGATTTTACATATATATATTCATATATTTGGTGCTAATGTATAACCTACTTTTTCTTTATTGAGTAAGTATTAAAATATTAAATATACCTCATATAGAACGTATAACCTACTTTTTCAGTCAATTATCAACCTCATCACACTTCGCCCTTATTTCAGCCTCAACTCACTCAACCTCAACCACTACTCATTCCACTCCCATTTCAACCTCAACTCACTCAACCTCAACCTCAACCACAACTCATTCCATCACTATTTCAACCTCGACCACAACTTGTTAAACCTTTATTTCATCCACAATCCCACCCAATCTCCTTCTCAACTATCTCAACCCCAATCACGACCTCGATCCACCCAATCTCATCCTCCACTATCTCAACCCCAATTGTAATAGTCCACCCCTTATTGTTAATGATACTTCTAATCACGACTTTCTCGCCTCCTCTTCCACCTCGTTGAAATAGCGAGTTTTTGCCTTCTGTGACAATAGAACCCGATAATTAGAGGATAAGTACCACTGTCTATTCATTCTCACTACCAACAATTTTGGTAATAACCCAAACTTTACCATTACCAACACTATTAATCATGATTTTCTCGCCCCATGGAAATAATGAGTTTTTGTCTTAAGTCGAAATCGAATTTGGTACTTAGAGAATAATTACCACTGTTCATTCATTCTCACTACCACTTCAAGCTCAACCTCGACCTCAGTGCACGACATCTTACCCTCCACCATCTCAAACTTGATCTCGACCTCGTCCAATCCCTTCTCAAGTTATGATGAATGAAGCAGTTCAAACTTCATCTCGTCATATTAGTGGAGAAGAAAATGAACCAAAAATTCCAATACTCCAAGAAGGGGATGAATGAGTAACTTATATTTTATTCATTTTTTATTTTATTGTTAAGTTAAACAACATAACTTTATACATTGTTGTTTTACACAAGTTTGATCAACACAAATTAGTAGTTTCAACAATTGCTAGTAATACACGTTCTTGTTTGACTTATTTAAGGTAATATTACTACATTCAACTTACTTTCTGTCAATCTTAAATAGTTCATCTTAAATTGATGCAAAGCTATATGCAAGAAACTATCATTTAAAAAACCTAAGATCATTTCTAACAAACTTTAATTTTTATTTTCTTATAAATGGTAGTTGAAATATTTCTCCTAAGTAACTCATTGTCATACAATATATAATGAGTGCCTGATGTGTACTTAAAGAAGTATTGGAAACAAATTGATTTTTGATATTTTTTTTCATTACAAAAAATAGGGGTGTAATGGATCGGTTTGATTTGATAATTTTGCGAATAATGAAACCAATGAAATTTGTACAGGTTGGTATGGTTCGGTATACTTATTTTTTATGACAAGATCCAAATCAAACTAAACCGATGATACACGGGTTGGTTCGGTTTAGGTGATTGGATTTAAAAAAAGAAAAACAAAACTATAAACATTTTGATTTTTTGGCAGAATAAAAAAAGAATTTACAAGTGCAGCTGCCACTTTGATTTGTTCCTCTAAAATAGAATTTGGAATAACTACAAACTCATAATTTAATCATCTAAAAGACTAAAATAAAATATGTAGTTGCATTACATAATTTGGTCCATGTAAGACCCTTAATTTTTAAACTCTAATTTATGTAATTTTAGGGTATTTTGTGTTAAATTGCTTAGGCATTTAGCTAAATTTTATTTTATTCTGTGAATTAAGTACCAAAAACATATTTTATTAGAGTTAATAATATGTTTAATATATATATATATATATATATATATATATATATATATATATATATATACTTTGAGAGCCGATTAAAGTTATTTGTCGAAGAATAATTTAACTATGGCACGAAGAATTCAATATCGAGTATATTTTTTAAAAATGTCACTTGTTGCTGAAAAATTCATTTGTGAATTGAGTTGCGACGAGAGTAGATATTTTTATTAAAGTAGATTGAGATGTGAGTGAAGTGATGTATGCAAGAGTGTTGGGATATTATAATGATGATTTTATAATATATCTAATTATATATATATATATATATATATATATATATATGCGAGAAAGGAAAACAGAAAGAAACATTTTCCCCTGCTTTTACTTCACGCCCATCCCTTCCTTCTTCTTCCTATTTCTAAGAAAACAAAGTGTTAGTGGTTTTCAAAAAAATACAAAACACAAACCTCTATTTTTTTCTTCTAGATCTAAGCTTCCATTCAAGAAGTGTCATGAGGGAAAGTTGCCCCTCTCTATACTACAGTGCTTGTGAGCTAATTTATTTAAGGTGAGACACTTACTTCCTCCTCCTTTTTCCTAAATTCGTAAACTTTATACGGTGGAGGGTATGAGTGAAATTTTTGAGTTCTTAACAAATCCTTGTTGTTGTGTTATTGTGTTGTTGTGTTGTTGTTGTTGTTGTTGTAATTGTTGATTTTGTTAGTAACGGTTAAAAAAATTGATTTTTAAAGTGTTTGAGTTATGTAATGAGTTATTTTTTTCAAATAAATGAGTTTGAACTGAAGTTGAAATTTTACAAAAAAAAATTAGAGTTGTTAAAGTTGTGAAAAAGTTCAAATTTTAACTAAGTTAAAGAGTTTGAGCAAAAAAATTAGATTGGAATTAAAATATTTAGAGTTAAAAATGTTACCCTCTTAATTACTCTTGGACTGAGTTTAAAAAGAAAAAATTTAGAGTACTTTATTAACTCAAATTTTGTGTTTTTTAATAATCGAGTGTGTGTATGTTTGATTTGGAAAATATTCGTTTTATTTATTTTTAACTAAATAATGTAGATTATTTGGTTTTAAAAGTTGGTGTGTGAAAAAGATATAATTTTGGGAATTTTGTTGTGGTTGGATAACTTTTAGTTGTGAATAAATTGTTATAAATATTTATGTTTATGTAGTTAGATCCTTGAGTCTCGAAAATGATTCAAGACCGTTGGCACCGAGTTAACGGTGGGGAGAACTCTGATATATTAATGTTGTTGTACTGATTAAAGAAAAATGACTTTTTTTAGTTTATGCATTTCCAAAAATATTTGTTATGATTGATGATCAGGAATGTATGTGTGTGATTATCAAATCTTTGAACTATTGTTTTCAAGAAAGCTAGTGAATTGTTATTTCAAGTTTCTATATGTATACTTTCAATTTTTTAAAAAAGTTGCATGATTTTAATTAAATTTTCAAGTTTATTAAGTAAAGGTTAAAGTCATGAGTTAGAATTTCATTTTTTTTTAAAAGATTCCAAGTTTCATGAATTAAAATACAAGCTTTGTTGATAAGAAAAGAAAAATAAAATATTTAATTTATTTTGAAACGAATGAAACTATTTCAAAGAGTTATAACCTTGAAACTAGAACAAAATATTTATTGATATCTTTTGTATGGTTATGTAGTTATTTGGAACGAAAAAAAAATGAGTTATGTCAAATTCGAGAAATATTTGTGGTTGTGTGAAAATTTTTTAGAAAAATAATTTAAAACGTTTCGAAAAATTGTTGGCGAACTCACTAAAAAATTAAAGGATGTTAATTTCTAAAAATATGTTTTATATGTTGAAAGTGTGTTGTGGTTAATAGTACTATTAGTCCTTACTCATTGTAAACTCTTTTAGTAAAATATACTCTAAGGGGGTTAGGAGTAAGAAAGGATTTGTGAGGTAGTTAAAGTTTAAGGGATTAATTTGACTAAGTCAAACACTATTTGATTAAAGGTGTCGGCACGAACGAGATTTTTCGCTGTGTTTGATTGTGGTGGTGGTAACCGTTGGAAAAGCTATAACTAAGGTAAGGGTTCCTTCCAAATTTTTAGTTTGCATATAGGGACCCTATATGTGTGATTGATGTATGATTGATGTGTGATAATTAATTTTGACGTGAATATATATTTTTGAGTGAAAATACGTGTTGTTTTATGTTATGAATTGATAATTAATTTTGATGTGATTATATATTCTTGAGTGAAAACGCGTGTTGTTATATGTTATGAATTTAATTGAGAAAAATATGTCTTGAGTGTGTTATGTGATAAGTATGAAAAATTATTAGTGTTAAATGAGTATTAAAAGGGGAGTCTTTTAATAGCTGCATTTACATAATGATTGTTGTGAAAAGAGTCAGATTATACTCATGCATTTAATAGCTAGTGGTGACAGTGATGGGCCATAGTGTTAGTGGTGATCGTGATGGGCCACAGTGTAAGTGGTGATCGTGATGGGCCACGAGGTTAAGTGGTGACCGTGATGGGCCACATGATAGTTCCATGAATTGATTGGTCCATCTTATCTTTATGAGGATTTAATTGTCATGTAGGTCTGTGATAGACTACACTATAGTATATTGTGTTGATATGTGATGTGTGGCACCTCGGTAATTAGTATTGGCATGTGATAGGCGGTACATTTATGATTTACGCCCCTCGAGGAGGGTTTTGGTGACCCTTTACATTATTGTGGAAATAGGGCTTTGCTCTCAGATGATACACGAGTTCGTTCCACCGACTGTTACCTTGACGACTGATAGCGTTTCAGCAAGTGTACTGAATCGTTGCAAGTAATATTAAAACGATAATACCGAGTGTCGAACTCAAGGATTGCGTTTTATTATTGAATTATATTTGATTACTAGAATTGAACAAAAAGGTTCCCAAGTTGATTGAAATAATGTTTGAAATTAACAACAATAATAAAATTGATCTTTTATAATGAGAAAAATGTCAGGGATGAGTTTCACTTCGAATCCAACCTTGGTGTCTAATTTGATCCTAGTTACTGAATTCCTTTATTGAATTATTACCGAATTCTCTTTATTATTCTTGCCCTAATGTCTTAGTGACAGAACCTTTAATTCCAAAGTAACCCTTAATTCCTTAGTGGATTTAAGATTAGAATTAAGCATTACCGTATAGAAATTCTCATGTAAATTATTGCTTTGCAACTAATTTAATTGGTTTCATGACCTGCATCTATCCCTAGACTACAAATTCATGAATTTCTCATCTCAAGCATTCGTAAAGTCCACTTCTGTTTCAAAATACAAATCGTAGAACATTTTAATGTTGATCAAGCAATAAAAAGCATTAAGCACAGAGATGAGAAAAACAATTCAATAAACTCATTCATATAACTAGAAATCAAATCAGAAAAATAAGGGTTTCATCTGGTTACACTCATCCCTAACAAATAGGGTTTAGTTACTCATGACAGAAATAAAAGAGATAAAGATTATAGAAGAATTACAAGAAGGATTCATGAATTATTCTTGATAAAACTGCTCCAATGATGTTAGAAACGGCCGTCTTTGAGTTTCTATGCTAGGGCACAAGTCTCCCAACTTCCCAAGATGTTTCTCCTCTTTCGAGTCTGCATTTGGTTCCGGTGTCTTCATGAAAGTTGTAGCTATGGATCTTAGCTTTCATTTGCACTTGGTTTGACCCCAATTGAACATCTACACCTCCAGATATGGCTGAAATACTCTACATATGTCATGTTGATTTCTCACAAAAATTCAGCAATGCACTAAAACAAAACGCAATGTAGAATACGACAAATTCCTACTTAATCAACGAAATAAAAACACAACATTTTATCAACTCAAAGAACAAAAATTAACAAAATATATCAAATAAATCCTTAATTTAACTAATGATTGAGGATAAATAAGACTAAAATAGTGGGAAAATATGCATATGATGAAGAGTCATCAACACCCCAAACTTAATCTATTGCTTGTCCCCAAGCAACAATTAATTTCATATTTGGTCCTGTTAAATGCACACTTAAATTCAATTTCTCAAATTACATCAAACTCAAATTTCAAAGTTCTTGCTACTGCAAAACATTCATCATGCTCTATGGTTGTTTTCAAAAATACAGACAACAAGATTTGTACACATTGGCATTCATTCATCAAATTCAACTCTCTCTTCACACAATCTCACCAAAAAAATTAACAAAATATATCAAATAAATCCTTAATTTAACTAATGATTGAGGATAAATAAGACTAAAATAGTGGGAAAATATGCATATGATGAAGAGTCATCAACGACGGAAATGAAGTTAGACTTCCCTGACCGAGACTCGCAGACTGCTTGGGTATATGACCCCACCTCAAGCAGGGCTACTTATACAGGAAGGGTAGTGAGGACAAGCAGGAGAGCTGGGGCAGTATATCTCGTTGAGCTCACTCGCGAGAGGATCGACTATTCGGTACCTTCAAGATTGGTGCTCGGAATGAGTGGAGTATTGGAAGATGCAGTGGATTCCTCAGTTAGAGCTGAGGCGGAAGCCACCGTAGGAGCTGGAGATACAGTGGCTAGACAGGGGACTAGCGAAAAGGATAAGGGACCGATGCCGGTGGGAAGAGATATTGCAGGACTGTCTAGGTGGGCCGAGCCAGAGCATTCACTTCTGATGAATGATCCCTTACCGATTGTCGCTGAAGTAGCAAACTGTTTTGAGATCCTAGCGCCGTCGAAGCCACCTATCTGGTGGGTTGATATGACTTCTGAGGAGACTGGTCCTTCTATGGATGTTGATCAGGAGGAGGCTACTTCGAAGAGAACTACTGCGTCAGATGAGACTTGTGCAATGTGTGGATGTCACCCTTGTTATGTTATTGTTAGTGGATGATCAAATTAGTTTTTGGTTGTACTTATTTTGTGTTGAAATGATTGTATCTATAACATATATTGTCAGTTAACTTTTGTTTTGGTGGGTCCATGTTCCATTTTTTTGACGTGACCATGGGGGGATAGCATTCTTGAAGCAGTACTTTTGTGCAAGTGCCTACTGAGAATACCCTAGGGATATGAGCAATGTTTCATAGGTCTCATAGCCCCGGTGTATTTTCTATTTGTATACTTTGGATTATCGTCCCAAAAACTATTTTAGTTGGTTTGTATATATATGATGTAATTATTTATGATTCTTGTTGTTTTGTCTTACGACAAATTATTTTATTAAGTTATTGTTTTTGAAAGAAAAAAAATGCATTCACGCTGTTAAAAATCGTGGTGTTATAGTCCACGAAAACATAATTTGGATTAACATTGTTTTCTAGATTCTAAATGAGAATTTAAATTACAATATAAATAAATAGGCAACGACAACAGTCCAAAGTAGGCACAATAGCATTCTACTTGAATGATACAAACCTGAAATAAAATGAAATAAATAAATAGTTAGAAATTATAACATGGAATTTTTTTTCCAACTTGAATAGATCAAATTAGATATAACCTTAGATTGCATTCTTCATTCATGACTTAGATTTCATTCTTCATTCATGTCATGCCATCGGTATTAACCCCAACACTAGTAATACGTAATCCTACAATTCCTAAAAAATAAAACACACAATCCACAATAAATTAGTTTGATAATGTAATAAAATATAATAACAAAATGAACAAAAATGAGAGTTGGGTTACAAATCAACTTTCATACCTACTTCAAGTTGTTGCACTTCATCCATTTATGCTCTAAAATCAATTACGTTTGGTTTTCTTATACAATTTTGAGTACAAACCAAAGCTTCAATTGTAGTGGAACTCAAACTACTACAAAATGAATCAAGTACACGACCTCTGTACCAAATGCAAACTCATATGACACTGTAGACACCAGAATAACCAATATATCTTTAGCCATGTGGGAAATGATATAATATCTTTTAGACTTCTCTTTCCACCACTGTAAAAGATGAAAATACTTTTTTCTATCTTCAACATCAACCTTAATATACCTATCCAACTCACTCTTTTGCCAATTTGTTTGCTTTTTCTTCATACTCAATCTAAATGCAGTATCCCAACAATCAACATCAAAATTATAAACAGACTAGTTTGTGTTAGCTAGTGTACCAATTCTTGAGGCTACACTACTAGACTCACCTTCATCACTAGGAATGGGATGTACCACTACATAATGCTCAAACAAATTCTTGACAATATCTTTTAATGTTACCATTATATTTTTGCTAGGATTTCGTTTCAATATCTCTTATGTGCAATTGGTTCTACCTCTGGAATTGAACCTTCTACTACTTGTTGTATTGTAGTTGGTTCTAGAATTGAAATTTTAGTACAATCAGTTGCCACATTCTCACGTTGTGAATTTCTTTCTATGCCACTCTCACTTCCACTTGTCATTTGCTCAACTTAAAATTACCTAAAAATCCAAAAGGACATCTTAGATTTGTGAATGTAATGGACTTGTATGTTTTTGGTTCTAATGATTTTAGTGGTAAGTATGGAGTCAACAATCAAATAGGAAATTGTCACCGTACAACAAAATAGAAAACAACAATCAAAACTTTATTGAATGTACAACACAATAGGAAATAGTAATCAAAATACAAAAAAATAAAACAACAAACAAAAAAAATTAGAAAAGGGAAACAACAAAAAATAAACAACTTTGTTACCTTAACGGATAGAAACAAAGTGTGATAGAAAGAAACTGAGACACAGAAACAAAGAGGAGGTCGCGGTGGTGAGAAACGATCAAGAGAGGGAAAATGAAGGAGTTATTATACAAACAGAAAGGGTCATGGGCAGGCGAAGAGCGAAACGACCAAGATATCAAGATGAATGAGGGCAAGGGGGGCGACACAATTTTATGAGTAGGTTGTGGGCAACGAGGTGAGTTTTTAAGGATGAGTTGAAGACTAAGAAGGATGATACAATATGAGTGAGTGCAAGTGAATGAGCAGCACATATGATACAAGTGAGTAAGTGAGTGTGAGGATGTCAAACCAGGGTTTGGAATATGGCTTAACTTAATTGTTCTGATTGTTGCATAAATTTTTATTATTGACTTATTGGGCTAGATTTTTGTGAGAAAAAAAAATTATATAAAAAACACGAATAGCGTTGGTATGGTTTGGTTTCTATTGGTTTTAATAACTAAAATCCGATATCTTAACTGATAATCTTTGATTTACATTGGTTTGGTTTGATATTTTACCCAAACCAAAAATAACGGGTATTTTTCGTGTTGGTTTGGTTTGGATGTTCGTCCTGATTGAATTTATTTTGTCCACTTACACCCTAAATCAAAAAGGTTTACATGGCCATCGAATTTAAATGACATAGTATGACACAACTATAAAAAATAAAGTGCAGCTAAGATGTTGCAACTAATCCAAGATGCACTTAAAAATTTGGAAAATAAGCCAACTTGGATCAAAGAGAGCATCTGGGAACAATTGAAGGCACATTGGAATTCCTCTAAGTTCAAAATAAAATATGACATAAATAAAAGAAATCACAATTTTATGGATGATGCATCTCTTCACACTAGCGAGTCAATTGCTCATCGGGTGCATTGGAAAAGAATTGTATCATTACTTTTAGATTTCATATTTTAAAATTAATGACATTAAGACATACTTTAGAATTTCCAGAAGGAGACAAAAGGGGAAAATCCAATGTGTAGTGACTTTCATTTTGGTACTCATCGTAATACAGATAAAAACTAGGTTGGTGTTCATACATAATCTATTTAGGTAAACCCATAACTTTTAAGTATTGTGTACTACTTGTGTTTCAAAAAACAATTAATAATCCAGATTATATGATAAGTTTATAAAAAAAATTATATATTCTTTTAGGAGAAATTCGAAAATAAAACGACTAGGTTATCATATGAAGCTTCAACTTTTGTTTTGAGAGACGATGAAGCCGATAGACAACCAACCAAAGACATGTCATATGATATTGATATATGGGTGGATGTAGTTGGGAGGAAGAAAGAGAGAACATTTGGCCTTTGATCTATATCAAAACACTCGATTCCAAGTCAACCAACAATGTTTTTTGATAATCCATAAGAGGTTGATGCTTTGAGAAGTCAAGTTCATGCTTTGAATGAATCGTTGCAAAGACAAAAGTAAGAAAAGTAGTTGATTAAGTAACAATTTCAACAAAAAGAAAAAGAAACGATCGAGACCAACACAAATTTAACTTTTCTCATACAACATTTAAGATTTGTTGGATCCTCTTCTCGTCCAAGTTCATCACCACAACCCAAAAAGAAAACTGATGAAGATAGTAGTGATGATGACATTGGTTGTAACACCCCGATTTTCAAAGCGAGGGTGTATTTTTTTTTCCAAAAGAGATTAAAATAAAACAGAGAAATAAATAAGGAAATACCTTTGGATAAATAATTGAGTCATTATAATTTACAAGTAGCGGAAAAATTTCTCAAAATATGAATCCAAAATATTTACACATCAAAAAGTGGTACATGTAACCCATCGAAAATAACATGTCAAGCTGACAGTATTCGTATAGGTACAGTCTTCCATTTTAAAATAAATACAATTCAAAAGAAAGACGTTTGTTCCCTCTATGTCAACCTAATCTGATCATTCTCCAAAACAAGCTAAACGCCCTGAGTGATCTCCACGCGCCCCGTAAGATCCTCCTAACATAGCTCCAGTCAGGCATTCCCCTCTACATTCCCATCCACAGGGTACGAACCGGTAGGATTGTCCTGGCTCTCATCTGAGGGCAAAGCCCAGATTTCCACAATAGTTGTAAAGGGTCACCAACCGAAAATTAACAAGTAACACATAACATTTAAGTTTTTGAATGCACAAAATAACCTTTCAACTTAGCATGCACCTTAAAAGGGTTTTCCATATGCTAAAAGTTCATATAACACATGCCAAATAACAATGAAAACAAAATAAGGTTCTCAATCCATCAAGTAATACATAACTAACCAAGACATTGATAAATCAATGAGAAATCTGTTATCTAACTCAAAATAAGAATTTCTACTAAGCCAATCGATTTCCAAATCAATTTCCTGAAGGTTTTTAGTGAAATTTGAACTCTGGGCTTAATTCAATCGATT
>NC_021164.2:37200034-37202936 GCF_000331145.2 Cicer arietinum
TGAATCTTTAGTTGTCATAAGCTACATCTCTATGTGCTGCTCCACAAATTTCTTGGTACATTTTCCAATATTTGGTTCACTCGCTGGATTCTTATTCCTTCTCAACCTTCACCGAGATACAAACTGAAAGAATCCTAACAATCGAACGTCCTAAAGAATTATTTCTCAAACGTTCCTCATAAGCATTTCCTAAGAAATAATTATCTATAACTTCATCCTCATAAATTTTTCAGTACAATATCTCAAAAACCCACATACCTTTCTTCGTCCATCCAGTTACTGAAACGATCATTTCAAATCTTCACGCTTGATCTCTTCTTTTTCACTTTCTATCATTTAATAGGATTCTAAAATTTGATCCTCAAAATCTCCAAACACTTCCATCCTTAACATGAATTATTTATCACTTGCCTGCCTCAACTCCTTCGATTATGAAAGTTATAAGCATTACTTGGTCCTCCATCCAACCTTGTGTATTTTAAATCATCAACTAAAAATATCAACCATCTTAGGGTCCCAAATCAAATCTCGAATATCATTCCGACCTATCAAAATATTAACATCCTCTTAGTATTTTTCATCCTTTAATAGACTCTCAAAACTTTATTTACCACAATCTCGAAGTATTCTCGTACTCGATACTTCAAATTCCACTTAATGGTAACATAGAGTTCAATACATCAAGGCTTAACTCATTATGTTTTTCCGAACACCGCTCAAATTCACATTTACGTGTCTATAGATTCATCCAATATCACTAATCACTATCCATACTTACTATCTCCTAAACCACCAGGAGATTTGTCACTTATCAACTAAATACATGGTCTCACTCCTACACTCGTTATGAGATTCATACTCAATAATTCAAGTTGCGAATCTAGTCTAACTCGAATGCTCGACTTTTCCCCTCAAGGTATCGACAATTCCTCAAAGTGTATTTTATCTATCCAAAGGAGTATTCACTCCTAATGTGCAACGCTCCCTTAACTTCAATACCAGTCTCTTTCATTGACACCAAAGCACCAAATGTTATCCCAAATGGAAGCCTCATCTTCTCAACAATTCCATGATGTTCACATCTCTTTGACAGTTGTCAAACTTCATCCAGTTTCATCCTAAAATCTACCAGGAAAACATCTAATACTTTTCTTAACAAAAGTCCTCAACTTAGATCTTTACTTGAAATCCCTTATTAGTCTAATGTTAATCCATCCATACTTATCATCTTCGAGTTTACACCAACACATAGCTCTTGTGTCCTTGGAACCATTTTATAAAATCCATGCCGTCATGATTTGCTTCAACTCTGCCTGACAATCCGTCATCTCGAAGATCTTTTCCACTTCTTGAATCCACTAGTCAACTCTTTTCCTGAATCCTCATCACCCTTGAACTTTGGAGGATGGTAACGACGAAAATGTTCTAACCCTCTTAATCTTAAGAGCACAAATCTCTCTTTTCCTCTTCTCCAGATCCCGCAGAGTCTTTGCAGCAGTTCGTGCAACAACAAAACCTCCATGTTATTTGTAGCTCCAACCATTTGATCATCCCTACTGACGTTCATCCTTGCAACGTCGTTCTCTCTTGGAGGTAGTGTTTCCGAAAAACCAACATAAAGTCGAAGTGTTAACACCATTTCGAATAATTCCAAAACTAACTTCCAACTATACCAACGCATAATAATTATTGCGAAACTCAACCCACCTAAACCGACGCATGATCAGATAACAACTCCCAACCTACAGTTTTTTTTTTCAAAAGAAATTAAAATAAATCAGAGAATTAAATAAGGTAATACCTTTGGATAAATAATTGAGTCATTATAATTTACAAGCAGCGGAAAAGTTTCTCAAAATATGAATCCAAAATATTTACACATCAAAAAGTGGTACATGTAACCCATCGAAAATAACATGTCAAGCTGACAGTATTCGTATAGGTACAGTCTTCCATTTTAAAATAAATACAATTCAAAAGAAAGACGTTTGTTCCCTCTATGTCAACCTAATCTGATCATTCTCCAAAACTCTATGTCAACCTAATCTGATCATTCTCAAAAACAAACTAAACGCCTTGAGTGATCTCCACGCGCTCCGTAAGATCCTCTTAACATTGCTCCAGTCAGGCATTCCCCTCTACATTCCCATCCACAGGGTACGAACCGGTAGGATTGTCCTAGCTCTCATCTGAGGGCAAAGCCCAGATTTCCACAATAGTTGTAAAGGGTCACCAACCGAAAATTAACAAGTAACACATAACATTTAAATTTTTGAATGCACAAAATAACCTTTCAACTTAGCATGCACCTTAAAAGGGTTTTCCATATGCTAAAAGTTCATATAACACATGCCAAATAACAATGAAAACAAAATAAGGTTCTCAATCCATCAAGTAATACATAACTAACCAAGACATTGATAAATCAATGAGCAATCTGTTATCTAACTCAAAATAAGAATTTCTACTAAGCCAATCGATTTCCAAATCGATTTCCAGAAGGTTTTTAGTGAAATTTGAATTCTGGGCTTAATTCAATCGATTGGGCAATCGATTGGGCAATCAATTGACAGCATAACTCAGCCCCTCACTTAATGCCAATCGATTTCCAAATCAATTTTCGTCAGTTTTGCTGAATTCCTGCATGGCCAAATCGATTTCCAAATCGATTTCTTAATTGGTTTTGAAAAACATATTATAAAATTGTTTGGCAAATCGATTATGTCAAATTAGGGAAGTCCCTGTAACTCATCCAATCGATTGGGAAATCAATTTCCCTGCATATTCTTCCAAAACACATAAACTAACTCAATATCATTCATACACAATTCCACATCTTAACACTTAGCAATTCCCACACAATCACCACAACATCATGAGCTTCGAAATAGTTTTGCAATCA
>NC_021164.2:37203221-37203994 GCF_000331145.2 Cicer arietinum
GAACGAACACGAGTGCAGTCTCTCATGGCCAAACATAAATCCTAACTCTCACGGACAAACACAATTTACCAGGGTGTAGTCTCTCACGGACAAACACCTGTGCAGTCTCTCACGGACAAACACAATTTACCAGGGTGTAGTCTCTCACGGACAAACACCTGTGCAGTCTCTCACGGACAAACATAGTTTACCTGGGTAACTCAAATTCAAAACACTCAATCATAAATTTGAATCAAACACGACTCGCGTGCCAAGCACCCTAATGCAATGCGTATATGCCAAAATGCATGGACTCGGAATTCCAAACCAAAACCTTCCTCGAAGGGCCGTAAATCATAATTGTACCGCCTATCGTAGGCCGAAGTACCAATTACCGAGGTGCCACCTATCACGGGTCAGCACGATTTACTAAAAAGCGTAAATCGTAAAAGTACCACATATCACGGGTCAGTACTGTTTACCGATGTGCCACCTATCACGGATCAGCACGATTTACTAAAAGAAAAGCGTAAGTCGTAAACGTACCGCCTATCACAGGCCAAAGTACTGTTTACTGAGGTGCCACCTATCACGGGTCAGCACAACTTACCAAAAACGTAAATCGTAAATGTACCGCCTATCACAAGCCAAAGTACTATTTACTGAGGTGCCACCTATCACGGATCAGCACAAATTACCAAAACGTAAATCGTAAACGTACCACGTATCATGGGTCAGTACTGTTTACCGAGGTGCCACCTATCACGGGTAAGCACGATTTACCAAAATGAAAT
>NC_021164.2:37204004-37204378 GCF_000331145.2 Cicer arietinum
GGTAAACGTACCGCCTATCACAGGCCAAAGTACTGTTTACCGAGGTGCCACCTATCACGGATCAGCACAACTTACCAAAAACGTAAATCGTAAACGTACTGCCTATCACATGCCAAAGTACTATTTACCGAAGTGCCACCTATCACGTGTCAGCACAATTTACCAAAACGTAAATCGTAAACGTACCACCTATCACGCGTCAGTACTGTTTACCGAGGTGCCACCTATCACGGGTCAGCACGATTTACCAAAATGAAATGCATGAGCACACACTGGCTCCATCCACAACAATCGTTAAGCAAATGCAGATATTAAAAGATTCCCCATTTTTAATACTCATTTAACTTAAACGATTTTCACAACAAACATTAAGC
>NC_021164.2:37205378-37205697 GCF_000331145.2 Cicer arietinum
TTTTCTTTTCTCCCCAAACAAATATATACATAAAGATATTTATATATATTTTAATTACTTTTAACAAATATCTCAAAATATCTAGATATTTGTTAAATTACCGTTTCACCCGCAACGCATTAAATTCTTCGTAAAAGATTCACCGATTCACCGCTGTTAATTTAATTCATTCATCGACGAGTAATTCTAATCGGCATCAAAATATCGTTTTGATCATATAAACTCCAAAATATTAATATCTTTGGCTAAAAAGCCTCCGAGCCAATATCCAAAATATACAAAAATACATAAAGTATACTTTAAAATTATGGGTCTTACA
>NC_021164.2:37205831-37206376 GCF_000331145.2 Cicer arietinum
TCATAGGGTGTTTAATAACTTCACACACATCCATAGTCGGTAAGGCTCGTCCGTTCCATTCAACATGATTTTGTCTACTATCAACAAGAGATTAAGGATGATCAGTCCCTCAATTTGTCAATAAATAGCCAACAACCATGATAGTGGCTTAGACTACCTTAGCCGAACTGTAATAGCGCTCCTTGCAACTTACAAAAGCAGTCAACAATCTTCTCAAAGTCCATTGAATTTCCCTTATTTTCCTATAACTTTGATCTTGTCGACGAAGTAAAATATCCCATACCTATGTCACGTAGTCTCATTGGCATCTACTTGGTACGAAACATCCATTTGGTACCAAACTGAAACACTTAGAATGACCCCAACACACTGAGCACAGAACAATCACTACATCCGAGAACTCCTAAATTTCTCCCTTGTCCACAAATCCTCGATTTTTCTTAAGTGGTACAACTACGTCAAACTGTAGTGTTCTTATCGGTATGTTATTCCAGTTATAAATTTAATAATTCCATCCCCACATATGCTTGGTGATCAAAACTACC
>NC_021164.2:37211976-37232364 GCF_000331145.2 Cicer arietinum
CCTAGCACCGTAGCGTGGTAGTGAGCAACTTTCCCTTCTATCTCTTCGTGAAACGAAGCTTAGATCTAGATGAAACGGGGAGGTTTGTGTTTGACGGTTTTGAAATCCATAACTCCGTTTTTGAATCCGGGAAGAAGGAAGGAGTTGAGAACTTGATCTTTCTCACCCACTAGCCTTGGGTTTCAATTCTCGAACTTAAAGGAAGCAAAGAAAAACGAAAATGGAGGAGAAGGGAGGGAGGTTCACGCAAGGTAGGGAGAGGAAGGAGATGGAAATGTTTTCTTTCTTTCCTTTGCTTTTCTCTTCTTTCTTTTTCCTTCTTTCCTTTCTACTTCCTTTTCTTTTCTCTCCAAACAAATATATACATATAGATATATATATTAATTACTTTTAACAAATATCTCAAAATATCTAGATATTTGTTAAATTACCGTTTCACCCGCAACGCATTAAATTCTTCGTAAAAGATTCACCGATTCACCGCTGTTAATTTAATTCATTCATCGACGAGTAATTCTAATCGGCATCAAAATATCGTTTTGATCATATAAACTCCAAAATATTAATATCTTTGGCTAAAAAGCCTCCGAGCCAATATCCAAAATACACAAAAATACATAAAGTATACTTTAAAATTATGGGTCTTACATTGGTAGTGATCATATTGAGTAGTATTTGTTTTTATATTGGTAATTGGGTTGCATCATGTACTTGATTATAAATAGTTATTTTTTGGGTCATGCTTTAATTAATATTTTCTTATGATTTGTGAACATGATATAAATTTTGTTTACGAGTATTGAAATTAAAGACTAATAATTAATACTTCAAAAATATACTTATAATAATGTTTTCATATAATTTTAATTGAAATTTTCATATAAATTAAAAAGCAGAAAAACAATCACAAGCTGCAAATTTACTACCAATATTTTTTTGAACTTTTTTTTATGTGAAAAGTACTTTCATCCAAACTTTCTTATGGAATTACGCTTAGAACATACTCGCATGAATTGTACTACAAAAATTTATGCACAAAAATTCATGAGAAAATGCCTTAAGTTTACTAAAAATTTGGAGGAGATTTTGTTTATTGTTCATGCAAAAATATCTGCAAGTACATTACCTGCGGATTCAGAAATCTCCAAAAAAATAATCATCCACGAAAGTTTTACGTGAGGAAATATTTTTGCAAGTAACGTGTTTTTGGTAACCATATTCCAAAGGGTTCAACTCTTTTGGTTATTGTATAGGTCATAGCTCGTGATCCCAAAGAATGGATTGACCCATTAGAGTTTAAACTTGAAAGGTTGTTACAAGGTGGTAAAAAGTGTGACGTTGATATTGAGGGAAATGATTGTGGGGTTATACTCTTTGGCAATGGATGTAGAATATGTTTTGGGATGAATATTGGACATTGTACTTATAACGGATACCTTGGCCTATTATTTAAATTTGGAACTTGAAAATGGGTCCAATAAGAAAAAGATGAACATGGATGAAGCTTATGGACTAACTCTTCAACGAGTTATGCCATTATTAATGCATCCTAAGCATAGGCTTTCTCCACAAGTGTACTCATCATGTTTATGATTTTGGAAGTTTTTGTTTGGGAATTTTTCTTTTTTACTACTTTCATCTATTTTCCTTTAATATGCTCTATTATAATAACAATGTAAATAAATGGGGTTTGAAGTATACTTGTGTGGACATCCCGAAAGGCAATAAGGTGTAAGGTTAGTTGGTTTTAGTCTATAGTCTTTCAAAATTTTGTGTGAATATATAGTTTTATTTTTTGTAAATTTGGAAACAAATATAGGAGACCTTATGAAATGTGGCAGATGTTTTGAAAATAGTATTTTCTTAGTTTGTTTTAGTGCTTATTAAAACTTGTTGAGGAAAAATTCTAATTTAATTTTTAAAAGATAACAAACATTTTAAATTATATTTTTAAAGATTTTGATCATTTTTTTTATCTAACATGTTCTTTTGATTGTTTAAAGATTAATATTAGTAACTGATTTTAATCTAAGTTTCCCACTAACAAAAGAACAAAGAATCAATCAAAATTACACAAAAAAGAACGGTCTTCTTAATGTAGAAGAACATTCTCTTTGTTGGGTTCATATAACATAATTTTATTTTTCATATTGAAGCAAGTTTCATCATCTTACACACTTTTAAGTCAACTCAAGAATGGAAAAAGATCAACTTTGTAGTTGAAGTCATTTCAAGAGTAGTGCATTTAAGACATATTGCACATATAAGTTTAAATGGGTAACAGTGGAAAAAAAAATCTATGGTATCAAGCAAAAGAATATGCCATAAAGACTTTGATTGATCTACATTCTGTTTTAAAATTTTATTTAAACTAATATCAGCAAGTTAACTCACACTTTGACATACATGAGTTGACTCACATTTTTGGAAAAGAAAATTCTTTGTTCTACCACTTGCAAGCACAAAAAGACAAAAATCAAGTACATGCAAGTACAAGTGAAAATGGTTGCTTTTTCCTTCCCCATGATGCACCAAAAATGAAACTTGTAGTGTCCCCTTGCTCAAATTTAGAAGCTACCTTTTGGTCCCAAAAAGAAGAAGAACGTTATCCTCTAGAAGACAATGTTCTCTTAGAAGTGCACTAAACCATGAAGACACTTCATCAAGAAGATTACTTTATGAATTCTCGTGTGCAACAACTCTTCTCTCCTACTTTATGAATTCTTGTATGCAACAACTCTTTTCTCCATCAGCACACTAAAGCTCTCCTCATCTACAAATAGGAATTTATGTTGATCATGAAGAGCAAGAGTCTAAGCTACAAATCATCAATCACTTATTTTATTCTCAAGTTAATCTCAAGGATAGTTTTTACATGCATACCTCAGTGTCAAATCTACAAAATCAAGCTCCATATTTTTGATTGTGCTGACATATTTCATTTGTTTCTCAAATGTGTGATTCTATTTAACTTAACCTTTCAGTTTTGCATATTGTTCACACTACATCACTTCCATTTACATCTCTCATTATACATTTATGATATCGTTCTCTTTGTTTTAAACTAATATGATTATCCAAGTGACAACTTGATAAATTTTCTTTTGATTTAAATTTTGAAATGTCACAATTTAAACCTATTATTCTTGTCATATACTATTCAACTTCAGAACTCATATGATATTTGGTTGAAATTTGAGGTTGATAAGACATATAAAATACTTGTCATTTTCGATAGGTGATGACTGAAGTAGAAATATCAATCACAAGGAAGGGGGTTTGAATTGTGATTCTTTTTTAAAAATTAATTCTTGCTTTTAATTTTAAACTAACTCAAATTCAATCTTGTTTAGAAAAAAAAAATGAACGATGTTGGTTAGTGAAAATAAATGAAACAACTTATTTCGACATGATCAATGATTGTGAATGAAAAATAATTAAGGATAAGAATAAAGAATAAGAATCACACAATGATGTATCTTGGTTCACCCAAGGTGGGCTATGTCCAACCCTCACAATATATGAACTTTTTCACTAATCTTTTTTACATAAGAACCATCTTGCTTTCATACAAATCTTTTTTTTTTTTTTATCACTCTTGATCAGTTACAATTTTCATTTTTGAACCTTGAAATGATTTCTTATAATTACCTTTCAGTCCATAAAGGGTTTTTACATATTACCTTTAATTACAAAAATGATTTTTACAAACCACTCAAACTATCTTTAAGAATATAATTTTGAGTTTTAAATGAAATTATAAAACAATGTTGAAAGATCATAATCTACTCAACACTTGTTCGAAATTGATTTTCAGCAAAATCTCAGTAAAAAGACCCTTGAATATAGTGTAATAAAACTGGAGCTTTTTCTTGATTGAAGAGCTTTGATTTATCAAGTATGACGGTTTTAATGATGAATTGATTACACTTAAAACTATTGTTTTTGTCTTCACCTTGAGGTTATTCTTATAGGCATGACGAAGATTGATGATAGCTCATATAGTCGTTATTGATCTGGTTGTTTAGAGTTATGTTTTAATAGACATGTGTTCTATTTTATCTAGAACGTTCTTGCTTTCTAACCATAACCTTCTTCATTTGTGCTTGAGTGAATAATGTGACTGAGAGCTTTTAGAAGTTTTTTGGTGCTAGTTTTTTGCTTTGTACGCAAGCTGAGCTTTTATCAAAAGGTGCATCATCGGTGTCCTTTTCATCTTTGTTGTGCTAGATGTACTTGTTCATAGGCCATCAATCTGAAGATTGATCTTGTTATTGTTCTTGATGTTGTTTTGCTTCTTTTAACCTTTGGGACTTGATCATGGATCTGAGTTGCCTTTATATGTTTTTTACTTAAGATTTGTATTTTGGGAAATAATTCATTTCGTTTTTATCTTCAAAACAAATTATCCAAAATAATCTTAGTTTTCTTATACTGCTGCTTTTATGAACCATAATGTTCTTTTATATACCATAATGATCTTGTATAAACCAAAATGGTCTTGTGCTGTTATATATGATTACCTATCTTCGAATAACACACTCAAAAACACAAGTTAAATAACAACACATTTAGAATCATGATTAGCAATTAATTAACTGGTTTTTTTATTTTCAAACCATCAATTTGGGATTTTGCCTCAACAATCTCCCTTTTTTTATGATGACAAACATGTTAATTAGATTTTAATTTTGATGATCATAATATTATCTAAGGGCATTTGTTAAAAAGCTCCCCGCCAATTTTTGCATCAAGTAATAGATAACAACTTTGAACCAAAATATATCTTCTTCATTAATAATCAAAATATTGTTCATACATATGATTCAAAATAAAAATTAAGATGCATATATGTACATATTGAGATAAAAAATACTTCTTAAATCTAATAACTAGTTATCCCCGTTTGTCACAGGAAAAAGTGTTAGGAGCAACTCTCAGAGAAAGTAGAATTAAAATGATAATATTGGAGAGGACCTCTCTGAGGATGAAGATATGGAAGGCCTAGGGAGATCAGGGAACGTTGGAGGTGGGTTCGGTAGTAATGGTTCAAGTCCTAACTTGGGCGCTATCTAACTGACCATCCAATCCCTTAAGATCTCATTCTCCCTATCTTGATGGGTCTGCCTATCAATGATAGTTTAGAGGGATGTAAAAATATTGGGGATTTCCTAACGAGTATTTGAAGTGTCCTTCTCGATTTCGAACGCTTTGGAGGATAAGAGTCTTCATCCACTTGTTGAGGAGCTAGATAAGGTTGTATTGGAGAAAGAACTACCGCAATATAGAAGGAAGATAGTGTGGCAAACATCGAGCCAATAGTGGAAAGAGTCTCACACATGGATTGTGACTGAGGGGCTGAGGAATAATAAAGATCCATTTCTAGCAACACAAGGTATTGGTTAATTCCAAACATAGAGGATATGGTTTTATGTGGGGAGACAAAAGATGGAGACATGTGAGAGGTTTTTTCACAGTGAACTTGTGAACAAAGATGGCTCTGAAGAATTAGATTTTGAAAGGAGTGAGGGGATAGGATGCCAAAAGTAGGATTAAATTTAGGAGTGGTGGAATGAGTTTTAGTATCAATGAAAGGAAGAGTGTAATGTTGAAACACGGAACATTCTTGAGAAATGTTGATTCAAAAATTCTGAGTGTTTGGATTTAAGAATGTTTTTCTCTTAGAACACTTTCTTTTGTTGGAACCAAGAAAGAAATGAGTTTGATTTTGATGGATGTTTAGAGTTGATGGAATGGATGAATCATTTTTCATGTGTGAAATGTTTTTGGAGGAAAATTTTGAAATTTTGAGGATGGATTTTTCATTGGAGAGATGGACATTGAAATATCTATAAAAAATTAGTGATAATCATATTGTAAGGAACGGTATTTCTCTTGTAATCTCTATTGGTGAAGGCGATCATGTTTTGGATGATTATATATGGAAGATGTAGTTTTTTGGCAATGAAGGAGGCAATAAATAACTAGAGCATCATTCTCATAGACATACTTGTGGCTACCACAATAGTGATGGATTGAATGTTGATTGATATTGTTAAAAAAATTTGGAAGGAGTTTCAACTCCACATACACTTAGTTGGTTGAGCCATGGATAAAGAGCTCATTAAAAACCATATCTTTGTTGACATTTAGGGCAAAGTACCAATCTTTCCCAAATACTATTGGCCCTTCAGTGGGTAAATGTAAGATTTCAGCTAAGATAGCAAGAGTAAGTCATATTTATACCCTTTTTAATGTGGAAACAAGCAGAGATTTATCGGGAAAGGCTTGAGCTTTGCAATAAAAAGCTCGAATGACTTCAAGATAAAAGGAGTTTGAAATTTGCATAAATTATGAATAGCCAAGAATGTCAATTTGTTGTTTGATCGATATACCTTCAAAACTAAAGGTTTGTCAAACACAAAGACTCTACCAATGCCAATGAGTCTTTTAGCCCACTTATCGTGAAAGATTTTCTTGTATTTTGTGGAGAGTAAAGGTGGGATAAGAATTTTTGAAGCTTTTGTCTTTGAAGGTTGTTGTTTGGTTTGAGGTTTGTATGAAGATTGTTCTTATGGAGTGGAGCTGGGTGGAGAACATTCTAGTGAAATAATTTTTGATGGAGAACATTCTACGATTTTGGTTTTATGTGCAAGCTTTTTAGGTATTTTCAGTTTTTGTTTGGCTAAAAACTGAGATAGCGTGAAAGATGATTTTGTTGATTTGAAGAGTGACACTGTATGTTTTTGAGGAACGAAATTGGATTTTGTAAGTGGTTATTTTGAAGGTGAAAAGAGTTGTTTTACGGGTTTGGATTGTGAAGTGGTTATTTTCGAGGGTTTTGATGTTTGGGCAGAGGGTTCTGAGGATTTCGATGCAGAAGGTCTTGATGATATGGATGGTATTTTTTGTAGTGATTTAGGTGGTGATTTTGAACCAAAATAATCATCAGAGATAGTATAAATGGTGGTATCGACACTTTTGGATTGCTTGGATGTGCCAACTCCATCCATTATTTGATGAAGGATTATGAGATTGAGTTTTCAGAGTTTTTTTCTTGATATGTGGTGGGACTTGATTGATGTTTGAGAGATTACATTGGTAGATAAGAGGGAGTATAGTGGAGAACGGGATGAGTGAAATAAGAGGTGGACTAATTTTTGGGGAGATGAAGAAAGATAGTCAGAAAAAGTTTTTTCTAATGGAAAAAACTTATGGAGGTGTCGTGGGTCTTGGTGGTGGAGAAGGTGATCGAGAAGGAGATGGAGATGGTGATGGAGATGGGGTTCTAGGTTTCGGATTTTTTTAGTAGAAGCCTTGGTGTGAGCTATGTTTGTTGAGAGAGAAAGGAAGAAAAGAAATTAGGGAAGAAGGATGCTTGTAGAAAATGAGAGTACGAGGGTTTAGATGAGAAAAAGGAGAAGTAGATTTTTGGGAAGAGATGAAAGAGAAAGTGACATGCATGGGTATCAAGTAGTGGGTGGTTGAGATGTGACAAGAGGTATTTGGAAGGAGGAGAGTAGATTATGATGAGGCTAAGGTTGCTATTTTATGAATGAAGGAAAGAAGGACCATTACTTTATCTCTTTGAGAAGCAAAATGAAGCTTTAAAATTTACATAAAGAAGCAGAAACTGATGTGAGGAAGGAAGGATGGGGAACATTCTTCGTTTTTTGCCAGAATGATCTAGTCATTTTTAAGAAAGGAGATTGTTTGGATTTTTGATGATTTTTAATTTCTCCTTAATAAAATTAAAATTCTCTTCAACAAGAGGTTTAATAAAAATGTCAGCAAGTTGATTTTTGGTTTCAATAAAGATTAATTCAACTTCCTTTTTGTTAATATGATCCCTAATAAAATGATATTTTCAATGTGTTTGATCTTGAATGTTGAATGGTGTTTCTTGAAAGATTTATAGCACTTGTATAATCAAAATAAATTGGGACATTTGTATAACTTACAGAGAAATCTTTAAGTTTGTTTTTTATCCATAAGACTTGAGAGCAACAATTTGCAGCTGAGACATATTCAGCTTCAGTTATGGATAAGGCAAATTGTGTTTTACTTTCTACATGACCAACTTATTAGAGCTTCTCCAAGAAATTGACATGCACCATTTGTATTTTTTTCTTTCAATTTTATCCTCAGCATAATCATCATCACAGTAGGCTACAAGATCAAAATGAGCTCATTTACTATACCAAAGGCTAAGATCAGTGGTACCAATAAGATAACAAAAGAATCTTTTTACAACAAATAAATGAAATTTTTTAGGCAAAGAATGAAATCTAGTACATAATCCTATTGCAAAAACAATATATGGCCTACTTGCAGTAAAGTAAAGCAATGAACCTATCATTCCTCTGTATTCCTTTTTAGAAATGATTTTTCCTTGCTCATCTTTGTCCAAAACGGAGGATGGATGCAGGGGAGTTGTCATTTTTTTAGCTTTATTCATTTTGTATTTCTTTAAAGGATCTTTGATATATTTTTCTTAACATATAAAGATTTCGTCTTCATATTTTTTGATTTGTAAGCCAAGAAAATATCTCAAGTCACTTATCATGCTCATTTCAAATTCACTTTGCATGATATTTGATAAATCCTCATGCATTTTTTATATTTGTTGATCTAAATATGATGTCGTCAACATATACTTGAATAATTAGCCAATCATTTTTATCAACTTTTCTTAAAAGTGTAGTATCAATTTTGCCTCTAAAAATGTCACTTTTGATTAAAAAGGAACTTACTCTTTCATACTAGGCTCTAGGGGCTTGTTTTAGACCATACAGAGCTTTAATAAGTTTAAAGACATGGTTTGGTTTCTTTTGATCTTCGAAACCAGGGGTTGATGAACATACACTTGTTCATTTAGAAAATAATTTAAAGAGGCACTTTTAACATCCATGTGAAAAAATTTAATAAGATTATGAAATGCATATGCATGAAGAATTCTGATAGCTTCTAACCTTGCAACTGAAACAAAAGTCTCATCATAATCGATACATTCTTGTTGGTTATACCCATGAGCCACCAGTCTTGCTTTATTCCTTATTACTTTTCCTTCTTCATCCAGTTTGTTTCTAAATACCCATCTTATCCCAATAATTTTTAGATTTTGTTGATTTGGGACTAGAGTCCAAACTTGACTCTTTTCAAATTGAATAAGCTCTTCTTGCTTTGCTTCAACCAACAATTTATCAACTATGGCTTCTTTGATTGGCTTTGGTTCCATTTGAGAGATCATTGTCATGTTGTTGTTGTCATCTTTAAAGGACATTCTTGTTTTAATGCCATCATATGTGTTTCCTATTATTTGACTTTGTGGATGATCTCCTATGGTTTTCCTGCTTCTTTGAAGGGTTTGAAATGAAGATTGATGATCGATCTCATTTTTCTAGGGAATGATTTACTGTTGTTGCCTATGTCGTTCTTCTTCTTCATCGTTTATCTTTTGTATATCAAGATAATCAAATAATACATGCATACTTACTTCAATAGTTTTTGTTCTTAGATTAAATATGTGATATCCTTTGGAATCAGTAAAGTAACCTAGGAAAATGGTTTTTTTTTTCTTCTGATTTTGCATCAAACTTTCCTAGATTGTCTTTCTTATTTAAAAAGCAGTAGCAGCCAATAATCTGAAAGTATGAGATATTCAGCTATCTATTTTTCCATAATGCGTAAGGTGTCTTGTTGATTATTTTTCTTGTTGACACACGATTTAAAATGTAACAAGAAGTGTTGATTGCTTCAGCCCTAAAATATTTCTCAACATTTGATTCTTCTAAGATTGTTCTTTCCATTTATTATAATGTTCTATTCTTACGTTCCATAACTCCATTTTGTTAAGGAGTTCTTGCACAAGAGAGATTATGAGAAACGACATGTTCGTCAAAAAATAATTTGAAAGAGGCATAATGAATTTTCCTCTATGATCACTTTTTCCAAAGATTATGTTAGAGCCTTTTTCATTTTGAACTTTTTTACAAAAGGTTTGAAAGGCATCAAAAGAATAATCTTTTTATTTTAAGAAGAGCACCCATGTATAACGTGAGAAATCATCAACAATGACAAAGTCATATCTCATTCCTCCTAAGCTTGTAGTTTTGATAGGACCAAAAAGATCAATGTGAAGCAAATCAAGAGGTTTTTTAGTTGAAACAAAATATTTTGAATAAAAATTGCTCTTGACTTGTTTTCCTTTAGTACATGTTTCACATACTTTATCTTTATCAAAATGTTTTTTTGGTAGACCTCTAACAAGATCTAGTTTGGATAATTTTGAAATTATTTTCATGCTAATATGTCCAGTTCGCTTGTGCCATATCCATTTATCGTTGTTGATGGACATAAAGCATGATTTAGTAGGCAATTCTTCAAGATATAACACATAAAAATTTTACTTTCTTGAACTAGAGAAAAAAAATCTAGAAGTTGCTTGCTTGACTTCACATATGTTTGGTTTAAAGATAACCTCAAAACAATTGTCACACAATCTTGTGTTGTTGCATAGTTGTATATGATTATCTATCTTCGAATAATACACTCAAAATCACAAGTTAAATAGCAACACAATAACAATCATCATTAGAAATTAATTAACTTGTTTGTTTATCTTCAAAATATTAATTTTGAATTTTGCCTCAACAATGACCTATCTACCATGTTATGGATATATCTTGAGATCTAGATGTTTGATTGAAGTGATCTTTGATTCTTTGGAAATCTTAGAAAATTACCTACAATTTATCTTGTAGACTCAACACTAAATTCAACTTCTATGATGGTAAACAATGGGCTGGAAGTTGACCACAAATTTGTGGTATTTTTATTGTTTTATGGGGTTCATTAGAATAATAACTAACTAAAATAAATAGGCACAAACAACAAAGGTTGATGAAAAAATGTCTATTGACTTTCCTTTGATTGTTTTATAACTATTTTATAATTACGACTAGACAAGACAAATTGTGAATGAGATTTTCTTCTCGTTGATTTCTTAGATTGAAACTTGTTTTGAATGTTATCAATGACTTCCTTATCATTGTGGCGGTTTCCTTTTAACTTATCAATCATCTTGATTGTGACGTCTTCTTTCTCCATCTCTTAATCAATTCTTTTATGTTTATTTATTTAAATTTCTCATATTTTTATCCATGTATATTTTTGTCTATCATCACAATCTATTATATATTTAAGCCTAAAATTAATTAATTAATTTTAAATTAATATTTACCTCTCCGCAAGACCTTGAAACGATGCCAAGATTGACATATCCTCAAGGTTTCTTGGGAATGATAAAATAAGTGGTAGTGTTGGTGACATCTCAACTTGCAAATCTTTTGCCTGTATTTGTGAACTCTCACATATATCATTTGTTTGTGTCGCAACACGTTCTTTGAGAACCGGTCGAGGTGGTCGTTGTGATCATATCAAGTCTAATATGTTGTCATCCAAGATCTCCCTCCATCACTGAAACAAACAACATAAATTACAAGAAACAAATAATTAAATTAACCATCAGATTAGTAGATCCGGACACCAACCAAACCGCGTGTGGATTAGTTGATCCTTACAATAAACAACGAACTAAAAACATCTCCAGATAAGTTGATCTGAACACAAAACATATAATTTCAGCACCTTATTCGGATCAACATATCATGACACAACCAAACCAAAAAAAAAAAACTAGAGGACAAAATTAATAAATACATAAAAGTAGAGAATGTTTTGGAAGTTTGGGGATTTTTGATATTTTAGGTGATTTATATATGATAAGAAATAGAGAGAAAGAAGAAGTGTAAAAAAACAACAGTGGTATAAAGTTTAAGTCTAAATTGGTCATTCTAAATAAACTTCCTTCAGAATGGTAGAAAATACACTGTAGATTTTTAAAAAATATAGTAGAGAACAAGTTCTCATCAAATATGTGTGTGTCTTTATGGAGTTGACTCGTGTGTGAGAGAGGAATTTTTAATTAATTAATACTTGATTCTTTAAAATGAATGCAAGAGTGTCATGTGCACATGAGAGCTACAGTAGCGTGACAAAAATAAAGGTACTCCACGAGAAGTAACAATAGGGTGCATGTGGATTGAGCAAAAAGTCTCTATTTTAGCTAAAGAAAATTAGTAAAAATAAATTTCACTTATATTAAAATAAAAATAATAAAATGAAATATAATGATTAAAAAACAAAAAAAAAACATTAATAAGACACATAAAAATTGTATAAATTAATGAAAAATAATTCAACTAAAACCTTAATTTTAATAATTAAATTAGTGTAGTTTTTAATTGTTCAAAAATTAAGAATAATGTAAGATATATAGTTTTAATATCATTCATCTTAAAAAGAAAATAGTTATTGGTGTATGTTCATATTGATTATAGGTGATCTCTAATATAACCAATCAAATCACGTGTTAACAAGTTATTTGTAAAATTGAGTGTGTTGAATTTGGTGGTAGCTATACATGACAATTTCTTAAGCGCACTAATTATTGGCTTTAACTCACGTGTTGGAGAGGTCAAAAAATTTCATAGATAAAAATGTCCCAAAAATAAAAACCTCTAAAATTAAAAACCCCTAAAATTTTGTAGCTTAGTAGGGTTTACGGGCCCACTTTTAACATTTTTTTTTTAAAAAAAAATTTCAAGAAATAAATTTTTTTTTTGAATTTTATTTTATTCGGAAATTTTTTTTCAATTTTTCAAGAAAAAAATATTTTAGAGTTTTTTTAGAAATATTTTAAATATTTTTCAAGACTTTGTGGTAATCTTTTGAATTCATGTTCCACCAAAGAGAATTAATATATTTTTTATGAGCTACAAATATTCCACTGCGCTATAGTCCCAACAATTTTGCCGATAAATTATCTAAAACCAATATTTTTTTCATATTAAATTAGACTATTATATTTACGTGATACACTCGAATGCATAGATATTTTGTTAGTTCTGTTATAAAAAAAAATTAAAAAAAACTTTAAAACCAATACGGATTGGACAAGTCACCGCCATTTTCCATAAGTGGTTCTGAATACGAAACGAGTAAAGTCACATAAACGTTTCCTTTATAAAGACCAAGCATTCTGGCTTAGCTTAATATAAGACAACAATACTAGTTCTTTTTTTTTTTTTCAATTCAAATTGATCTTTGTCCTTCATAATCTTCATACCTCAAACCATGTCTATATGGCTCATTGCATTCGCTAGTTTCACATTATCTATCATCATATACCGTTTTTTTACAACAAAAATATCTTTAAAACTACCACTCCCACCTGGACCAAAACCATGGCCCATAATAGGAAACATACCACACCTAGGTCCTGTCCCACACCATTCTCTTGCAGCCTTGGCTAAAACTTATGGCCCTTTGATGCACCTGAAATTGGGATTTGTGGATGTCATCGTGGCAGCTTCGGCCTCCGTGGCCGAACAATTCTTGAAGGTCCATGATGCTAATTTTAGTAGTCGGCCACCTAATGCCGGAGCTAAATACATGGCCTATAATTATCAAGATCTTGTGTTCGCTTCTTATGGTCCAAGGTGGCGATTGCTCCGAAAACTCTCCTCTATTCACCTCTTTTCCAACAAATCTTTAGATGAATTCAAACACATGCGTCAGGTTAGTTAACATGTAGATTAATTGAGTTATCAATATATTCTCTATTCTCTATCATCTCTTTAAGGCTTGCTCTCATTCATTAGTTAAAATTCTTATAAATCTCTATCAAATATGTGAGTGGAATAATAGTCGAGTTTAATTTTCATAAAGTAAAAGTTTTATTAAATATAACGTATAAACTCCTTACATAGACCATATATGTAAATTAAATTCATATCAATATACTCATTTCAATTGTAACCAAGGGAATATAGTAGTCTGGAAAATGATATGAACTTTATTTTGTGAGAAAATATAACATGTTGTTTTGTGTACTTCAAAGACCTATACGTTTTATATTCATGAACACATTTAATTATAAGAAAATACCCATACGTAATGAGCAATATTCCTGTATATATATAGTAAACTGTTGGCTATGTATAGTTTTAGTTTAAAGCGGATTACGTGTTTTATTTTATACATTTATTTTGAATTGTAAGAATGAAGAACAGGTTGCTTCAAAAGTCTCGACGCTTTTCTTGTACTGCAGTCTTCATAGAATTTCGTCTCTTAAAATAATTTATTTTTTAGAACCTTTGATATCCTTCCGGTTCAAAAATAGACTTAGTTTATTATTTTTAATAAATTTTAACAATAAATTATATCCATTTTTAATTTTTTATTACCAAATTTTTTTTTTATTAAAAATAATAAAAAGCGCACTCTTGGACATTTTTTAGAGGTCTATAACGGAGTCTTTAATTTTATACTAAAGTGATCAAATAATATTGAAAAAAAACTGTGAACAATTAGAGAGATGATTAAACTCCATATAATGCTACAGTTGCTCATAAACTAATGGATTTGTTTATATTAGACAACAATATCAACCTATTTACTTAACAACATTATGACTTAAATACGTGGATTATGTATCACTCAACAATTTTTTAAAACTAAAAATTTATTATCGTATCACATGAACAATTTAATTTCAAAGATTTAAATATTAATTTTTTATTGGTACAATTTTTTAATTCTAATTTTGTTGGAAGGACTAATTTATTTATTTATTTTTGCTGAAAGGATTTGAATGTTCAGAAAAAAAATATTACACTTTGATTGTCCTCATTCGTATAATAATATATTGACATTAAACCAACCACAATAACATTGGAATATGCACAAAATGTATATTAAAAATGATTTAATTCTTATACAAAGTGTAAATCGTTTTTACACAATAAATTGATCATAATTTTTAAATGATTAAAAATATTTTACTTTTATCATAATCACTTCTAAATGAATGTCTATTAATGATTGTGTTGTGTTAATCAAGTAAAACTTTTTAATTTATGTTAAAATACATTTTTGACTTATAAGTTTCAAAATCTGGTGATTTTGACCTCTTAGTTTAAATATTTCAATTTTAGTTCATTAACTTTATTTTTTTTTATAAATAATTTACAATTTGATTTTGATTCCGTCAGCATTTATTTATATATATATATATATGATTATGTGCAATATACATCTCATTTGTTTTATTTTTATAAAAAAAAAATATATTCAGATAATTTTTTTAAAATTGCCAACTCATTTTTCTAATTTTTTTTTTAATATTTTCATTTTATTTTTTAAAATTTGTCTAAAATATAATTTTAATCCTTTATATTTTACCTAAGATTCATTTTGCCCATTTATTTATTTTAGTTGTTTTGACCTTTTATCTTTTGTGTGATATGTCAAAATTAAATGGGTTAACCATTTGCAAAATAAGTTAAAATTAAGGTATTAAAATTATAATTTTAAAATTATGAGATCAAAATCGTTAAATTTTAAAACATAAGAGATAAAAAATGCATATTAACATTTACTCTAACAATATATAGCAAATAACCTCTATCAAAAATACTTTATTTTGACAAACAACTTAGACTTGTCAACAAAAAAAAAAAGAAAAAAAAAGTGTCTTAGAGTATTATTAGTTTTTTTTTACGCAAGAGTAATATTAGTTGAAAAAAATATAAACTGAAGTATTTGTCAAACAAAAATAAACCGTCTCTTAATATTTATTTATTGTTTTATAAAGAAAATTTAGGAGGGGTGGTTGGTTAATATTTATTTGTTTAGTAGTATTATTTGTCGGGAATAATTTGTACAAAAAAGAAAATAATGTATAAATGTAGAGATTTTGATCAATTAATAATTAGATGAACATACATAAAAGGAGTAAATAGATAAAATTTGTAAGTGTTAAATGTTATCATATTTTTTTTTTATTGCAAATACCTCTTATAATAATTAACATTTCTCTTATATATTATTATTAAACTAATAACTAAATTATATTTATTTCTAAAGTAGTTTAAATTTAAGTGATTAGAAAAAAAAATCAAGACAGTTACGATATTTTCCTACCAAAATGATTTAATATTTCGGAATTCGGAAAGTGTGGCAAATAAATGGAACAAATGCTCGAGGTAACATTACATGCGAATCCTCTCTACCAAATATCCTTAGAATTCTCTGCACCTTTCTAAATCTTTAACCAATATGGTTCATCAAAATAAAATAAAATAAATAAAAAAACATTTTCTTTAATTTTTGTCCTTCTTCTACTTTTTCTCTTTTTTCAATTTTGTGTTCTCTATCTCCACAATTTGGTGATGTAAAAACTATTAGAGTAGAACCCGTGCCCGACCGGCTGTCCATGCTCCTGTGACTTAGACAAAGCTGGTGTTTTTTTAGCATAAAAAAACTTCTCATGCCCAAACAAAAATTGGATCTTATTGCATAGTTATCTTATCCAAAAAAACGAAGTAATTAAAAATCAGACTGGACTGCCCGATTAGATCCGTTGGATTGAGAATCTTATGAAATCCTAGAGTGGTTGTTTTCTCTTCTTCCTCTTTCTTCCTCTTTTCATTGTTAACAAATCTTTAATGAAATGACTTTAGTTTAATCTCGATTAAACCTTTAAACTGTTGTTTATACCAATTTAATGATTGATCAATTATGATTACTTTAAAAAAAATGTCACTCAAAAGCTGTTATATATATAGTTTACATTTAATAATAGTTAATACATCACTATTTAATAAATATCTTATAATTAACAGATTTTTTTATTTATATTTATTTCAATATGTTCAAAATGTACAAATAAAGATAGGAAAAGTATTTGTTAAGTGGGATTGAACTTAGTTAAAGGAGTTAAAGGAGTTAAACACTTCTATATAGTAGTAAACCCAAATTTAAATTTACTTAGAGAGATATATCTATATTAATTATTAAAATCGTTTTGAATATGATTATTTCCAGTAGTTAGAATTTATGAAAAAAATAGAAAAATTATTCGATGTAACTGTAAATATAAGTATTTACTTTCACATTTATTAAACGTGATAATTAATTATATTTAATTTTTTTGATTTCATTTAAAAAAGATATATAATTGTTAAATTATCTCTAATTATTATGATGACCTGCGATATTATTAAAGAATTATTGCAATGATATTTTTAAAATAATGTCATTTATAACTTTAAAAAAAAAAAGTAATGTCATCAAATAAGGATGAATTGTAAATAAGATGTTTAGGTATCTTAACTGCTTTTTTTATAAACGGATAAACTCTTCGTACCATTTTATTTTAATTGTCTAATTTGAGTTGTGTACAATTGTTATAAAAATAATTAATTTTGTTGATTTTAATAATAAAATAATTTTTATTTATTTAAATACACTTATTAACAGTTAATTGATAAGTTTCATAAATCGAGATAAAACGAATAATGATATATTAGTAAAAAAAGTAATTAATATTGTATTAATATTGTAAAATAATAAATAATTTAAAACAAAGAAAAACACAAATGAAAGAAAAAAAAATACAACTTTTTCAAGTATAAAAAATTGATAAATATCCAATCATCCATTTGACATCTTAAGTGAGACGGTTACCGACCATGCATTTTCAGTTAACCTTCAAAGAATTTATATACTTGATATTTTATTGTTATTTTTTACTATTAAAGAGAAAGAGGTATCAAATTTTCAGAAATAATTTAGTGAAAAAAGGTATTATAAGATAATAAGAACTATATAGTCTAGTTATTTTTGCACCGCAAAAAATTTATTCAAGATATTTTTAAATAAGTGAATAGAAAAATTGATCCTTGAAATTACAAATTTTGGTCAAATGAATATTTGAATTTTATAAACTTGTAAATATATATTTGAATGTAAAATATCAATACAAATAGCCTTTCGACACTCTTTTGATATTAGATATTTTGATGTAATATTGTAATTGAATATGTGATTTATCAATGTTGATCTACATTAATATCATTTTTTAGAAAAAAAAGTTGCCAATGATATTTTGCCATCTCAAAGACTAATTTGTGATTGATGATAATTGTACTTGGATTAATTATTGACAAATTAGTCCATGACAAATTTAAATTTTATATGAAAATTAATTCATGTTGTAATGAAAATTAATTCATGTAGTAAAAAAAACATAGAGATGTCACATATTCAATTAATATATCACATTATAGTCTTTAATAATAAATATTTAAATTGAACTATTTTTATTAATATTTTACAAGTTCATTAAGTATTTATCAATTTACAAAATTTAAAGATTAATTTGATTGACGTATACAATTTAAAAGAATAATTTGCCTATTAACTTGTATATTAATATTGTCAAAAAAGAAATTTAGTTCTCTTGCACAATTTATATGCATGTTTCTTTATTATTTAATGTTAACTTTGTTATTATATCCGTTTCTTTCTAATTATAATTTCAGAATCCGTCAAAAAAAGCAACTGTTTTGTATTTAATTTTTTTCTAACAAAATTTCCTAGTAGATATTTGTAAAACAATTTAAAGATATTTGTTTTATATAAAAATTACGAAAACAGATCATTTTTGTATACAATATGCTTGGAAGATAATAATTTTTTTTTCCAATTAAGAAAAACTTTTTTAACATGTCTTTATAGTATTAAAACATCAATAACTTTTGTATGCCTAAGTGCTCATAAAGTATCTCATTTTAGATAAATCTAACTTAAAAAGTAATTTTTATTTTTATAAATTTAATGGTGGTAAATAATGGCAGGTAGCTCAATGGTTGATGATATTTTTAGATAAAACATTTTTTAGTCTATTATATAAATTTAATTTATATGTATTAAATTTTTTATATTATGAGTCAATCATAAACATCAAATTAATAAATAATTTAGATTTATGGACATTATTTCTAAAGTCATTAATATAAGTGTTACCTAAAACTTGTGCATAACATTTAAGCTCCTATTATATTGTAAGCGGTGCAAATTATATTAACGTGTAAGATTCTAATTCCATTAATTGAGAAGTAATCCAGGACCCAATTTAAATTGGGGACCTAAAACAAAATTTTGATTGTTTGTTGCAGGTGTGCTTGACATCCACTAAGCATTTCTGTTGTTGTTGTTGAATATAACGTAAGACTTTCTGTTGTTGAATATAATGCAAGACTTTTTCTCAAAATTAACAAAATAGTGAAGGCGAGTTTCCTCCCCTTAAACACCATAAAATAAAATATCGGAATTTAAAAATAAATTATTTTGAGAGAAGACTTAATATCAGAAATTTAATAAATAAAAAATTAAAAAGTCTTAGAGTTGAGGACATTTTTTAGAGTTCTAAATATAACGACTTTTTTTTTGTTGAATACAATGCACAACTCTTTATTTTGTTGAATATATAAGCACGACTTTTGTTTTTGACAAATTTTCTCAAGAAAAGACAGTTTTTGTCAAAGGATTTTTAAATCTCTAATTAGTCTGTTACTTTTTTTTTTTCAAATGACATTAATTATGGCAACGAAATATTGTGCACTTTCAGGAAGAGGTATCAAGATTGACACGATATTTGGCAGATTCAGACCCAAAATCCGTGAACTTGGGACCATTATTGAATGTATGTACCACAAATGCACTCTCAAGAGTTATGATAGGAAAAAGAGTATTCAATGATGGCAATGGTGGTTGTGACCCTAAAGCTGATGAATTTAAGTCTATGGTTGTAGAATTGATGGTTTTAGCTGGAGTTTTCAATATTGGTGATTTTATTTCTTCATTGGAATGGCTAGACATTCAAGGAGTTCAAGCTAAAATGAAAAAATTACACAAGAGGTTTGATGCATTTTTAACAAACATTATTGAGGAACATGAGAGTTCTAATTCTAAGAGTGAGAAACATAAGGATTTGTTAAGTACATTGGTATCACTTAAAAAGGAAACAGATGATGATGGAAATAAACTCAATAATACGGAGATCAAAGCACTACTTCTGGTATGTTATAACTACTCTTCTACAACTCCATGCACGTGTGCATTAATCTTGATCTTTCCTGACTTTTTATTTTTCCTTCTTTCTAAACAATAATTTTGTGTTTTTATTTTTTATTTAATATTCGATTTGATAAAATTAAATGAAATTTTTTTATTGAGTAAATAAATTTGAAAAATTTATAAAATTTTAAAACTATATGACTTCATTAAATAATTTCAAATAAAAATTTAATAAATTTTAAAAAAATATAAATAAATATGATGACTACATAGTTATGAATTCTGAATATATATAAATGTCGTGTGTTTGATCATCAATATATTATTTCAATAATCAACGATTGAATGAATGAAATTTATAATTTATATTGAGATATTAAGCGGAATAATTTATCGCATAAG
>NC_021164.2:37232672-37235316 GCF_000331145.2 Cicer arietinum
TATATATATATATAAGAATTAACTAAAAGTAATGTTCCTTCAACAACATCATATTTGATAAATAATTTTTTTAAATCAACGGTTGGATATCGAAATTAATATTATATAGATAATATCTCTAAATTTTAACACTAGTTTATAATTATTATCTATGTGGACAATATATATAACGACAACGTTGTAATTGTATATAACATTAATTTTTAAAATATCTTAATAGCATATAAAATAATCATAAATGAATGCTAAAATATGTAGATATAGTTTATGTGATAGTAATTTTTAATACAACATTGATTTTTTTAAAATATTTATCTTGTATAATGTTATTAAATAGATTAATGTAGATAATTTATGTGAGTGTAATTTTATCTCTCATCTAAAATAGCTTTTATAAAAATGTAACGATAGAAGCTTTGTAACTTACTATTATTAGCTATTATAAATAGCTTTAAAAATATTATTTTTAGCTTTAGATTTAATTTATAATTAACTTTTAGCTGTATAACTTACTAGTATATACACTCCTACTAAAAAAAAAATGGTTAATTTATTGACACCTATAAAATTTTCGTTCAAATATTTTTTGTATCAAATTGCATTGCCAAAATAACAAATAATTATCGTTTAAATATTAAAGTTGGTTTTAAAATTCTAAAGTAAGCATCTAAAATTTTTTATTTTTACAAAATAATCAATTAATTCAATTTAAAGTGTGTCAAGATCTTAATTTATTATAATAATTGAAATGTTAGTTCACGTTAAACAATTATCATATCACTGTTTTAATTTTCGAAATGGTTTTAGGTCAATGTTTTCATTTTGTTTCAATTCTTTTCTAACACTGACGGCGACGCCTAATCTGAAACCCGACTTAGAACTAATTTTCTTTCAATCATTTGCTTAAGCTTACTGCAATGGATATTTTATCAAATATTTAATGAGTAATCCACTAAATTATTATTTTTCTTTATATTTAATATTTAATGAATAATCCATTAAATTATTCTATAAATTATAAATAGTTACAAACGTGTCTAACTTTATTAAATTAATTTTTTTTAAATTTAAATCGTCAAATTAATTTTTATATTTAACTATTTAATGTTTTTTAATTTTAAAAACATACTATCAGTTTGGTCTTTATATTTAGTTATTTATATACTATCAATTTAATGTATAACATACTTTTATAAATATTAATATGAACAAAATTTGATAAAGATCTTTTTACAATATTTATAATTTTAAATACCTAAAGTCAAGAACGACTCACACCTCATCCAAAGACTAATTGTAACTAAATTTCAAAAAAACCTTTTAGCCCAAATTCATAAAGAGCAACATATTGAGCTTTATTTTATTAGTCCAAGCTTAACTATTGGTCCTCATCTTAATGTCGACCAACTTGCCAGGATTTTTGGGGTACTTTTTAACTTTTCCCTTGTGAGACCCTATGAGATTTAGGGGTGTGCAAAAAAATATAATTATTTAGATTATATTGATAAATGGAATCCCACAGTACTATAAAAAAATAAAATTATTTAAATGATTCATGAATTGAACCACATATTTAAAACAATTCAATTAATTAAATTAAATTTAAAAACTAGTTTAATAATTTTAAATTTTTTTAACTTCAATTAAAACTTTTTTCTTAAAAAAATATTAGAAATATCGAAACTATTTTTTTCAAAAACAAAATTAAATAATTATTTTCTTAAAAAAATTTTGAAAAAAAAATCGAAAACATTTTTTTCTGAAAATTAAAAAAAAAAGCGAAACTTTTTTCTTGAATTTTTTATATTTATTTTTCTCAAAAAATAAATCGAATATTTTTTGCAAAAGAATTTCGACATTATTTTCTTGAAAAATTTTTACATTTATTTTTCTCGAAAAAAAATTGTTTTTTATCAAAACAAATTCAAAATTATTTTTTTGAATAACTATTTTGAATTTGATTTTAACTAATTTTTTTTTTTCAAAATATTAAACTAATTTATATTTATAAATCGGTTCAAAACTAAACTAAACTTAATTTAAAAATAGTTTTCAATAACTGAATCAAACCATTAATGTGGTCCAATGTAATTTATTTTTTGCACCATGAACACCCATTTCTAAGATACCAAATAGACAAACACATTTGTGTTCTTGTATTAAATAGAATAGTGGGTGTCATCTATTAATATGACATGTTTGGTTTAATTTGAGAATGATTTTCATGCATTCACATAATCACACATTTATTAATTTGAAATGTCAGAAAGAAAAAAAATCTATTAATTCACATTTGAATTTATATTTGGGACTCAATTTTTAGTTATATCTAATATAAGCCAAAAAATAAATCATTGTAGGAAATCTATTTTTAAGATTGAACACATTTTACATAACATTTTTATTTATGTTTTTTTTTTTCTTGTCAAGAATATGTTTGCGGCTGGGACAGACACATCGTCAAGCACCACTGAATGGGCCATTGCAGAATTGCTCCGAAATCGAAGAATTCTAGCCAAAGTCCAACAAGAATTGGACCTGGTTGTTGGACGAGACAGGTATATAAAAGAAGAAGATTTACCTAATTTAACATATTTACAAACATTGATAAAAGAAACCTTTCGTTTACACCCACCAACACCTC
>NC_021164.2:37235365-37258051 GCF_000331145.2 Cicer arietinum
CCTCCCACGAATTGCATCAGAAAGTTGTGATATTTTTGGTTACCATATTCCAAAGGGTTCAACTCTTTTGGTTAATGTATGGGCCATAGCTCGTGATCCCAAAGAATGGAATGACCCATTAGACTTTAAACCTGAAAGGTTCTTACAAGGGGGTGAGAAGTGTGACGTTGATGTTAAGGGAAATGATTTTGAGGTCATACCCTTTGGCGCTGGACGCAGAATATGTGTTGGGATGAGTCTTGGGATTCGTATGGTCCAACTTCTAACTGCTACCTTGACCCATTCTTTTAATTGGGAACTTGAAAATGGGCTCAATGAGAAAACGATGAACATGGAAGAAGCTTATGGATTAACTCTTCAACGAGCCGTGCCCTTATCAGTGCACCCTAAGCGTAGGCTTTCTCAACATGTGTACTCATCATGATTTTAAAGTTTTTGTTTGGGGATTTTTTTTTACTATTTGCACCCATTTCCCTTTAATATGCTCTATTATAATAACAATGTAAATATTTTGATGTATACATGTCTGTGAACATCCCGAAAAAGGGGTAAGGTTTGTTGATTTTAGTCTTTCAAAATTTTGTGTGAATATATAGTTTTATTTGTTATAACTTTGGAAATAAATATAAGAGAGCTTATGAAATGTAGCAGATATTTTTAAAGTTTTTTTTAGTGCCTGATTCTGTTTTGACCAAAATTTGAAGAAAAATTCTAATTTAATATTTTAAAAAATATAACCATTTTAAATTATAATTTTAAGATTCTGATCAGTTTTTGATCTAACTTGTGCTTTTATGTATGTTAAGATTGATAACATGAATCTCACTCACAAAAGAACAAATAACCACTTAAAATTACAGAGAAAGAACATTTTATCTAATGTAGATGAACATTTTATTTGTTGAGTTCATATAACAAAATTCTCTTTCTCATATTGAAGTTAGTTTCACCGTCTTAAATGCTTTTAAGTCAACTCAGAAAGGGACAAGGATCAACTTTGTAGTTGACATCATTTAAAGAATAATGCATTTAAGATATATTGCACAAACAAGCTTAAATTATGAATAGTGAAAGAACATTCTCTATGGTATCAAACAAAAGAATATGTCATAAAGACTTTGATTGATCTATTTTTAGTGCCTAATTTTGTTTTGACCAAAATTTGAAGCAAAATTCCAATTTAATACTTTAAAGATAACAACCATTTTAAATTATAATTTTAAGATTTTGATCAGTTTTTGATCTAACCTGTGCTTTTAAGTATGTTAAGATTGATAACACGAATCTCACTCACAAAAGAACAAATAACCACTTAAAATTACAGAGAAAGAACATTTATCAAATGCAGATGAACATTTTATTTGTTGGGTTCATATAACAAAATTCTCTTTCTCATATTGAAGTTAGTTTCATCGTCTTAAATGCTTTTAAGTCAACTCAGAAAAGGACAAAGATCAACTTTGTAGTTGACGTCATTTAAAGAATAGTGCATTTAAGATATATTGCACAAATAAGCTTAAATTAGGAATAATGAAAGAACATTATCTATGGTATCAAACAAAAGAATATGTCATAAAGACTTTGATTGATCTATCTTTAGTGCCTAATTTTGTTTTGACCAAAATTTGAAGCAAAATTCCAATTTAATACTTTAAAGATCCAACCATTTTAAATTATTATTTTAAGATTCTGATCAGTTTTTGATCTAACCTGTGCTTTTAAGTATGTAAGATTGATAACATGAATCTCACTCACAAAAGAACAAATAACCACTTAAAATTACAGAGAAAGAACATTTTGTCTAATGCAGATGAACATTTTATTTGTTGGGTTCATATAACAAAATTCTCTTTCTCACATTGAAGTTAGTTTCATCGTCTTAAATGCTTTTAAGTCAACTCAGAAAGGGACAAGGATCAACTTTGTAGTTGACGTCATTTAAAGAATAGTGCATTTAAGATATATTGCACAAATAAGCTTAAATTAGGAATAATGAAAGAACATTATCTATGGTATCAAACAAAAGAATATGTCATAAAGACTTTGATTGATCTATCTTTAGTTTCAACACTGTTTTCAGATTTTATTTAGACCAATATGAGCAAGTTAACTCACACTTTTACATATATTCATTATAAATAAACACTAATTTAAATATTTTCAACACCCCCCCTTTAAGTTAGTGAATGGATATCTAACATTCCTAGCTTGAAGGTAAGTTGCTTGAATTGTTATATTGGTATGTCCTTTGTCAACACATTTTCCAGCAGATGTCCAGAAGGAATAAATGTTGTAGTTATCAATCCACTATCTAGTTTCTCTTTAATAAAATGTCAGTCTATCTCAACGTGTTTGATCTCTTCATGTTGAACAAGATTATGAGAGATACTGATGATCGATTTATAGTCACACAATAACTTCATAAGACCTTCACACCTTATCTTCAAATCTTCAAGCACAATTTTCATCAACAATAAATCACAAATTCCTTGTGCCATAACTCTAAATTCTAGCTCAACACTTGATCGAGACATTACACTTTGCTTTTTACTCCTCCAAGCAACAAAGTTTCCACACAAGAAAGTACAATAGCTTGAAGCAGATCTTCTATCACACACTAAACCTGCATAATCAACATTAGTGTATGCCTCAATATAGCTAGACTTCCATCTCTTTTATACAAAAGTCCCATCCTTTGAGTAACTTTGATAAATTGTAGAAAAAATTCTACAGCTTGTAAATGTCTTTCCATATCATGCATGAATTGACTTACCACACTAATTGCATAAGACAAATCCTACCTAGTGTGATTCAAGTAAAACAACTTTTCCACTAATATCTGATATTGTACTTTGGCACTTTCCTCCTCATAACTCATCTTGTGATTTTTTTCAATGGGAACAATTGATTGTTTGCATCCAAGCTTTCCTATTTCATGCAAAAGATCAAGGGCATACTTCCTATGAGAGATACAATTGTCTTGCTTTGAGTAGAACACCTCAATTCCCAAGAAATACTTGAGATGTCCAAGGTCCTTTATCTCAAATTATGCTGATAATTTCTCTTTGAGTAGTTGTTTGTCAGTCAAATCATTTCTTTTAACAATAATACCATCAACATAAACAAGAAATACAATAAGTTTTCCCCCTTGTGAATGTTTGAAAAAAAGAGTGTGATCTCATTGGCTTTGCTTATAGTCCTATCACACTATTGCCTTTGTGAATCTTCCAAACCACACTTGAGGGGACTACTTTAGCCCATATAAGACCTTCCTCAATCGAGACACCTTATTGGCTCCACCTAGTTGCGTGGGTATAACAATAGAGGTAATAAAAAAATTATACTATATAAGAGAATAAGATACTATAATAAATAATGAATTGTCTGAAAGAAATAATGTTATGAAATATTTAAAATAAATCCTTACAACTGAAAATCTTTAATAATCAAAATATTCAAAAACTAATCGAGAAATAAAATACAATGTAGACACTATGTGTATTTACTCTTGATCTACTAACCTAATCTAAGAAAATTACTCTTCTCAAAGGGGGTAAAACTTCTCAACTCTCGACGGCCCCGACGGTCTTAGTCTCTGAAAACAATACTTTAATGAGATACTAAATCCTATTGAATGGTACACACAATTTTAAAACAAGTATTATTCTCAGGTGGCGCGATAATCGGAAAAATCGATCATGACACCCGCGTTCTTCCAAAAATATGAAGTAACAATATCAATTATAAGGAAGGAGAGTTTGAATTATAATTGCCTCTTTTTAAAATTCCTGAATAAAAATTGAAAGTTTAATTCAAGATTGATCTTGGTTATAAACGAAGATTGATCTTGGTTATAAACGAAGATTGATCTTGTTTAGTGTAAAACAACAATATCAATTTTATCAATATAAAAAACTAATTTAAAGCATATAATAAATAGAGATAGAGATAGAGAGATCACACGAGCGTATATCCTGGTTCACCCAAACACGGGTTACGTCCAGTCCTCACGAATGTGAGATTTTCTACTAAGTGCTCAAGGCAAGATTGTTCTTGGTTTTCAGAGATCAATCTTGATCTTTACACAGTTTCTACCTTTCTACTTAGAAAGGATTTCCTTAGATTTACCTTACAATATTTCAGAAAGGATTTTGCAAGATACCTTTTATAACACAAAAGGATTTTTACACACTACTCAAGCTAAGATGAAAATGTAGCCTTGAGTTACAAAATAATGATTTTGAGAGGGTTAGAATATAAGTATTTTCTCAACTCTTGTTTGAAAAATAGATTCTATATTTAAAACTCAATTGTTACTGATCTTAACACAACACAAAGAGTGGAACTGCAAGCTGGAGAATGATTATGAGAATCTCGAGTATGTTTGAAATGATTGATACTTTGCTTGGCACTTTGAGTTGTAATTTGTTCTTCATCTTGAAGCTGTATTTATAGACTTCAAGAGAGCTTTAGGTAACTTATTTATCCTTTGAAATAAGGCCAGCTGTCATGGATAAGATCAAACAAAAAGCAAGAGTGCTCAAGTTGAAACCAGGAACATTCTTATCATCTAAGATCGATCTTTGAATTTGGAGATGAAGTGATTTGTACTTTGTGGTTCTGTCAATTGTTTGAGATGATTTTTGTCTTTACTTTAAGTGTGCAAGCATGATTGAAAGTACAACTTCAGTGTACGTTACAACATGTAAATTTGTACTTGCATTTGCCTTACTTGAAGAATGATCTTGCTTTGTACTTTTCATGAAGCATGTCTTTGATCCTTCGAATTCTGGAAGAATGTTGACTTAGATTGATCCTTGCTTATCTTGATGAAGGTATGAGATGAATTTAAGCTTCTAGAATCCAATCTTTCATAAAGAAAACTGATCATTTTTATTTAAGACATATGTGGAGAACGTTCTTCGTTTTCCATAAATATCTCAAGAACGATATTGGTTTTACTAAAGTATGTCAGGATCGATCTTCGTTTTACTGAAGTATGTCAAGAACGATCTTGGTTTAACTGTTATTGCTTTCTTGATTTTTAATGAGACCTGCTTTGAAATACTTGGTACCTAACTTGTTTTGACACACTCAAATGCACATGTTAAAAACCAAAATACTTAGAATCATAATTAGAATTCTTAATTAACCTTTTGTTTAATTATCATCAAAACATTAATTTAAGATTTTGTCTTAACAATCTCCCCCTTTTTGATGATGACAAACATGTTAATTTAAATTTTAATTTTGATTCTAATAATAATTCAGAGAGTTTTAACAAACGAACTCCCCCTCAATATGTGCTAAACATTTGAACCAAATAATGATTTTTCATTAATGTCAAAAAAATTCCTAGATCATTACAAGGTGGTTCAAAATAAAAAAAAATACAAGTAGATATAAAAAGACAGCTACAAACCAGTTTTAAAATCTAAAATACTTCTCCCCCTTTGTCATAGCAAAAAGGAGTAGGAGAGCCAAGCTAAAAAAAGTAAATCAAAAGGACAAAGAAGGTGAAGAAGCTTCAGATGATGGAGATAATTAAGGCTGAGGAACTTCTAGAAATGTGGGAGGAGGATTAGGCATAGGTGGTTCGAGACCAAACTTGGGAGCAACCTGATTTTTTATCCAGTCCCTCAGAATTGCGTGCTCTTTATCCTGATGAGCTTGTCTGGCAATGATAGTTTGCAGAGCATCAAAAATACTGGGAATGTTCTTGTAAGCTCTTGAGGATTCCTTTTCTAGTCAAGAACATTCTTGTCGAAGTATGGTTTTTAACCAATCTTGGGAATCCAATTGGTGTGTTTGTATCATTGGATGAACATTTAGATCATTTTCCTCCTACCTGGGCTTTTTCTAGTCCAATTAGGGGTTTAAACCAATCTTGTGGGTCCAATAGGTGTGTTTGTGTCATTTGATTCACATTTAGGTCATTTTAATTCTCCTGAGTCTTATTCTTGTCCAATAGGTGTGTTTGTGTCATAAGATTCACGTTTAGGTCATTTTTGTCTGTCCTAGGCTTATTCTATTCCAAGTAGGGTTTTTAACCAATCTGTTGCATCCAATAGGTGTGTTTGTGTCATTGAATTAACATTTAGGTCATTTTCGTCCTTCCAAGGCTAATTCTTGTCCAATTAGGGGTTTTAACCAATCTTGTGCATCCAATAGGTGTTTTTGTGTCATTGGATTCACATTTAGGTCATTTTTTTCCTCTCAATGCTTATTCTTGTCCAATAAGGGTTTTTAAATAATCTTGTGCATCCAATAGGTGTTTTTGTGTCATTGGATTCATATTTATGTCATTTTTGTCCTCCCTTGACTCATTCTTGTCCAATTAGGGTTGTTAACCAATCTTGTGCATCCAATAGGTGTGTTTGGGTCATTGGATGATTATTTAGATCATTTTAGTCCTCCTTGGGCTTATTCTTGTCCAATTAAGGTTTTTAACAAATCTTGTGCATCCAATAGGTGTGTTTGTGTTATTGGATTCACATTTTTGTCATATTCGTCCTCCCTAGGCTAACTTTTGTTCAATTAGGTTTTTCAACCAATCTTGTGCATCCAATAGGTGTGTTTGTGTCAATAGATTAACATTTATGTCATTTTACGTCCGCCCTAGGTTTATTCTAGTCCAATTAGGGTCTTTAACCAATCTTGTGCATCCAATAGGTGTGTTTGTGTCATTGTATTAACATTTAGGTTATTTTCGTCCTCCCTAAGCTTATTTTAATCTAATTAGAGTTTTTAACTGATCATGTGCATCCAATAGGTGTGTTTGTGTCATAAGATCATGTTTACGTCATTTTCATCCTCCCTAGGCTTATTCTAGTTCAAGTAGGGTTTTTATCCAATCTTGTGCATCCAATACGTGTGTTTGTGTCATTGAATTAACATTTAGGTCATTTTCGTCCTTCCTAAGCTTATTTTAGTCCACTTTTGGTTCTTAACAAATCTTGTGCATCCAATAGGTGTAATGTGTCATTAGATTAACATTTAGGTAATTTTCGCCCTCTCTAGCTTATTCTTGTTCAATTAGGTTTTTTAACCAATCTTGAGCATCCAATAGGTGTGTTTGTCTCTTAAGATTCACATTTAGGTCATTTTCGTCCTCCCTAGGCTTATTCTTGTGCAATTAGAGTTTTTAACCAATCTTGAGCATCCAATAGGTGTGTTTGTGTCATTGAATTAACATTTAGGTCATTTTCGTCCTCCCTTGTCTTATTCTTGTCCAATTAGGGTGTTTAACCAAGCTTGTGCATCCAATTGGTGTGTTTGGGTCATTGGATGAACATTTAGGTCTTTTTCGTCCTCCCTAGGCTTATTCTAGTTCAAGTCGGGTTTTTCTCCAATCTTGTGCATCCAATAGGTGTTTTTGTGTCATTGGATTCACATTTAGGTTATTTTCGTCCTCCCTATTCTTTTTCTTGTCCAATTACGGTAATTACCAATCTATTGCATCAAATAGTTGTGTTTGTGTCATTGGATGAACATTTAGATCATATTCGTCCTCTCTAGGCTTATTCTTGTCCAATTAGGGTGTTTAACCAATCTTGTGCATCCAATTGGTGTGTTTGGGTCATTGGATGACCATTTAGTACATTTTTGTCACCCCTTGTCTTAATAATGCCCAATTAGGGTTTTTAACCAATCCTGTGCATCCAATAAGATCATTTGTGTAATTGGATGAACATTTAGATCATATTCGTCCTCTCTAGGCTTATTCTTGTCCAATAGGTGTGTTTGTGTCATTGAATTAACATTTAGGTCATTTTCGTCCTCCCTAGACTTATTCTAGTCCAATTAGGGGTTTTAACCAATCTTGAGCATCCAATAGGTGTGTCTGGGTCATTGGATGAACATTTAGATCATATTCGTCCTCTCTAGGCTTATTCTTGTCCAATTAGGGTGTTTAACCAATCTTGTGCATCCAATTGGTGTGTTTGGGTCATTGGATGAACATTTAGTTCATTTTTGTCACCCCTTGTCTTAATAATGCCCAATTAGGGTTTTTAACAAATTTTCTGCAACTGATAGGTGTGTTTTTGTCATTGAATGAACATTTAGGTCTTTTCGTCCACCTGAGGCTTATTCTAGTCCAATTAGGGATTTTAACTAATCTTGTGCATCCAGTAGGTGCGTTTGTGTCATTGGATTAATATTTAGGTCATTTTCGTCCTCCCTAGGCTTATTCTTGTCCAATTAGGGTTTTTAACCAATCATGTGCATCCAGTAGGTTCGTTTTTGTCATTGGATAGACATTTAGGTCATTTTCGTCCTCCCTATGCTTATTCTAGTCCAATTAGGTTTTTTAACAATTCTTGTGCATCCAATAGGTGTGTTTGTGTCAATGGATACACATTTATGTCATTTTCGTCCTCCGTAGGCCTATTCTTGGCCAATTAGGGTTTTTAAAAAATCACGTGTTTTGTGTCATTGGACTCATATTTAGACCATTTTTGTCCTCCCTAGGTTTATTCTTGTCGAAGTATGGTTTTTAACCAATCTTGGGAATCCAATTGGTGTGTTTGTATCATTGGATGAACATTTAGATCATTTTCCTCCTGCCTGGGCTTTTTCTAGTCCAATTAGGGGTTTTAACCAATCTTGAGGGTCCAATAGGTGTGTTTGTGTCATTTGATTCACATTTAGGTCATTTTAATTCTCCCGAGTCTTATTCTTGTCCAATAGGTGTGTTTGTGTCATAAGATTCACGTTTAGGTCATTTTTGTCTGTCCTAGACTTATTCTATTCCATGTAGGGTTTTTAACCAATCTGTTGCATCCAATAGGTGTGTTTGTGTCATTGAATTAACATTTAGGTCATTTTCGTCCTCCCTAGGCTAATTCTTGTCCAATTAGGGGTTTTAACCAATCTTGTGCATCCAATAGGTGTTTTTGTGTCATTGGATTCACATTTAGGTTATTTTTTTCCCTCCCAATGCTTATTCTTGTCCAATACGGGTTTTTAAATAATCTTGTGCATCCAATAGGTGTTTTTGTGTCATTGGATTCACATTTATGTCTTTTTTGTCCTCCCTTGACTCATTCTTGTCCAATTAGGGTTGTTAACCAATCTTGTGCATCCAATAGGTGTGTTTGGGTCATTGGATGATTATTTAGGTCATTTTAGTCCTCCTTGGGCTTATTCTTGTCCAATTAAGGTTCTTAACAAATCTTGTGCATCCAATAGGTGTGTTTGTGTTATTGGATTCACATTTTTGTCATATTCGTCCTCCCTAGGCTAACTTTTTTTCAATTAGGTTTTTCAACCAATCTTGTGCATCCAATAGGTGTGTTTGTGTCAATAGATTAACATTTATGTCATTTTACGTCCGCCCTAGGTTTATTCTTGTCCAATTAGGGTCTTTAACCAATCTTGTGCATCCAATAGGTGTGTTTGTGTCATTGTATTAACATTTAGGTTATTTTCGTCCTCCCTAGGCTTATTTTAATCTAATTAGAGTTTTTAACTGATCATGTGCATCCAATAGGTGTGTTTGTGTCATAAGATCACGTTTACGTCATTTTCATCCTCCCTAGGCTTATTCTAGTTCAAGTAGGGTTTTTATCCAATCTTGTGGATCCAAAACGTGTGTTTGTGTCATTGAATTAACATTTAGGTCATTTTCGTCCTTCCTAAGCTTATTTTAGTCCAATTTTGGTTCTTAACAAATCTTGTGCATCTAATAGGTGTAATGTGTCATTAGATTAACATTTAGGTAATTTTCGTCCTCTCTAGCTTATTCTTGTTCAATTAGGTTTTTTAACCAATCTTGAGCATCCAATAGGTGTGTTTGTCTCTTTAGATTCACATTTAGGTCATTTTCGTCCTCCCTAGGCTTATTCTAGTGCAATTAGAGTTTTTAACCAATCTTGTGCATCCAATAGGTGTTTTTGTGTCATTGGATTCACATTTAGGTTATTTTCGTCCTCCCTATGCTTTTTCTTGTCCAATTACGGTAATTACCAATCTATTGCATCAAATAGTTGTGTTTGTGTCATTGGATGAACATTTAGATCATATTCGTTCTCTCTAGGCTTATTCTTGTCCAATTAGGATTTTTAACCAATCTTGTGCATCCAATAAGTGTGTTTGTGTCATAAGATTCACGTTAAGGTAATTTTTGTCCTCCCTAGGTTTATTCTAGTTCAATTAGAGTCTTTAACCAATCTTGTGCATCCAATAGGTGTGTTTGTGTCATTATAGTAACATTTAGGTTATTGTCGTTTGCCTAAAGCTTATTCTAGTCCATTTAGGGTTTTTTTACAAAACTTGTGCATCAAAAAGGTGTGTTTGTGTCGTTGGATGAACATTTTGGTCATTTTCGTCCTCCCAAGGCTTCTTCTAGTTCAATTAGGGTTTTTAACCAATCTTGTGCATCCAATAGGTGTGTTTGTGTCATTGGAGAAACATTTAGGTCATTTATGTCCCCCTATGCTTATCCTTGTCCAATTAGGGTTATTTAACCAATCTTGTGCATTTAATAGGTGTTTTTGTGTCATTGGATTCACATTTTGTTCATTTTCGTCCTCCCCAGGCTTATTCTAGTCAATTAGTGTCTTTAACCAAACTTGTGCATCTAATAGGTGTTTTTGTGTCATTGGATTAACATTTAGGTCATTTTCGTCCTCCTTAGGCATATTTTAGTCCAATTAGAGTTTTAAACAATCTTGTGCATCCAATAGGTGTGTTTGTGTCATTCGATGAGCATTAGGTCATTTACGTCATCCTTAGGCTTATTCTTGTCCAATTAGAGGTTTTAACCAATCTTGTGCATCCTATAGGTAATTTTTGTCCCCCCTAGGCTTATTCTTGTCCAATTAGGGTTTTTACCCAATCGTGTGCATCTATTAGGTGTTTTCGCGTCATTGGATACACATTTAGGTCATTTTCGACATCCCTAAGCTTATTCTAGTCCAATTAGGGTTTTTAACCAGTCTTGTGCATCCAATAGATATGTTTGTGTCATTCGATTCACATTTTGGCCATTTTCATCCTCTCTAGACTTATTCTTGTCGAATAAGGTATTTAACCAATTTTTTTGCATCCAATAGGTGTTTTTGTATCATTGGATTAACATTTAGGTCATTTTCGTCCTCCTTAGGCTTATTCTTGTCCATTTACAATTTTTAACCAATCTTGTGCATCAAATAGGTGTGTCTGGGTCATTGGTTTAAATTTAGGTTATTTTCGTCCTCCCTAGGCTTAATTTAGTCTAATTAGAGTTTTTAACCAATCTTGTGCATCCAATAGGCGTGTTTTTGTCAATGGATGAACATATAGGTCATTTTAATCATCCTGAGGCTTATTCTTGTCTAATTAGGTTTTTTAACCAATCTTGTGCATCCCATAGGTGTGTTTGTGTCATTGGATGAACATTTAGGTCATTTTCGTCCTCCCTAGGCTTACTCAAGTCAATTTAGGGTTTTTAACAAATCTTGTGCATCCAATATATGTGTTTGTGTCCTTGGATTAACATTTAGGTCATTTTCTTCCTCCCTAGCTAATTCTTGTCCAATTAGGATTTTTAACAAATCATGTGCATCCAATAAGTGTATTTGTATCATTGGATTCACATTTACGTCATTTTCGTCCTCCGTAAGCTTATTCTAGTCCAATTAGGATTTTTAACCAATGTGGTGCGTGCAATAGGTGTGTTTTTGTTGTAAGGTTCATGTTTAGGTAATTTTCGTCCTCCCTTGTTTAATTCTTGTCCAATTCGGGGTTTTAACCAATCTTGTGCCTCCAATACATGTTTTGTGTCATTGGATTCACATTTAGGTCATTTTCGTCCTCCCTAGGCTTATTCTTGGCCAATTTGGGTTTTTAACCAATCTTGTGCATCTAATAGGTGTGTTTGTGTCATTAGATGAGCATTAAGGTCATTTTCGTCCTCCCTAGGCTTATTCTTGGCCAATTTGGGTTTTTAACCAATCTTGTGCATCTAATAGGTGTGTTTGTGTCATTAGATGAGCATTAAGGTCATTTACATCTTCCCTAGGCTTATTCTTGTCCAATTAGGGTTTTTAACAAATCTAGTTCATCCAATAGGTGTGTTTTTGTCATAAAATTCACATTTAGGTCATTTTCGTCCTCTCTAGGCTTATTCTAGTCCGATTAGGGTTTTTATCCAATCTATTGCATACAAAAGGTGTGTTTTTCTCATTGGATTAACATTTAGGTCTTTTTCGTCTTCCCAAGGCTTATTCTTGTCCAATTAGGGGTTTTAACCAATCTTGTGCATCCAATAGGTGTTTTTGTGTCATTAGATTCACATTTAGATCATTTTTGTCCTCCCTAGGCTTATTCTTGTCCAATTAGGGTTTTTATCCACTCTTGTGCAACCAATAGGTGTTTTTGTGTCATTGGATTTCCATTTGTGTCATTTTTGTCCTCTCTTGACTTATTCCTATTCAATTAGGGGTTTTAACCAATCTTGTGGGTCCAATAGGTGTGTTTGTGTCATTTGATTCATATTTAGGTCATTTTAATTCTCCTAAGTCTTATTCTTGTCCAATTAAGGTTTTTACCCAATCTTGTGCATCCAATAGGTGTGTTTGTGTCATTGCATGAACATTTAGTTCATTATTGTCCCCCTTTGGCTTATTCCAGTCAAATTAGGGTTTTTAACAAATTTTCTGCATCCGATAGGTTTGTTTGTCATTTAATGAATTTTAGGTCATTTTCGTCCTCCCGAGGCTTATTTTAGACCAATTAGGGTTTTAACCAAACTTGTGCATCCAATAGGTGTGTTTGTGTCATTGCATGAACATTTGGTGATTTTAGTCCTCCATAGGCGTATTCTTGTCCAATTATGGTTTTTAACCAATCTTGTGCATCTAATAAGTTGATTTGTGTCATTGGATTAACATTTAGGTCCTTCTCAACCTCCGGAGGCTAATTCTAGTCCGATTTGGGTTTTTAAACAATCTTGTGCAACCAATAAGTGTGTTTGTGTAATTGGATTAACATTTAGGTCATTTTCGTCTTCCAAAGGCTTATTCTTGTCCAATTAGGGTTTTTAACCACACTACTAGAAAAACAAGATTTAGCAGCGGCCAAAATCCGACGCTAATAGGCCAAAAACCTACACTAATGACGATTTAGCGTCTGATTAGCGTCGGTGTCGGGCCTAGGCTAAAACGGTCTAAGCTACTGACTAGTGTCGGCTAAACACCATCCTACGCTACTCCGACGCTATCTCTAAAATTGAAACATCCGACGCTAAAATTGTCAGTTGCCACGTCGGCTGGGGAAAAACCTTTGCGTTGGATGGCCGACGCTAAAGTCAACAACTATAGTCAACAAAAAACTGTTCCACCATACAGTATGGAATTTCCATCTTCCTACACAATGTTGCAAGCCACATAACCAATTCAATTGGGACGACATAATGAGCAATCACAACAAGTTAAGCTTTGTTCTGTTAGGCAAAGATCGCTTAGCAGTCATTCATCAATAACACAGAATAAGCAAAAGTAATAAGAAGGCAATAATAAAACACAAGCCAACCTGCTCAATGAGGTAGGTAACATGATTGAGACCATACTTCTCATTAATAGGCTTCTTGCCCTCAGCCTCTGCCTGAGCCCTTTTCAAAAGCCTCTCTTTCTTTTCTGCCTTATCTTCAGGCTTGTATTTCAGGAGAATCTTGAATAGGCTTGTTGCTGCAGGTACAACCATTACATATATTCAAAAACCATGGTTTAAAACTAAATCAGCAAATATTTAGCACAAATTCGTAATGTTTAAATAACAGGAAAGCAATACATAATTGCTTCCTCCAAGCTCAATTGTAAGCAAACCATGTATTTGATTAACATCAAAACCCAAAAAGAAAAATTGTTTCGCAGCGTCATAAGCTATATAACCTTAGTGTAAACTAGTTAAATTGTTAAAGAACAAAACTACTACCACTAATTATAAACAAAAGCAATGCAGTCGCATAATTATCAGACTTAATGCAGAAGATTAAACATATCATTGATATTTTAGTTGAGCAACACATACTCATTAAAGGATTAAACACTTACACTATAGTCAACAAAAAACTGTTCCACCATACAGTATGAAATTTCCATCTTCCTATACAAAGCTGGAAGCCACACAACCAATTCAATTGGGTCGACATAATGAGCAATCACAACAAGTTGAGCTTTGTTCTGTTAGGCAAAGATAGCTTAGCAGTCATTCATCAATAACACATAATAAGCAAAAGTAATAAGAAGGCAATAATAAAACACAAGCCAACCTGCTCAATGAGGTAGGTAACATGATTGAGACCATACTTCACATTAATAGGCTTCATGGTTTCAATTGTCTTGCCCTCAGCCTCTGCCTGAGCCCTTTTCAAAAGCCTCTCTTTCTTTTCTGCCTTATCTTCAGGCTTGTATTTCAAGAGAATCTTGAACATGCTTGTTGCTGCAGGTACAACCATTAAATATATTCAAAAACGTTGGTTTAAAACTAAATCAGCAAATATTTAGCACAAATTCGTAATGTTTAAATAACAGGAAATCAATCCATAATTGCTTCCTCCAAGCTCAATTGTAGGCAAACCATGTATTTGATTAACATCAAAACCCAAAAAGAAAAATTGTTTTGCAGCGTCATAAGCTATATAACCTTAGTGTAAACCAGTTAAATTGTTAAAGAACAAAACTACTACCACTAATTAAAACAAAAGCAATGCAGTCGCAGAATTATCAGACTTAATGCAGAAGATTAAACATATCATTGATATTTTAGTTGAGCAACACATACTCATTAAAGGATTAAACACTTACACTAGATTATTTTTTTATACCAATTAACACAATTAACAATTCTAAGATATCACCAATAAGACGTGTCCCGAATAGCACATGATAACAAAACAATATCAGATCCAAACAATCTGTTCATTTTTTCTGACCTAGATTTTTGTCAAGGGTTTTTGTGAACTGGTTCAAATCTGGTGGAACCTTCAACCTCTGCTTCAAAATCCTATTCTTTCTCTAAATCTGAACAGTCTTTGGCCACTTAACGAATCTGGTCTAGTCCCTCTTCGGTGGCAACGCACCTCCAATTCCAAACTGCTTCGGAGGCTTCTCGAACAACGGGTTCGTAACCTTCTCCTAAGATTACAAAAAAATCCAAATTTATTTCAATAAAAAAAAAAAACCAATAACATATAAAAAATCGTAAAAAGAGAAAATAGATAGCAAATCCCTAAATTAAAAATAATCCTAAAAACCAACTATTCGGTTGAAGACGTCGAAAGAGACTTAGAGACAGAGAGATGACGTTGAATAAGTAAAAATGAGGGAAACCAAGAATGGTGATGGTGGGTTCGCGACTTTGGGCGAAGGCAGCACCTGGGTTCGTGGCAGTGAGAACGAGGAAAAATGAGAGTAGGTGAATGAAGGGAAAAGAGAGGGAAATCAAGAGGGTTTTCTAGTGAGTGAGGGAAAACGAAGGCGGCACAGTATGAAGAAGAAAGGAAGGAGGAGAAGGCGGCGCCTGCAAGGCTGCCGCCGTAGGGTTAGGGTAAAAAAGAGAGAGAGAACTAAAGTAAAGGAAAAAGAGAGTGAAGGAATAATAGCGGTTTATTGAAAAAAACATACTTATTTTGTTTGCTTAAAAAAATGAAAAATCTCAATATTACAACTATTAGAAAATGTAGCTTCAAATAAAATGTGAATAAAATTAAAAAGAATAATAATAACATTCATATTTAATGGGGACTACAAAAATTGGTCAATTTTATTCTACTTTTCTATAATTGATATAATAATTTTATTTTTTTAACTATTTTATGTTATATTCAACATTTAATATATGTTGATATTATTAAATTAAATCACTCATCATTAAATAATATATCATTTATAAATGAGTTTGATTATATTTTAGATTTATTATCATCAAACTTTTAAGTTTTTATCATTTTAAAACTATTTTTAAATAAAATTTTTTGTTATGATTTTAGTTAAAATTAATATTAATACTAAAATTTTAATTATAAAACTAATTTATTAAGTTATTTGAGTCAAAATTGAATAGATAAATACATCAAAAAAATGTAATTAAGTTAATTAAATAGATACAATAATAATACGTAGACAAATAAAAAAATGATTAGTCAAAATATTGGTTACTTTTAATAGGATTAAAAAATAAAATTTTACCAATCAAACAATATAGCGTCGGCTACTTCGACGCTACGATGTTGACTAAAATAAAAAATCAAACACGCTTCTGCCATATTGACGTTTAGCGTCGGCCACGCCGACGCTAATCCGACGCTAAAATTGGCAGCTAAAACATGTTTTTCTAGTAGTGCCAATCATGTGCATTCAATAGGTGTGTTTGTGTCATTGTATTAACATTTTGGTCATTTTCGTTCTCCCAAGGCTTATTCTAGTCCAATTAGGATTTTTAACCAATCTTATGCATTCAATAGGTGTCTTTGTTTCGTTGCATGAACATATAGTTCATTTTCGTCCTCCTTAGGCTTATTCTTATCCAATTAGGGTTTTTAACTAATCTTGTGCATCAAATAGGTGTGTTTGTGTGATAAGATTCACGTTTAGGTATTTTTCGTCTGCCCGAGGCTTATTCTAGTTCAATTAGGGTCTTTAACCAATATTATGCATCCAATAGGTGTGTTTGTGTCATTGGATTAACATTGAGGTCATTTTCGTACGCCCTAGGCTTATTCTAGTTCAATTAGGGTTTTTAACCAATCTTGTGAATCAAATAGGTGTGTTTGCGTCATTGGATGAACATTTGGGTCATTTTCGTCCTCCCTAGGCTTATTCTAGTCCAATTAGGGTTTATGACCAATTTTAAGCATCCAATAGGTGTTTTGTGTCATTGGATTACCATTTACGTCATTTTCATAAGCCCTAGGCTTATTCTAGTCCCATTAGGGTTTTTTTTTTTACCAATATTGTGCATCCAATAACTTCATTTGTGTCATTGGATTAACATTTAGGTCCTTTTCGACCCCCTGAGGCTTATTCTAGTCCAATTAGGGTTTTTAACCAATCTTGTGCATCCAATGTGTGAGTTTGTGTCACTGGATGAACATTTAGTTCATTTTCGTCCTCCCTAGGCTTATTCTAGTCCAATTACGATTTCTAACCAATCTTGTGCATCCAATAGGTGTGTTTGTGTCATTAGATTCACATTTAGCTCATTTTTGTCCTCCCAAGGTTTATTCTTGTCTAATTAGGGTTTTTAACCAATATTGTACATCCAATAGTTGTTTTTGTGTCATTGGATTCACATTTAGGTCATTTTTGTCCTCCCTAGGCTTATTTTAGTCCCTTTGGAGTTTTTCACCAATCTTGTGCATCAAATAGGTGTGTTTGTGTCATTGGATGAGCATTTTGGTCATTTACGTATTCCTTAGGCTTATTCTTGTCCAATTAGGGGTTTTAACCAATCTTGTGCATCAAATAGGTGTGTTTGTGTCATAATATTCACATTTAGGCCATGTTTTTCCTCTGTAGGCTTATTCTAGTTCAATTAGGGTCTTTAACCAATCTTGTGCATCCAATATGTGTGTTTGTGTCATTGGATTAACATTGAGGTCATTTTCATCCGCCCTATGCTTATTCTAGTCATATTAGGGTTTTTAACCAATCTTGTGCATCAAATAGGTGTGTTTATGTCATTGGATGAACGTTTAATTTGGGTTTTTAATCAATCTTGTGCATCCGCCCTAGGCTTATTCTAGTCCAATTAGGGTTTATAACAAATTTTGTGCATCCAATAGGTGTTTTGTGTCATTGGATTACCATTTATGTCATTTTCCTACGCCCTAGGCTTATTCTAGTCCAATTAGCGGTTTTAACCAATCTTGTGCATCCAATAAGTTCATTTGTGTCTTGGGATTAACATTTAGGTCCTTTTCGACCTCCTGGGGCTTATTCTAGTCCAATTAGGGTTTTTAAACAATCTTGTGCATCAAATAGGTGTGTTTGTGTAATAGGATTAACGTTTAGGTCATTTTTGTTTTCCCAAGGCTTTTTCTTGTCAAATTAGGGTTTTTAACCAATCATGTGCATCCAATAGGTGTGTTTGTTTCATTGGATTCATAATTAGGTAATTTTCGTCCTCCCTAGGCTTATTCTAGTCCAATTAGGGCTTTTCACCAATCTTGTGCATCAAATAGGTGTGTTTGTGTCATTGGATGAAAATTTAGGTCTTTTTCGTCCTCCCTAGGCTTATTCTAGTCCAATTAGGGTTGATAACAAATTTTGTGCATCCAATAGGTGTTTTGTGTCATTGGATTACCATTTACGTCATTTTTGTATGCCTTAGGCTTATTCTAGTCCAAGTAGGGGTTTTAACCAATCTTGTGCATCCAATAAGTTCATTTGTGTCATTGGATTAACATTTAGGTCCTCTTCGACCTCCTGAGGCTTATTCTAGTCCAATTAAGGTTTTTAACCAATCTTGTGCATCCAATAGGTATTTTTGTGTCATTGGATTCACATTTTGGTCATTTTTGTCCTCCCTAGACTTATTCTAGTCCAATTAGGGTTTTTGACTAATCTTGTGCATCTAGTAGGCGTGTTTGTGTCATTGGATGCACATTTAGGTTATTTACGTCTTCCCTAGGCTTATTCTTGTCAAATTATGGTTTTTAACCAATCTTGTGCATACAATAGGATTGTTTGTGTAATTGGATTGACATTTAGGCCATTTCCGTCCTCCATATGCTTATGCTAGTACAATTAGGGTTTTTAACCAATGTTGTGCATCCAATAGGTGTGTTTGAGTCATTTGATGAACATTTTTGTCATTTACATCTTCCCTAGACTCATTTGTTTCCAATTAGGGTTTTTAACCAATCTTGTGCATCCAAAGGTGTTTTTGTGTCGTTGGACTCACATTTAGGTCATTTTCGTCCTCCCGAGGGTTATTCTTGTCCTATTAGGGTTTTTAACCAATCTTGTGCATCCAATAGATGGGTTTATGTCGTTGCATGATTATTTAGGTCACTTTAGTCCTCCATAGGCTTATTCTTGTCCAATTAGGGTTTTTAAACAATCTTGTGCACCAAATAGATGTGTTTGTGTATTTGGATAAACATTTAGGTCATTTTCGTCCTCCCAAGTCTTATTCTTGTCCAATTAGGATTTTTAACCAATCTTTTGCATCCAATAGGTGTGTTTGTGTCATTGTGTTATCATTTAGGTCTTTTTTGCTTCTTGAGGCTTATTCTACTCGAATTAAGGTTTTTCACCAATCTTGTGCATTCAATAGATGTGTTTGTTTCATTGGATTCACTTTTAGTTTATTTTAGTCCTCCATAGGCTTATTCGAGTCCAATTAGGGTTTTTAATCAATCTTGTCCATCCAATAAGTGTGTTTGTGTCATTTGATTAACATTTAGGTCATTTTCGTCCTCCCTCGGCTTATTCTTGTCCAATTAGGGTTTTTAACCAATCTTGTGCGTCAAATAGGTGTTTTTTGTCATTGGATTCACATTTAGGTCATTTTCGTCCTCCCTAGGCTTATTCTAGTCCACTTAGGGCTTTTAACCAATTTTGTGCATCCAATAGGTGTTTTTGTGTCCTTGGATTTACATTTAGGTCATTTTCGTCCTCCCTAGGCTTATTCATGTCCACTTAGGGTTTTTAACCAATCTTGTGCATCCAATAGGTGTTTTAGTGTCATTGGATTCACATTTTGGTCATTTTCATCCTCCTTAGGCTTATTCTAGTCTAATTAGGGTTTTAACCAATCTTGTGAATCCAATTGGTTTGTTTGTGTCTTTGGATTGAAATTTAGGTCATTTTCGTCCTTCCTTGGCTTACTATAGTCCAATTAGAGTTTTTAACCAATCTCCTGCATCCAATAGGTGTGTTTGTGTCATTGGATGCACATTTAGGTCATTTTCGTCAACACTAGGCTTATTCTCGCCCAATTAGGATTTTTAACCTATCTTGTACATCCAATAGGTGTGTTTATGTCATTGGATGAAAATTTAGGTCATTTTCGTCCTCCCTAGGCTTATTCTAGTCCAATTAGGGTTTTTAACCAATCTTGTGCATCCAATAGGTTTGTTTGTGTCTTTGTATTAACATTTAGGTCATTTTCATCATCCCAAGGCTTATTCTAGTCCAATTAGGATTTTTAACCAATCCTTTGAATCCAATAGGTGTGTTTCTTTCATTGGATTCACATTTAGGTCATTTTCGTCCTCCCTAAGCTTATGCTTGTCCAATTTGGTATTTTAACCAATCTTGTGCATCAAACAAGTGTGTTTGTGTGATAAGATTCACGTTTATGTAATTTTCGTCCCCCATAGGCTTATTCTAGTTCAATTAGGGTCTTTAACCAATGTTTGCATCCAATAGGTGTGTTTGTGTCATTGGATTAACATTAAGGTCATTTTCGTCTGCCCTAGGCTTATTCTAGTCCAATTAGGGTTTTTAACCAATCTTGTGCATCAAATAGGTGTGTTTGTGTCATTAGATAAACATTTTGGTCATTTTCGTCCTCCATAGCCTTATTCTAGTCCAATTATGGTTTATAACAAATTTTATGCATCCAATAGGTGTTTTGAGTCATTGGATTACCACTTACGTCTTTTTTGTTCGCCCTAGGCTTATTCTTGTGCAAGTAGGGGTTTTAACCAATCTTGTGCATCCAATAAGTTCTTTTGTGTCATTGGATTAACATTTAGGTCCTTTTCGACCTCCTAAGGCTTATTCTAGTCCTATTTGGATAAACATTTAGGTTATTTTCATCCTCCCAAGGCTTATTCTTGTCCAATTAGGGTTTTTAACCAATCTTGTGCATCAAATAGGTGTGTTTGTGTCATTGGATGAACATTTAGGTCATTTTCGTCCTCCCTATGCTTATTCTTGTCCAATTAGGGTTTTTAACCAATCTTGTGCATCAAATAGGTGTGTTTGTGTCATTGGATGAACATTTAGGTCATTTACGTCCTCCGTGGGCTTATTCTAGTCCAATTATGGTTTATAACAAATTTTGTGCATCCAATAGGCATTTTGTGTCATTGGATTACCATTTACGTCATTTTTGTACACCCTAGGCTTATTCTAGTCCAAGTAGGTGTTTTAACCAATCTTATGCATCCAATAAGTTCATTTGTGTCATTGGATTAACATTTAGGTCCTTTTCGGCCTCCTGAAGCTTATTCTAGTCCAATTTGGGTTTTTAACCAATCTTGTGGATCCAAAGGTGTTTTTGTGTCATTGGATTCACATTTAGGTCATTTTCGTCCTCCCAAGGCTTATTTTTGTCCTATTAGGGTTTTTAACCAATCTTGTGCACCCAATAGGTGAGTTTGTGTCATTGTATTAAAATGTAGGTCTTTTTTGCTTCCTGAGGCTTATTCTACTCGAATTAAGGTTTTTAACCAATATTGTTCATTCAATAGGTGTGTTTGTTTCATTGGATTCACATTTAGGTCATTTTCATCCTCCCTAGGCTTATTAGAGTCCAATTAGGGTTTTTAACCAATCTTGTGCATCCAATAAATGTGTTTGTGTCATTTGATTAACATTTAGGTCATTTTCGTCCTCCCTAGGCTTATTCTTGTCCAATTAGGGTTTTTAACCAATCTAGTGCGTCAAATAGGTGTTTTAGTGTCATTGGATTCACATTAAGGTCATTTTCGTACTCCCTAGGCATAATCTAGTCCAATTAGAGTTTTTAACCAGTCTTGTGCATCCAATAGGTGTGTTTGTTTTATTGGATTCACATTTAGGTCATTTTCGTCCTTCCTAGACTTATTCTAGTCCAATTAGGGTTTTTAAACAATCTTGTGGATCCAATAGGTTTGTTTGTGTGTTTGGATTGAAATTTAGGTCATTTTCGTCCTTCCTTGGCTTACTACACTCCAATTAGAGTTTTTAACCAATCTTCTGCATCCAATAGGTGTGTTTGTGTCATTGGATGAACATTTAGGTCATTTTCGTCATCACCAGGCTTATTCTAGCCCAATTAGGATTTTTACCCAATCTTGTGCATCCAGTAGGTGTGTTTGTGTGATAAGATTCAAGTTTATGTAATTTTCGTCCTCCTAAGGCTTATTCTAGTCCAATTAGGGTTTTTAACCAATCTTGTGCATCCAATAGGTATTTTTGTGTCATTGGATTCACATTTGGGTCATTTTTGTCTTCCCTAGACTTATTCTAGTCCAATTAGGGTTTTTAACCAATCTTGTGCATCTAATAGGTGTGTTTGTGTCATTTGATGAACATTTAGGTCATTGTCATCCTCCGTAGGCTCATTCTTGTCCAATTAGGGTTTTTATTCAATCTTGTGCATCCAATAGGTGTGTTTGTGTCATTGGATTAACATTTAAGTATTTTTCTTCTTCCCAAGGCTTATTCTTGTCAAATTAGGGTTTTAACCAATCTTGTGCGTTCAACAGGTGTGTTTGTGTCATTTGATGAACCTTTATGTCATTTACGTCTTCCCTAGACTCATTCTTTTCCAATTAGGGTTTTTAACCAATCTTGTGCATCGAATACGTGTGCTTATGTCATTGCATGATTATTTATGTCATTTTTAACCAATTAGGGTTTTAAAATAATCTTGTGCATCAAATAGATGTGTTTGTGTATTTGGATAAACATTTAGGTCATTTTCGTCCTCCCAAGGCTTATTCTTCTCCAATTATGGTTTTTAACCAATCTTGTGCATCGAATA
>NC_021164.2:37258424-37290642 GCF_000331145.2 Cicer arietinum
TTGTGCATCCAATAGGTGTGTTTGAGTCATTTGATGAACATTTTTGTCATTTACATCTTCCCTAGACTCATTTGTTTCCAATTAGGGTTTTTAACCAATCTTGTGCATCCAAAGGTGTTTTTGTGTCGTTGGACTCACATTTAGGTCATTTTCGTCCTCCCGAGGGTTATTCTTGTCCTATTAGGGTTTTTAACCAATCTTGTGCATCCAATAGATGGGTTTATGTCGTTGCATGATTATTTAGGTCACTTTAGTCCTCCATAGGCTTATTCTTGTCCAATTAGGGTTTTTAAACAATCTTGTGCACCAAATAGATGTGTTTGTGTATTTGGATAAACATTTAGGTCATTTTCGTCCTCCCAAGTCTTATTCTTGTCCAATTAGGATTTTTAACCAATCTTTTGCATCCAATAGGTGTGTTTGTGTCATTGTGTTATCATTTAGGTCTTTTTTGCTTCTTGAGGCTTATTCTACTCGAATTAAGGTTTTTCACCAATCTTGTGCATTCAATAGATGTGTTTGTTTCATTGGATTCACTTTTAGTTTATTTTAGTCCTCCATAGGCTTATTCGAGTCCAATTAGGGTTTTTAATCAATCTTGTCCATCCAATAAGTGTGTTTGTGTCATTTGATTAACATTTAGGTCATTTTCGTCCTCCCTCGGCTTATTCTTGTCCAATTAGGGTTTTTAACCAATCTTGTGCGTCAAATAGGTGTTTTTTGTCATTGGATTCACATTTAGGTCATTTTCGTCCTCCCTAGGCTTATTCTAGTCCACTTAGGGCTTTTAACCAATTTTGTGCATCCAATAGGTGTTTTTGTGTCCTTGGATTTACATTTAGGTCATTTTCGTCCTCCCTAGGCTTATTCATGTCCACTTAGGGTTTTTAACCAATCTTGTGCATCCAATAGGTGTTTTAGTGTCATTGGATTCACATTTTGGTCATTTTCATCCTCCTTAGGCTTATTCTAGTCTAATTAGGGTTTTAACCAATCTTGTGAATCCAATTGGTTTGTTTGTGTCTTTGGATTGAAATTTAGGTCATTTTCGTCCTTCCTTGGCTTACTATAGTCCAATTAGAGTTTTTAACCAATCTCCTGCATCCAATAGGTGTGTTTGTGTCATTGGATGCACATTTAGGTCATTTTCGTCAACACTAGGCTTATTCTCGCCCAATTAGGATTTTTAACCTATCTTGTACATCCAATAGGTGTGTTTATGTCATTGGATGAAAATTTAGGTCATTTTCGTCCTCCCTAGGCTTATTCTAGTCCAATTAGGGTTTTTAACCAATCTTGTGCATCCAATAGGTTTGTTTGTGTCTTTGTATTAACATTTAGGTCATTTTCATCATCCCAAGGCTTATTCTAGTCCAATTAGGATTTTTAACCAATCCTTTGAATCCAATAGGTGTGTTTCTTTCATTGGATTCACATTTAGGTCATTTTCGTCCTCCCTAAGCTTATGCTTGTCCAATTTGGTATTTTAACCAATCTTGTGCATCAAACAAGTGTGTTTGTGTGATAAGATTCACGTTTATGTAATTTTCGTCCCCCATAGGCTTATTCTAGTTCAATTAGGGTCTTTAACCAATGTTTGCATCCAATAGGTGTGTTTGTGTCATTGGATTAACATTAAGGTCATTTTCGTCTGCCCTAGGCTTATTCTAGTCCAATTAGGGTTTTTAACCAATCTTGTGCATCAAATAGGTGTGTTTGTGTCATTAGATAAACATTTTGGTCATTTTCGTCCTCCATAGCCTTATTCTAGTCCAATTATGGTTTATAACAAATTTTATGCATCCAATAGGTGTTTTGAGTCATTGGATTACCACTTACGTCTTTTTTGTTCGCCCTAGGCTTATTCTTGTGCAAGTAGGGGTTTTAACCAATCTTGTGCATCCAATAAGTTCTTTTGTGTCATTGGATTAACATTTAGGTCCTTTTCGACCTCCTAAGGCTTATTCTAGTCCTATTTGGATAAACATTTAGGTTATTTTCATCCTCCCAAGGCTTATTCTTGTCCAATTAGGGTTTTTAACCAATCTTGTGCATCAAATAGGTGTGTTTGTGTCATTGGATGAACATTTAGGTCATTTACGTCCTCCGTGGGCTTATTCTAGTCCAATTATGGTTTATAACAAATTTTGTGCATCCAATAGGCATTTTGTGTCATTGGATTACCATTTACGTCATTTTTGTACACCCTAGGCTTATTCTAGTCCAAGTAGGTGTTTTAACCAATCTTATGCATCCAATAAGTTCATTTGTGTCATTGGATTAACATTTAGGTCCTTTTCGGCCTCCTGAAGCTTATTCTAGTCCAATTTGGGTTTTTAACCAATCTTGTGGATCCAAAGGTGTTTTTGTGTCATTGGATTCACATTTAGGTCATTTTCGTCCTCCCAAGGCTTATTTTTGTCCTATTAGGGTTTTTAACCAATCTTGTGCACCCAATAGGTGAGTTTGTGTCATTGTATTAAAATGTAGGTCTTTTTTGCTTCCTGAGGCTTATTCTACTCGAATTAAGGTTTTTAACCAATATTGTTCATTCAATAGGTGTGTTTGTTTCATTGGATTCACATTTAGGTCATTTTCATCCTCCCTAGGCTTATTAGAGTCCAATTAGGGTTTTTAACCAATCTTGTGCATCCAATAAATGTGTTTGTGTCATTTGATTAACATTTAGGTCATTTTCGTCCTCCCTAGGCTTATTCTTGTCCAATTAGGGTTTTTAACCAATCTAGTGCGTCAAATAGGTGTTTTAGTGTCATTGGATTCACATTAAGGTCATTTTCGTACTCCCTAGGCATAATCTAGTCCAATTAGAGTTTTTAACCAGTCTTGTGCATCCAATAGGTGTGTTTGTTTTATTGGATTCACATTTAGGTCATTTTCGTCCTTCCTAGACTTATTCTAGTCCAATTAGGGTTTTTAAACAATCTTGTGGATCCAATAGGTTTGTTTGTGTGTTTGGATTGAAATTTAGGTCATTTTCGTCCTTCCTTGGCTTACTACACTCCAATTAGAGTTTTTAACCAATCTTCTGCATCCAATAGGTGTATTTGTGTCGTTGGATGAACATTTAGGTCATTTTCGTCATCACCAGGCTTATTCTAGCCCAATTAGGATTTTTACCCAATCTTGTGCATCCAGTAGGTGTGTTTGTGTGATAAGATTCAAGTTTATGTAATTTTCGTCCTCCTAAGGCTTATTCTAGTCCAATTAGTGTTTTTAACCAATCTTGTGCATCCAATAGGTATTTTTGTGTCATTGGATTCACATTTGGGTCATTTTTGTCTTCCCTAGACTTATTCTAGTCCAATTAGGGTTTTTAACCAATCTTGTGCATCTAATAGGTGTGTTTGTGTCATTTGATGAACATTTAGGTCATTGTCATCCTCCGTAGGCTCATTCTTGTCCAATTAGGGTTTTTATTCAATCTTGTGCATCCAATAGGTGTGTTTGTGTCATTGGATTAACATTTAAGTATTTTTCTTCTTCCCAAGGCTTATTCTTGTCAAATTAGGGTTTTAACCAATCTTGTGCGTTCAACAGGTGTGTTTGTGTCATTTGATGAACCTTTATGTCATTTACGTCTTCCCTAGACTCATTCTTTTCCAATTAGGGTTTTTAACCAATCTTGTGCATCGAATACGTGTGCTTATGTCATTGCATGATTATTTATGTCATTTTTAACCAATTAGGGTTTTAAAATAATCTTGTGCATCAAATAGATGTGTTTGTGTATTTGGATAAACATTTAGGTCATTTTCGTCCTCCCTAGGCTTATTCTAGTCCAATTAGGGTTTTTAACCAATCTTTTGCATCCAATAAGTGTGTTTATGTCATTTGATTAACATTTAGGTCATTTTTGTCTTCCCTAGGCTTATTCTTTTCCAATTAGGGTTTTTAACCAATCTTGTGCATCAAATAGGTATGTTTGTGTCATTGGATGAACATTTAGGTCATTTTCGTCCTCCGTAGGCTTATTCTAGTCTAATTATGGTTTATAACAAAATTTGTGCATCCAATAGGCGTTTTGTGTCATTGGATTACCATTTACGTCATTTTTGTACGCTCTGGGCTTATTCTACTTCAAGTAGGGGTTTTAACCAATCTTGTGCATCCAATAAGTTCATTTGTGTCATTGGATTAACATTTAGGTCCTTTTCGACCTCATGAGGCTTATTCTATTCCAATTAGGGTTTTTAACCAATCTTGTGCATCCAATAGCTGTGTTTCTTTCATTGGATTCACATTTTGGTCATTTTCGTCCTCGAAGGCTTATTCTTGTCCAATTAGGGTTGTTAAAAAATCTTGTACATCCATTATGTGTTTTAGTGTCATTGGATGAACATTTTGGTGAATTTCGTTATCCTTAGGCTTATTCTTGTATAAATAGGGTTTTTTGACCAATCTTGTGCATCCAACAGGTGTGTTTGTGTCATTGTATAGACAATTAGGTCATTTTCGTCCTCCCTAGGCATATTCTTGTCAAATTAGGGGTTTTAACAAATCTTTTGCATCCAATAGGTGTATTTGTGTCAGAAGATTCACATTTAGGTCATTTTCTTCCTCTTGACACTTATACTAGTCCAATTAGGGTTTTTAACCAATCTTGTGCATCTAATAGGTCTGTTTGTGTCATTGGATGCACATTTAGGTTATTTACGTCTTCCCTAGGCTTATTCTTGTCAAATTAGGATTTTTAACCAATCTTGTGCATCCAATAGGTTTGTTTGTGTAATTGGATTGACATTTAGGTCATTTCCGTCCTCCATATGCTTATTCTAGTACAATTAGGGTTTTTAACCAATCTTGTGCATCCAATAGGTGTGTTTGAGTCATTTGATGAACATTTATGTCATTTACGTCTTCCTTAGGCTCATTCTTTTCCAATTAGGGTTTTTAACCAATCTTGTGCAGCCAAAGGTGTTTTTGTGTCATTGGATTCACAGTTAGGTCATTTTCGTCCTCCCCTGGGTTATTCTTGTCTTATTAGGGTTTTTAACCAATCATGTGCATCCAATATGTGTCTTTATGTCATTGCATGATTATTTAGGTCATTTTAGTCCTCCATAGGCTTATTCTTGTCCAATTAGGGTTTTTAAACAATCTTGTGCATCAAGTAGATGTTTTTGTGTATTTGGATAAACATTTAGGTTGTTTTCGTCCTCCCAAGGCTTACTCTTGTCCAATTAGGGTTTTTAACCAATCCTGTGCATCCAATAGGTGTGTTTGTGTCATTGTATTAGCATTTAGGTCTTTTTTTCTTCCTGAGGCTTATTCTACTCGAATTAAGGTTTTTAACCAATCTTGTGCATTCAATCGGTGTGTTTGTTTCATTGGACTTACATTTAGATCATTTTTTTCCTCCCTAGGCTTATTCATGTCTACTTAGGGTTTTCAACTAATCTTGTGCATCCAATAAATGTGTTTGTGTAATTTGATTAACATTTAGGATATTTTCGTCCTCCCTATGCTTATTCTTGTCAAATTAGGGTTTTTAACAAATCTTGTGCGTCAAATAGGTGTTTTGTGTCATTGGATTCACATTTAGGTCATTTTGCTCCTCCCTAGGCTTATTCTAGTCCAATTAGGGCTTTTAACCAATTTTGTGCATCCAATAGGTGTTTTTGTGTCCTTAGATTTACATTTAGGTCATTTTTGTCCTCCCTAGGCTTATTCATGTCCACTTAGGGTTTTTAACCAATCTTGTGCATCCAATAGGTGTTTTAGTGTCGTTGGATTCACATTTAGGTCATTTTCGTCCTCCCTAGACTTATTCTAGTCCAATTAGGGGTTTTAACCAATCTTGTGCATCCAATAGGTGTGTTTGTTTTATTTGATTCACATTTAGGTCAGTTTCATCCTCCCTAGGCTTATTCTAGTCTAATTAGGGTTTTAACCAATCTTGTGCATCCTATAGTTGTGTTTGTGTCATTTGATGAACATTTAGGTCATTGTCATCCTCCGTAGGCTCATTCTTGTCCAATTAGGGTTTTTAACCAATCTTGTGCATCCAATACGTGTCTCTGTGTCATTGGATTAACATTTAAGTATTTTTCTTCTTCCCTTGGCTTATTCTTGTAAAATTAGGGTTTTAACCAATCTTGTGCATTCAACAGGTGTGTTTGCGTCATTAGATTCACATTTAGGTCATTTTCGTCCTATCAAGGCTTTTTCAAGTCCAATTAGGGTTTTTAACCAATCATGTACATCCAATAGGTGTGATTGTGTCATTGGATTCACATTTACATCATTTTCGTCCCCCCTTGCTTTATTCTTGTAAAATTAGGGTTTTTAACCAATCTTGTGTATCCAATAGGTGTTTTTGTGTCATTGGATTCATATTTAGGTCATTTTCGTCATGCCTAGGCTTATTCTAGTACAATTAGGGTGTTAAACCAATCTTGTGCATCCAATAGGCGAGTTTGTGTCATTGGATGAAGATTTAGGTCATTTTCGTCATCCCTAGGCTTATTCTAATTAGGGTTGATAACTAATCTTGTGCATCCAATAGGTGTTTTGTGGCATTGGATTACCATTTACACCCTAGGGGGTTTAACCAATCTTGTGCATCCAATAAGTTCATTTGTGTAATTGGATTAACATTTAGGTCCTTTTCGACCTCTTGAGGCTTATTCTAGTACAATTAGAGTTGTAAAATAATCTTGTGCATCAAATAGGTGTGTTTGTGTAATTGGACTAACATTTAGGTCATATTTGTCCTCCGAAGGCTTATTCTAGTCCAATCATTTAACCAATCATGTGCATCCAATAGGTGTGTTTGTGTGATTGTATTAACATTTAGGTCATTTTCGTCCTCCTAAGACTTATTCTAGTCCAATTAGGGTTTTTAACTAGTCTTGTGCATCCAATAGGTGTGTTAGTTTCATTGGATTCACATTTAGGTCATTTTCGTCCTCCCTAGGCTTATTCTAGTCCAATTAGGGTTTTTCACAAATCTTGTGCATCTAATAGGTGTGTTTGTGTCATTGGATGAACATTTACGTCATTTTCGTCCTCCTAAGACTTAATCTAGTCCAATTAGGGTTTTTCACAAATCTTGTGCATCTAATAGGTGTGTTTGTGTCATTGGATGAACATTTACGTCATTTTCGTCCTCCTAAGACTTAATCTAGTCCAATTAGGGTTTTTCACAAATCTTGTGCATCTAATAGGTGTGTTTGTGTCATTGGATTCCCATTTAGGAAATTTAGGTCTTCCATATGCTTATATTTGTCAAATTAGGGTTTTTAACCAATCTTGTGCATCCAATAGGTTTGTTTGTGTAATTGGATTGACATTTAGGACATTTTCGTCCTCCCTAGGCTTATTCTAGTCCAATTAGGGTTTTTAACCAATCTTGTGCATCCAATAGGTCTGTTTGTTTTATTTGATTCACATTTAGGTCAGTTTCGTCCTCCCTAGGCTTATTCTAGTCTAATTAGGGTTTTAACCAATCTTGTGCATCCTATAGGTGTGTTTGTGTCATTTGATGAACATTTAGGTCATTGGTTTTTAAACAATCTTGTGCATCCAATAGGTCTGTTTGTTTTATTGGATTAACATTTAGGTCCTTTTCGACCTCTTCAGGCTTATTCTAGTACAATTAGGGTTTTTAAATAATCTTGTGCATCAAATAGGTGTGTTTGTGTAATTGGACGAACATTTAGGTCATTTTCGTGCTCCCTAGGCTTATTCTTGTCCAATTAGGGTTTTTAACCAATCTTATGCTTGCAATAAGTTCATTTGTGTCATTGGATGAACATTTAGGTCATTGGTTTTTAAACAATCTTGTGCATCCAATAGGTCTGTTTGTTTTATTGGATTAACATTTAGGTCCTTTTCGACCTCTTCAGGCTTATTCTAGTACAATTAGGGTTTTTAAATAATCTTGTGCATCAAATAGGTGTGTTTGTGTAATTGGACGAACATTTAGGTCATTTTCGTGCTCCCTAGGCTTATTCTTGTCCAATTAGGGTTTTTAACCAATCTTATGCATCCAATAAGTTCATTTGTGTAATTGGATTAACATTTAGGTCCTTTTCGACCTCTTGAGGCTTATTCTAGTACAATTAGGGTTTTTAAATAATCTTGTGCATCAAATAGGTGTGTTTGTGTAATTGGACTAACATTTAGGTCATATTTGTCCTCCCAAGGCTTATTCTAGTCCAATCATTTAACCAATCATGTGCATCCAATAGGTGTGTTTGTGTGATTGTATTAACATTTAGGTCATTTTCGTCCTCCTGAGACTTATTCTAGTCCAATTAGGGTTTTTAACTAGTCTTGTGCATCCAATAGGTGTGTTAGTTTCATTGGATTCACATTTAGGTCATTTTCGTCCTCCCTATGCTTATTCTAGTCCAATTAGGGTTTTTAACCAAACTTGTGCATGCAATAGGTGTGTTTGTATTATTGGATTCACATTTAGGTCATTTTCGTCCTCCCTAGGCTTACTCTTGTCCAATTAGGGTTATTAACAAATCTTGTGCATCCAATAGGTGTTTTTGTGTAATTGGATTCACATTTAGGTCATTTTTGTCCTCCCTAGGCTTATTCTAGTCCAATTAGGGTTTTTCACAAATCTTGTGCATCTAATAGGTGTGTTTGTGTCATTGGATTCACATTTAGGCAATTTAGGTCTTCCATATGCTTATATTTGTCAAATTAGGGTTTTTAACCAATCTTGTGCTTCCAATAGGTTTGTTTGTGTAATTGGATTGACATTTAGGACATTTTCGTCCTCCCTAGGCTTATTCTAGTACAATTAAGGTTTTTAACCAATCTTGTGCATCTAATAGGTGTGTTTGAGTCATTTGATGAACATTTATGTCATTTTCGTCTTCCCTAGGCTCATTCTTTTCCAATTAGGGTTCTTAACCAATCTTGTCCATCCAATACGTGTTTTTATATCATTGGATTCACATTTAGGTCATTTTCGTCCTCCCAAGGGTTATTCATGTCTCATTAGTGTTTTTAACCAATCTTGTGCACCCAATAGGTGTGTTTGTGTCATAAGATTTACATTTAGGACTTTTTCGTCCTCCCTAGGCTTTTTCTAGTCCAATTATGGTTTTTAACCAATCTTGTGCATCCAATAGGTGTTTTTGAGTCATTGAATTCAGATATAGGTCAACTTCGTCCTCCCTTGCCTTATTCTAGTCCAATAAGGGTATTTAACCAATCTTGTGCATCGAATAGGTGTGTTTGTGTCATTGGATTAACATTTAGGTTATATTCGTCCTTCTTAGGCTTGTTCTTGTCCAATTAGGGTTTTTAACCAGTCTTTTGCATCAAATAACATTTAGGTCCTCTTCGTCCCTCCGAGGCTTATTCTAGTCCAATTAGGTTTTTAATTAATCTTGTGCATCCAATAGGTGTGTTTGTGTTACTGGATTAACATTTAAGTCATTTTTGTCTTCCCAAGTCTTATTGTTGTCCAACTAGGGTTTTTAACCAATCTTGTGCATCCAATCGGCGTGTTTGTGTCATTTTATTAACATTTAGGTCATTTTCGTCCTGCCGAGGCTTATTCTAGTGAACTTAGTGTTTTTAACCATTCTTGTGCTTCCAATCGGTTTGTTTGTGTAATTGGATTAGCATTTAGATCATTTTCGTCCTCCATAGGTAAATCTTGTCCAATTAGAGTTTTTAACCAATCTTGTGCATCCAATAGGTGTGTTTGTGTCTTTGGATTCACATTTATGTCATTTTCGTCCTCCACAGGCTAATTTTTGTCCAATTAGGGGTTTTAACCAATCTTGTGCAGTCAATAGGTGAGTTTGTGTCATTGCATGAATATTTATGTCATTGTCGTCCTCCCAAGGCTTAGTCTTGTCCAATTAGGGTTTTTCAGCAATCTTGTGCATCCAATAGGTATATTTGTGTCATAAGATTCACTTTTCTGTCATTTTCGTCATCATGAGACTTATTCGAGTCCAATTCGGGTTTTTATGTAATCTTGTGGATCCAATAAGTGTGTTTGTGTCATTGGAATCACATTTACATCATTTTCGTCCTCCCTACGCTTATTCTTGTCCAATTAGAGTTTTTAACCCATTTTGTGCATCCAATATGTGTGTTTGTGTCATTGGATGAACATTTAGATCATTTTCGTCTACCCTAAGCTTATTCTTGTCCAATTAGGGTTTTTAACCAATCTTGTGCATCCAATAGGTGTGTATGTCTCACTGTATTAACATTTAGGTCATTTTCGTCCTCCCTAGGCTTATTCTCGTCCAATTAGGGTTTCTAAATAATCACGTGCATCCATTTAAGTCATTTTCTTCCTCCCTAGGTTTATTCTAGTCCAATAAGTGTTTTTAACAAATCTTGGGAATCCAATAGGTGTTTTAGTGTCATTGGATTCACATTGAGGTAAATTTCGCCCTCCCTAGGCTTATTCTTGTCCAATTAGGGTTTTTAACCAATCTTGTGCATCCAATAGGTGCTTTTGTGTCTTTAGATTCACTTAAGGTCATTGTCATCCTCCATAGGCATATTCTTATCCAATTAGGGTTTTTAACCAATCTTGTGCATCCAACATGTGTTTTTGTGTCATTGGATTCACATTAGGTCATTGTCATCCTCACTAGGCTTATTCTTATCCTCACTAGGCTTATTCACATTAGGTCATTGGATGAACATTTAGGTCGTTTTCGTCATCCCTAGGCTTATTTTTGTCCAATTAGTATTTTTAACAATTCTTGTAAATCCAATAGGTGTGTTTATGTTATTGGATAAACATTTAGGTCATTTTCGTCTTCCTTAGGCTTATTCTTGTCCAATTAGGATTTTTAACAAAACTTGTGCATCCAATAAGTTCATTAGTGTCATTTGATGAAAATATAGGTCGTTTTCGTCCTCCCTAGGCTTATTTTAGTCCAATTGGGGTTTTTTCCCAATCTTTAGCATCCAATAGGCGATTTTGTGTCATTGCATGAACATTTAGGTCATTTTCGTCCTCCCAACGCTTATTCTTGTCCAATTAGAGTTTTTAACCAATCTTGTGTATCCAATAGGCGTGTTTGTGTCATTGGATGAACATTTAGATCATTTTCGTCTACCCTAGGCTTTTTCTTGTCCAATTAGGGTATTTAACCAATCTTGTGCATCCAATAGGTGTGTTTGTCTCATTGTATTAATATTTAGGTCATTTTCGTCCTCCCGGGGCTTATTCTCGTCCAATTAGGGTTTTTAACCAATCATGTGCATCCATTTAGGTCATTTTCTTCCTCCCTAAGTTTATTCTAGTCCAATAAGAGCTTTTAACCAATCTTGTGTATCCAATAGGTATTTTGCGTCATTGGATTCACATTTAGGTCATTTTCGTATTCCCCATGCTTATTTTTGTCCAATTAGGGTTTTTAACCAATCTTGTGCATCCAATAGGTTTGTTTGTGTCTTTGGATTGACATTAAGGTCATTTTGATCCCCCTTGGCTTATTCTAGTCAAATTAGGGTTTTTAACCAATCTTGTGCATCCAATAGGTGGTTTTGTGTCATTGGATTCACATTTAGGTCAATTTCGTCCACCCTATGATTATTCAAGTCCAATTAGGGTTTTTAACTAATCTTGTGCATCTAATAGGTGTGTTTGTGTAACTGGATTCACATTTAGGTCATTTTAGTTGTCCCAAGGCTTATTCTTGTCCAATTAGGGGTTTTAACCAATCTTTTGCATCCAATAAGTTCAATAGTATTATAGGATGAAAACATAGGTCATTTTCATCCTCCCTATGCTTATTTTAGTTCAATTAGGGTTGTTAACCAATCTTGTGTTTCCAATATGTGTGTTTGTGTCATTGGACGAACAATTAGGTCATTGTCGTCCTCCCAAGGTTTATTCTTGTCCAGTTAGGGTTTTTAACTAATCTTGTGCATCAATTAGTTGTGTTTGTGTCATAAGAATCACATTTAGGTCATTTTTGTCCTCTCGAGGCCTATTCTAGTCCAATTAGGGTTTTTAACCAATCTTGTGCATCCAATAGGTGTGTTTGTTTCATTGGATTCACATTTACATCATTTTGGTCCTGCTTTGCCTTATTATTGTCCAATTAGGGTTTTTAACCAATCTTGTGCATCCAATAGGTGTTTTTGTGTCATTGGATTCACATTTAAGTCAATTTCGTCCTCCCTAGGCTTATTTTAGTCCAATTAGGGTTGTTAACCAATCTTGTGCATCCAATAGGTGTTTTTGTGTCATTGGATTCACATTTAAGTCAATTTCGTCCTCCCTAGGCTTATTTTAGTCCAATTAGGGTTGTCAACCAATCTTGTGCATCCCATAAGTTGATTAGTGTCATTGTAGGAAAATTTAGATCATTTTCGTCCTCCCTAGGCTTTTTTTAATCCAATTACGGTTTTTAAGCAATCTTGTGCAACCAATAGGTGTGTTTGTGTCATTGGATGAACATTTAGGTCGTTGTCTTCCTACCTAGGCTTATTCTTGTCCAATAAGGATTTTTAACCAATGTTGTGCATCCAAATGGTGTTTTGCGTCATTGGATTCACATTTTTGTCCTCCCAGGCTTATTCTAATTCAATTAGGGTCTTTAACCAATCTTGTGCATCCGATAGGTGTGTTTGTGTCATTGGATTAACATTTAGGTCATTTTCGTCATCCCTATGCTTTTTTTAGTCCAATTAGGGTGTTTAACCAATCTTGTGCATCCAATAAGTTCATTTGTGTCATTGGATGAACATTTAGGTCATTTTCGTCCTCCCTAGGCTTATTCTTGTCCAATTAGGGTTTTTAACCAATCTTGTGCATCCGATAGGTGTGTTTGTGTCATTGGATTAACATTTAGGTCATTTTCGTCATCCCTATGCTTTTTTTAGTCCAATTAGAGATTTTAACCAATCTTGTGCATCCAATAGGTGTGTTTGTGTTATTGGAGTAAGATTTAGGTCATTTACGTCCTCCCTAGGCTTATTCTTGTCCAATTAGGGTTTTTAACCAATCTTGTGCGTCCAAAAGGTGTGTTTGTGTCATAAGATTCACATTTAGGTCATATTCTTCCTCCCTAGGCTTATTCATTTTCAATTAGGGTTTTTAACCAATCTTTTGCATCCAATAGGTGTTTTTGTGTCATTGGATTCAGATTTAGGGCATTTTCATCCTCCACAGGCGTATTCTTGTCCAATTAGGATTTTTACCAATCTTGTGCATCTAATAGGTGCGTTTGTGTCATTTCATGAACATTTAGGTCATTTTAGTCCTCCCTCGGCTTATTCTTGTCCAATTAGGGTTTTTAACCAATCTTATGCATCCAATAAGTTCATTTGTGTCGTTGGATTAATATATAGGTCCTTTACGCTCCCTCCCCTGACGCTTATTCTACTCTAATTATGGTTTTTAAATAATCATGTGCATCCAATAGGTGTGTTTGTCTCTTTGGATTAACATTTAGGTCATTTTCGTACTCCTTAGGCATATTCTTCTCCAATTAGTATTTTTAACCAATCTTGTGCATCCAATATGTGTATTTGTTTCATTGCATTCACATTTAGGTCATTTTATTCCTCCCTAGGCTTATTCTAGTTAATTTAGGGTATTTAACCAATCTTGTGGATCCAATAGGTTTGTTTGTGTCTTTGGATTGACATTTAGGTCATTTTCGTTCTCCCTAGGCTTACTCTAGACCAATTAGGGTTTTTAAGTAATCTTGTGCATCCGATACGTGTTTTTGTGTCATTTGATTTAGATTTAGGTTATTTTTGTCCTCCATAGGTTTATTCTTGTCCAATTAGGGTTTTTTAACCAATCTTGTGCATCTGGTAGGTATTTTTGTGTGATTTGATTCACATTTAGGTCATTTTCTTCCTCCCTAGGCTTATTCATTTCCAATTAGGGCTTTTAACCAATCTTGTGCATCCAATAGGTGTGTTTGTGTCATTGTATTAACATTTAGGTCATTTTCGTCCTCACGAGGCTTATTCAAGTCTAATTAGGGTTTTTAAGTAATCTTGAGCATCCAATAGGTGTATTTGTGTCATTGGATAAACATTTAGGCCTTTTTCGTCCTCCCTAGGCTACCTCTAGTCCAATTATGGTTTTTAACCAATCTTGTGCATCTAATAGCTGTTTTTGTGTCATTGGATTCGTATTTAGGTCATTTTCGTCCTCCCTAGGTATATTGTTGTCCAATTAGGATTTTTAACCAATCTTGTGCATCCAATAGGAATTGTGCATCATTGGATTTATATTTAGGTCATTTTAGTGCTCCCTAGGCTTATTCTTGTCAAATTAGGGTTTTGACCATTCTTGTGCATCCAATAGGTGTGTTTGTGTCACTGGATGAGCATTTAGGTCATTTACGTCCTCCATAGGCTTATTCTTGTCCAATTTGGGTTTTTAACCAATCTTGTGCATCCAATAGGTTAATTTGTGTAATTAGATTAACCTTTGGGTCATTTTCGTCCTCCTTAGCTAATTCTTGTCCAATTAGGGTTTTTAACTAATGATGTGCATCCAACAGATGTTTTTGTGTCATTTGATTTAAATTTAGGTCATTTTTGTCCTTCCTTGCCTTATTCTAGTCCAATTTGGGGTTTCAACCATTCTTGGGCATTCAATAGGTGTGTTTGTCTCTTTGGATTAACATTTAGGTCATTTTCGTACTCCTTAGGCGAATTCTTCTCCAATTAGTGTTTTTATCCAATCCTGTGCATCCAATAGGTTTTTTTGTGTCATTGGATTCACATTTAGGTCATTTTCGTCCTCCTTAGGCTTATTTATTTCCAATTAGGATTTTTAACCAATCTTGTGCGTCCAATAGGTGTGTTTATGTCATTGGATTAACATTTAGGTCTTTTTCGTCCCCCCTGGGCTTTTTTTAGTCCAATTAGAGTTTTTAACCAATCTTGTGCATCCAATAGGTGTGTTTGTGTCATTGGAGTAGCATTTAGGTCATTTACATCCTCGCTAGGCTTATTCTTGTCCAATTATGGTTTTTAACCAATCTTGTGCATCCAAAAGGTGTGTTTGTGTCATAAGATTCACATTTAGGTCATTTTCGTCCTCCCTTGGCTTATTCTAGTCCAACTAGGGTTTTTAACCAATTTTGTGCATCCAATAGGTGTTTTTGTGTCATTAGTCCTCCCTAAGCTTATTATTGTCCAATTAGGGTTTTTGACCAATCTTATGCATCCAATAAGTTCATTTGTGTCATTGGATTAATATATAAGTCATTTACGCCCCCTCCCCCGAGGCTTATTCTAGTCTAATTAGGGTTTTTAAATAATCATGTGCCTCCAATAGGGGTGTTTGTGTAATTAGATTAACAATTAGGTCATTTTTGTCTTCCCGAGGCTTATTCTAGTCCAATTAGAGTTTTTCACCAATCCTATGCATCCAATACGTGTGTTTGTTTCATTGGTTTCACATTTAGGTCATTTTATTCCTCCCTAGGCTTATTTTAGTTCAATTAGGGTATTTAACCAATCTTGTTCTTCCAATAGGTTTGTTTGTGTCTTTGGATTGACATTTAGGTCATTTTCATTCTCCCTAGGCTTACTCTAGTCCAATTAGGGTTTTTAAGTAATCTTGTGCATCCGATAGGTGTTTTTGTGTCATTGGATTCAAATTTAGTTTATTTTCTTGCTCCCTAGGTTGATTCTTGTCCAATTAGGGTTTTTTTAACCAATCTTGTGCATCCAATAGGTGTGTCTGTGTCATTGGATGAGCATTTAGGTCATTTACGTCCTCCCTAGGCTTATTCTTGTCCAATTAGGATTTTTAACCAATCTTGTGCATCCAATAGGTGTTTCATCTCATTAGATTCACATTTAGGTCATTTTAGCATCCCTAGGCCTGTTCTTGTCTAATTAAGATTTTTAACCAATCTTCTGCATCTGATAGGTATTTTTGTGTTATTGGATTCACATTTAGGTCATTTTCGTCTTCCCTAGGCTTATTCATTTCCAATTAGGGACTTTAACCAATCTTGTGCATCCAATAGGTGTGTTTGTGTCATTGTATTAACATTTAGGGCATTTTCGTCCTCACGAGGCTTATTCTAGTCTAATTAGGGTTTTTAAGTAATCTTGTGCATCCGATAGGTGTTTTTATGTTATTGGATTCAGATTTAGGTCATTTTCGTCCTCCCTTGGATTTTTCTAGTGCAATTAGGGTTTTTAACCATTCTTGTGCATCCAATAGGTGTGTTTGTCTCTTTGGATTAACATTTAGGTCATTTTCGTACTCCTTAGGCATATTCTTCTCCAATTAGTGTTTTTAACCAATCTTGTGCATCCAATAGGTGTTTTTGTGTCTTTGGATTCACATATAGGTCATTTTCGTCCTCCCTAGGCTTATTTATTTCTAATTAGGGTTTTTAACCAATCTTGTGCTTCCAATAGGTATTTTGGTGTCATTGGATTCACATTTAGGTCATTTTCGTCCTCCCTAGGCTTATTTATTTTCAATTAGGGTTTTTAACCAATCTTGTGCGTCCAATAGGTGTGTTTGTGTCATTGGATTAACATTTGTTGGAAATTATGGCCTCTATTTGTCAAAGAATATATGAGATTATCAACAAGATTATCTAATTATTTCCTAAGTGATGAATTAATATCAAATCCAACTTGTTTAATATTAATTCCTATTTTAACAATAAAAGATTCTAGCAGTTTATTCACAGCGGTAGTTTACAATCACATGCAAGATTAATATGAAAAGTAAAGAGAGATAGAGAGGAAAAACGTGCACCAAGATTTATACTGGTTCAGCTATCAGTTTGATAGCCTACATCCAGTCCTGAAATCTAAACCAGATTTCGGCCTTTCCAATAGAATTGACTTGGTTACGTTTTACAGATTGTCCAGCTCACACAAGGCCTATCTATCCAACTCACTCGCTTCTATTACAATACCACCTTATCCCCTACGAACTTATCCTTAGTGTGCTCAATTATACAAGACTGAGATGTAAAGCATACCTGGAATCCCTTATCACAGAGTTGACTTACACTAATCAAGTTGTGCTTTAGATCCTTGACATACAGAACGTCTTTGATCACTGTAGTCGATTCGTGCCCTATGTCTCCAATACCGAGTATCTTACCTTTGTTATTGTCACCATATTTAACAAATCCACCATCTTTTAAGTTCAGAGACAAGAACTTTGACTTGTCTCCATTCATATGCTTGGAACATCCACTGTCTAGGTACCATGAATGAGTCTTGGATGTCAAGCATATCTGCAAAATGTAATTTAAGTTTTGGTTTTAGGTACCCAATTCAGATTGGGTCCTGGAGGGTTAGTTTCAAATACTGGTGTCTTTACTTTCCAAATCTGTTTCCATCCTCTGTTGGCCAGTTTTTTCAGTTTACAATTGAAAACCGTATGACCCTTTTTACAGCAAAAGTGACCTACAACAGCAGAGGATGAATTCTGATTTGGTTTAGTGAGGATATCATGCATATGCCTAGATCTAACAAACTTCTGATTCTTTTTAACATTTTTATTTTGTCTATAACCAAGTCCAGATTTTACATTTAGATTTATTTGGTTTCCAAGAAGCAAATCTAAATTGTTTTTACCACTATTGAACTTTGCTACGTCACATTTCAGTGCATAAGTTTCCTTTTTCAGATTTTCATTTGTGTCTATAAGAGCCTCATGTTTCAACTTAATCTCATCATACAACATGCACTTTTCTTCTAACAATTTCTTAGTGCTAATTAACTGTTTGATTACATTTACATATTCATCATGCAGTTCATTAAATGCGTCATGTAATTCATCATAAGAAGGAGTGGATTTAGAACTTACCTCACTTTCAAAATCTGAATCTGTATTGGCCATTAGACAAAGATTAGCTTCTTCATCTTCTGAAGATGCAGATGACTCTTCATCATTATCGTTCCAGGCTATGTAGGCTTTTCTGGTCTTAGGGGGTGGTTGATTGCCTTTAGCCTTTGAAGTCTTATTTCTGTTTTGCAATTGGAAGCACTCAGATTTTATATGTCCTGTCTTCCCACACTCAAAGCAGGTTATCTTGCTGTCATGTGTCTTTGAGTTTAAGGGTTTTCTTGATTAGCTATCTTTCTTTTTCAGAAACTTTTTGAATTTTCTGACAAGTAATCCAAGTTCTGAATCTTCATCGGTCTCTGTTTGAATCGTCAGTGCAGATCTCATGTTCAGACTTTGTTTGATGTGCTTTGACTTTAAGAGACAACCCTTTTCTTTTTCTGTCAGTCTGTTCAACTTCACTTAGTTTATGCAGTTCCATCTCATGCTCTCTTAATTTTCCAAATAGTGTGGCAATTGACATGCTACCAAGGTCTTTTGATTCTGCTATGGCAGTGATATTTGGCTGCCACTCTCTGGTTAAGCACCTCATCACCTTGCTGATTTGCTGTTCATTGTCAATCACCTTACCAAGAGCATTTAGATTATTGACAATGCGAGTAAATCTTGTCTGCATATCATTTACGGATTCCTCTTTCTTCATGTTGAACAACTCATACTCATGCATTAGCGTGTTGATTCGAGCCCTTTTTACGTTTGTTGTTCCTTCATGTGTTTGTTGCAATGTGTCCCACATCTCCTTTGCAGTTTTGCAGATAGACACCCTAAAAAATTCGTCAGCATTTAAAGCAGAGGTAATAATATTTTTAGCCTTAGCATTGTATCCAACCTTTTTCTTGTCATCCTCAGACCAATCTGATCTGGGTTTTGGGATTGATGAATCACCTGTGCCAGCTATGGTTGGCACAAAGGGACCATCTATTACAGCTTCTAGAATATCAAGACTACATGCTTCAAGAAAAATTAACATCCTCTCTTTCCAATACATGTAGGCTGCCCCATTAAATGCAGGGGGCCTTGCCAATGATGCACCTTCTCCTAGGAATTCTACAGAGGTCATTTTCTTTTATGAGAGTTACTCTAAAAAAGATCAGGCTCTTGATGCCAATTGTTGGAAACTATGGCCACTATTTGTCAAAGAATATATGAGATATCAACAAGATTATCTAATTCTTTCCTAAGTGATGAATTAACAATAAAAGATTCTAACAGTTTATTCACAGCGGAAGTTTACAATCACATGCAAGATTAATATGAAAAGTAATGAGAGATAGAGAGGAAAAACGTGCACCAAGATTTATACTGGTTCAGCTATCAGTTTGATAGCCTACATCCAGTCCTGAAATCTAAACCAGATTTCAGCCTTTCCAATAGAATTGACTTGAGTACATTTTACAGATTGTCCAGCTCACACAAGGCCTATCTATCCAACTCACTCGCTTCTATTACAATACCACCTTATCCCTGAAGTTACTCGCCAAACTCTCACGAGATCAAGATGAGACTTCTTCTTGATGAGCACACGCACCAACAAAGATAGTCACCAGTTTACACTACTGGATTTCCAAAACTTCAATTACAAAAATTGTTTTTCACAGAGAGTTAAAGAATACTAAAAAGAATGTAAGATCTCACACAAAAATATTAGCCAATGAGTATTTGTGTGTTGTAACAACTTTTCTCTCAAGATGTTTTTCAGTCTCAGTGTTTCTGAAAAAGTGTTGTTGATTGTTATTCAAAAGTTGTTTAAAAAGTGATTGAATCAGCTTATATATATTCAGAAAAACACCATGTCAATCGATTGCTCCATCGATTGTATAAAGGTTTAAAACCAGTGTAATCGATTGTCCAATCGATTATCGTTCTTCTTGTTTTTCTTGAATCTTGAAGATATAAGCATGAATCGATTTGCCAATCGATTCTTTTAGGTCATCAATCAGAAACTGATACTAAGAGTATATCAAAATCGATTGAGTAATCGATTAAAGGTGTTTTGTTCAAACAACGAGATCAAAATAATCGATTGCTCAGTTGACGTACATCCATAGTCCTAATCGATTTGGAAATGAGCTGAATTCTTCCTTTAACTCAAACATTTAGCTTCAATCGATTCGTCAATTGATTGTGCTGGTCACAGTGACTCAGACATTTACTTCAATCAATTTTCCAATCGATTGTGCTGGTCACAGTAACTCAGACCTTTATTCCAATCGATTGTGCTTGTTACAGAACCTCAGCTATTTCGTCAAAATCAATGTGCCAATCGATTTATTCATAGTGTTTCTGATAAATGATTAACCGCAATCGATTACCTAATCGATTGTCACAAAACTTGTAGTTTAAGAAACATAATTCAATTGATTATCCAATCGATTTGGTTGATCACAGAACTCATTCCTGATAAAAAACATTTTCAGAATCGATTTTCCAATCGATTGATTCAGTAAGTGGTTGGTTATGTGAATCACAAAATCGATTACTCAATTGATGTGCAAATGGATTGTCCAAATTATTTGTTTAAACCCAGAATACAGGTTTTGATAAAACCTTTAAGTAATCGATTTCCCAATCTACTATCTTAGTAAAACTTTTATTCTGTGAGTTTGACAATCGATTGCTCAATTGATTGATCAGTTGATTCATTACTTGATTTGATTAAAACTCATTTTATAATTTCATTGGCAAATACTATATGAGAACTTCATATGATTGAGTCTACCTAATTGACTCTATTAACACTAAACATTCTTGTACATCAGTCTTCAAGCCTTGTAGGACATCATCAATCTTTGCATGATTGCTTGAGTTCCAAGTTTTCTCCAAGTGTGTAGTGTTTGATCATTTGCCTGAAATGATTCTCAATTCAAATCATTAGATCAATCAAGTACTTCATATGTATTGTATGTTTGGGAATTAAATCAAAAACATGATCAGGGAATCTCATGACTTACAACATTTAGGTCTTTTTCGTCCCCCCTAGGCTTTTTTTAGTCCAATTAGAGTTCTTAACCAATGTTGTGCATCCAATAGGTGTGTTTGTGTCATTGGAGTAGCATTTAGGTCATTTACGTCCTCGCTAGGCTTATTCTTGTCCAATTATGGTTTTAAACAAATATTGTGGATCCAAAAGGTGTGTTTGTGTCATAAGATTCACATTTAGGTCATTTTCGTCCTCCCTAGGCTTATTCTAGTCCAATTAGGGTTTTTAACCAATTTTGTGCATCCAATAGGTGTTTTTGTGTCATTGGATTCACATTTAGATCATTTTAATCATCCGTAAGCTTATTCTTGTCCAATTAGGGTTTTTGACCATTCTTATGCATCCAATAAGTTCATTTGTGTCATTGGATTAATATATAGGTCATTTACGCCCCCCTCCCCCGAGGCTTATTCTAGTCTAATTAGGGTTTTTAAATAATCATGTTCATCCAATAGGGGTGTTCGTGTAATTGGATTAACATTTAGGTCATTTTTGTCTTCCCGAGGCTTATTCTAGTCCTATTAGGGTTTTTAACCAATCATGTGCATCCAATATGTGTGTTTGTTCCATTGGATTAAGATTTTGGTCATTTTCTTCCTCCTGAGGCTTATTCTAATCCAATTAGGGTTTTTAACCAATCTTGTGCATCCAATAGGTTTGTTTGTGTCTTTGGATTGACATTTAGGTCATTTTCGTCCTCCTTAGGCTTACTCTAGTCCAATTAGGGTTTTTAACCAATCTTGTGCATCCGATAGGTGTTTCGTGTCATTGGATTCACATTTAGGTCATTTTCGTCATCCCTAGGCTTTTTCTTGTCCAATTACAATTTTTAACCAATCTTGTGCATCCGATAGGTATTTTGCGTCATTGGATTCACATTTAGGTCATTGTAGTCCTCCCTATGCTTATTCTTGTCCAATTAGGATTTTTAAACAATCTTGTGCATCCAATAGGTTTGTTTGTGTCTTTGGATTGACATTTTGGTCATTTTCGTCCTCCCAAGGTTTACTCTAGTCTAATTAGGACTTTTCAGTAATATTGTGCATCCGATATGTGTTTTTGTGTCATTGGATTCAAATTTAGGTTATTTTCGACTTCCCTTGGCTTATTCTAGTCCAATTAGGGTTTTTAACCAATTTTGTGCATCCAATAGGTGTGTTTGTGTCATTGGATTAACATTTATGCCATTTTCGTCCTCCTTAAGCTTATTCTTGTCCAATTATGGTTTTTAACCAATCTTGTGCATCTAATAGGTGTGTTTGTGACATTGGATTCATATTTAGGTCATTTTCGTCCTCCACCAGCTTATTCTTGTCCAATGAGGATTTTTAACCAATCTTGTGCATCCAATAGGTATTTTGCATCATTGGATTCACATTTAAGTCAATTTATTCCTCCGTCGGCTTATTCTGATTCAATTAGGGTTTTTAACCAATCTTGTGCATCCAATATGTGTATTTGTGTCATTGGATAATCATATAGGTCATTTACGTCCTTCTTAGGCTTATTCTAGTCCAATTAGGGCTTTTAACCAGCTTGTGCATCCAATAGGTTTGTTTGTGTAATTGGATTAAAATTTAGGTGATTTTCGTCCTCCATAGCTAATTCTTGTCCAATTAGGGATTTTAACAAATCTTCTGCAATCAATAGGTGTTTTGTGTCATTAGCTTCAGATTTAGGTCATTTTAGTCCTCCCTTGCCTTATTCTAGTCTAATTAGGGTTTTTGACCAATCCTGTGCATCCAATAGGTTTGTTTGTGTATTTGGATTGACATTTAGGTCAATTTCGTCCTCCCTAGGCTTACTCTAGTCTAATTAGGGTTTTTAAGTAAACTTGTGCATCCGATAGGTGTTTTTGTGTCATTGGATTCAGATTTAGGTTAATTTCGTCCTCCCTTGGCTTATTGTAGACCAATTAGGGCTTTTAACCAATCTTTTGCATCCAATAGGTGTTTTTGTGTTATCGGATTAATATTTAGGTCCTTTTCGTCCCGCCAAGGCTTATTCATGTCCAATTATGGTTTTTAGCAGATCTTGTGCATCCAACAGGTGTATTTGTGTCATTGGATTCACATTTTGGTTATTTTCGTCGTCCCTAAGCTTATTCATTTCCAATTATGGCTTTTAACCAATCATGTGCATCCAATAGGTGTGTTTGTGTCATTGTACTAACATTTAGGTCATTTGCGTCCTCCCGAGGCTTATTCTAGTCCAATTAGGGTTTTTAACAAATCATGTGCATCCACTATGTGTGTTTGTTTTATTGGATTCACATTTAGGTCATTTTCTTCGTCCGTAGGCTTATTCTAATCCAATTAGGGTTTTTAACCAATCTTGTTCATCCAATAGGTTTGTTTGTGTCTTTGGATTGACATTTAGGTCATTTTCGTCCTCCCTAGTCTTACTCTAGTCCAATTAGGGTTTTTAACCAATCTTGTGCATCAAATAGGTGTTTTGTATCATTGGATTTACATTTAGGTCATTTTCGTGTTCCCTAGGGTTGTTCTTGTCAAATTAGGATATTTAACCAATCTTGTGCATCTGATAGGTATTTTGTGTCATTATATTCACATTTAGGTCATTTTAGTCCTCCCTAGGCTTATTCTTGTTAAATATATTGTTTTTAAACAATCTTGTGAATCCAATAGGTGTGTTGGTGTCATTGGATGAGCATTTAGGTCATTTACGTCCTCCATAGGCTTATTCTTATCCAATTAGGGTTTTTAACCAATCTTGTGCATCCAATAGGTTTGTTTGTGTAATTGGATTAACATTAAGGTCATTTTCATCCTCCCTAGCTAGTTATTGTCCAATTAGGATTTTTAACCTATCTTAGGCATCCAATAGGTTTGTTTGTGTCTTTGGATTGACATTTTGGTCATTTTCGTCCCTCTTAGGCTTACTCTAGTCCAATTAGGGTATTTAACCAATCTTGTGCATCCAATAGGTGTGTTTGTGTCATTGGATACACATTTAGGTCATTTTCTTCCTCCCTTTGCTGATTCTAGTCCAATTAGGGTTTTTAACCAATCTTGTTTCATCTAATAGGTGTGTTTGAGTCATTGGATTCACATTTAGGTCATTTTAGTCCTCCCTTGGTTTATTGTTGTCTAATTAGGATTTTTAACCAATCTTGTGAATCCATAGGTTTGTTTGTGTGTTTGGATTGACATTCAGGTCATTTTTGTCCTCCCTAGGCTTACTCTAGTCTAATTACAGTTTTTAAGTAATCTTGTACATCCGATAGGTGTTTTTGTGTCATTGGATTCAAATTTAGGTTATTTTCGTCCTCCACTGGCTTATTCTTGTCCAATTAGGATTTTTAACCAATCTTGTGCACCCAATAGGTGTGTTTGAGTCATTGTATTAAAATTTTGGTCATTTTCGTTCTCCCAAGGCTTATTCTAGTCCAATTAGGGTTTTTAACCAATCCTGTGCATCCAATATGTGTGTTTGTTTCATAGGATTCACATTTAGGTCATTTTCTTCCTCCCTAGGTTTATTCTAATCCAATTAGGGTTTTTTTTTACCAATATTTTGCATCCAATAGATTGATTTGTGTGTTCGGATTGACATTTAGGTCATTTTCGTCCTCCCTAGGCTTACTCTAGTCCAATTAGGGTATTTTACCAATCTTGTGCATTCAATGGGTCTTTAGTGTCATTGGATTCACATTTAGATCATTTTCGTCCTAACTATGCTTATTCTAGTCCAATTATGGTTTTCAACCAATCTTGTACATCTAATAGGTGTGTTTTTGTCGTTGGATTCAAATTTAGGTCATTTTCGTACTCCCTAGGCTTGTTCTTGTCCAATTAGCATTTTTAAACAACCTTGTGCATCGAATAAGTTCATTTGTGTCATCGGATTAACATTTATGTCATTTTCTTCCTGCCGAGGCTTATTCTAGTCCAATTAGGGTTTTCAAATAATCTTGTTCATCTATTAGGTGTGTTTGTGTAATTGGATTAACATTTAGGTCATTTTCATCCTCCCAAGGCTTATTCTTGTCCAATTAGGGTTTTTAACCAATCTTGTGCATCCAATAGGTGTTTTTGTATCATTGGATTCACATTTAGGTTATTTTCGTCCTCCCTAGGGTTGTTCTTGTCAAATTAGGATTTTTAACCAAGCTTGTGCATCCGATAGGTTTGTTTGTGTCTTTGGATTGATATTTAGGTCATTTTACTCCTCCCTAGGCTTATTCTTGTCAATTAGGGTTTTTAAACAATTTTGTGCATCCAATAGGTGTTTTTGTTTCATTGGATTCACATTTAGGTCATTTGCTTCCTCCCTATGCTTATTGTAGGCCAATTAGGGTTTTTAACCAATCTTGTGCATCTGATAGGTATTTTGCGTTATTGGATTCACATTTAGGTCATTTTAGTCCTCCATAGGCTTATTCTTGTCCAATTAGGGTTTTTAAACAATCTTGTGCATCCAATAGGTGTGTTTGTGTCATTGGATGAGCATTTAGGTCATTTACGTCCTCCTTGGGCTTATTCTTGTCCAATTAGGGTTTTAACCAATCATGTGCATTAAATAGGTTTGTTTGTTTCATTGGATTCATATTTAGGTCATTTTCTTGCTCCCAAAGTTTTTTCTAATCCAATTAGGGTTTTTTACCAATCTTTTTTATCCAATAGATTTGTTTGTGTCTTTGAATTGACATTTAGGTCATTTTCGTACTCCCTAAGCTTAGTCTAGTCCAGTTAGGGTTTTTAACCAATCTTGTCCATGCAATAGGTGTTTTTGTGTCATTGGATTCACATTTAGGTCATTTTCTTCCTCCCTTTGCTTATTCTAGTCCAATTAGGGTTTTTAACCAAACCATTGGATTCACATTTAGGTCATTTTCGTCTTCCATCGGTTTATTCTTGTCCGAATAAGATTTTTAACCAATCTTGTGCATTTGATAGGTATTTTGCGTCATTGGATTCACATTTAGGTCATTTTAGTCCTCCCTACCTAGTTATTGTCCAATTATGGTTTTTAACCAATCTTGTGCATCCAATAGGTTTGTTTGTGTCTTTGGATTGACATTTAGGTCATTTTCGTCCTCCCTAGGCTTACTCTAGTCTAATTAGGGTTTTTAACCAATCTTGTGCGTCCAATAGGTGTGTTTGTGTCATTGGATTCACATTTAGGTCATTTTCTTCCTCCCTATGCTTATTCTAGTCCAATTAGGGTTTTTAACCAATCTTGTTTCATCTAATAAGTGTGTTTGTGTCATTGGATTCACATTTTGGTTGTTTTCGTCCTCGCTAGGTGTATTTTTGACGAATTAGGATTTTTAACCAATCTTGTGCGTCCAATAGGTTTGTTTGTTTGTGCATCCGAGAGGTGTTTTTGTGTCATTTGGTTCGGATTTAGGTTATCTTCTTCCTCCCTTGGCTTATTCTAGTCGAATTAAGGTTTTTAACAAATTTTGTGTATCCAACAGGTGTGTTTGTGTCATTGGATTAACATTTAGGCAATTTTTGTCCTCCTTAGGCTTATTCTTGTCCAATTATTTTTTTTAACCAATCTTGTGCATCCAATAGGTGTTTCTGTGTCATTGGATTCACATTTAGGTCGTTTTCGTTTTCCACCGGCTTATTATTTTCCTTTTAGGGTTTTTAACCCATTTTGTGCATCCAATATGTGTGTTTGTGTCATTGCATGAACATTTAGGACATTTTAGTCCTCCCAAGGATTATTCTTGTCCTTATACGGTTTTTAACCAATCTTGTGCATCCAATAAGTTCATTTGTGTTATTGGATTAACATTTAGGTCATTTTCGTCCCACTGAGGCTTATTCTAGTCCAATTAGAGTTTTTAAAAAATCATGTGTATCAAATAGGTGTGTTTGTGTAATTGCATTAACATTTAGGTCATTTTCGTCCTCCCAAGGCATGCTTTTGTCCAATTAGGATTTTTAACCAATCTTGAGCATCCAATAGGTATTTTGTGTCGTTGGATTCACATTTAGGTCATTTTAGTTCAGCCTAGGCTTATTCTTGTCCAATTATGGTTTTTAAACAATCTTGTGCATTCAATAGGTGTGTTTGTGTCATTGGATGAGCATTTAGGTCATTTACGTCCTCCCTAGGCTTATTCTTGTCCAATTAGGGTTTTTAACCAATCTTGTGCATCCAATAGGTTTGTTTGTGTAATTGGATTAACATTTAGGTCATTTTCGTCCTCCCTAGCTAGTTCTTGGCCACTTAGGGTTTTTAACCAATCTTGTGCATCCAATAGGTTTGTATGTGTCTTTGGATAGACATTTAGGTCATTTTCGCCTCCCTAGGCTTACGCTAGTCCAATTACGGTTTTTAACCAATCTTGTGCATCCAATAGGTGTTTTTGTGTCATTGGATTATTATTGAGGTAATTATCTTCTTCCCTATGCTCATTCTAGTCCAATTTGGGTTTTTAACCAATCTTGTGCATCCAATAGGTGTTTTTGTGTCATTGGATTATTATTGAGGTAATTATCTTCTTCCCTATGCTCATTCTAGTCCAATTTGGGTTTTTAACCAATCATGTGCATCAAATAGGTGTGTTTGTGTCATTGGATTCACATTTAGGTCATTTTCGTACTCCTTAGGCGTATTCTTCTCCAGTTAGGGTTTTTAACCAATCTCTTGCATCCAATAGGTGTTTTTGTGGCAATGGACTCACATTTAGGTCATTTTCGTCCTCCCTAGGTTTATTCTTGTCCAATTCGGATTTTTAAACAACCTTGTGAATCCAATAGGTATTTTGCATCATTGGGTTCATGTTTAGGTCAATTTAGTCCTCCCTAGGCTTATTCGTATCCAATTAGGGTTTTTAACCAATCTTGTGCATCCAATAGGTTTGTTAGTGTAATTGGATTACCATTTAAGTCATATTCGTCCTCCCTAGCTAATTCATATCCAATTAGGGTTTTTTTTACAAATCTTGTGCATCCAATAGGTGTTTTTGTGTCATTGGATTTAGATTTAGGTCATTTTAGTCCTCCCTTGCCTTATTCTAGGCCAATTAGGGTTTTCAACCATTCTTGTGCATCCAATAGGTGTGTTTGTCTCATTGGATTAACATTTAGGTCATTTTCGTACTCCTTAGGCGTATTCTTCTCCAGTTAGGATTTTTAACCAATCTCTTGCATTCACATTTAGGTAATTTTAGTCCTCCCTAGGCTTATTCTTGTCCAATTAGGGTTTTTAAACAATCTTGTGCATCAAATAGGTGTGTATGTGTCATTGGATGAGCATTTATGTCATTTACGTCCTCCATAGGCTTATTCTTGTCCAACTAAGGTTTTTAAACAATCTTGTGCTAGGTTTGTTTGTGTAATTGGAATAACATTTGGGTCATTTTCATCCTCCCTAGCTAGTTATTGTCCAATTAGGGTTTTTAACCAAACTTGTGCATCGAATATGTGTTTTTTTTTTTCATTGGATTCACATTTAGGTCATTTTCTTCCTCCCTATGCTTATTCTAGTCCAATTAGGGTTTAGAAACAATCTTGTTTCATCTAATAGGTGTGTTTGTGTCATTGGATTCACATTTAGGTCATTTTCGTTCTTCCTAGGTTTATTCTTGTCCAATTAGGATTTTTAACCAATCTTGTGCATCAAATAGGTATTTTGCATCATTGGATTTACATTTAAGTCATTTTAGTCCTCCCTAGGCCTATTCTTGTCCCATTAGGGTTTTTAACCAATCTTGTGCAACCAATAGGTTTGTTTGTGTAATTGGATTAACATTTAGGTCATTTTCGTCCTCTCTAGCTAATTCTTGTGCAATTAGGGTTTTTAACCAATCTTGTTTATCCAATAGGTTTTTTTGTGTCATTAGATTCAAATTTATGTCATTTTCGTCCTCCCTTGCCTTATTCTAGTTCAATTTGGGTTTTCAATCATTCTTGTGCATCGAATATGTTTGTTTTCTCATTGGATTACCATTTAGGTCATTTTCGTACTCCATAGGCGTATTCTTCTCCAATTTGGGTTTTTAACCAATCTTGTGCATCCAATAGGTGTTTTTTGTGTCATTGGATTCACATTTAGGTCATTTTCGTCTTCCCAAGGCTTATTCTAGTCCAATTAAGGTTTTTAAACAATCTTGTGCACCTAATAGGTGTGTTTGTGTCATTGGATGAGCATTTAGGTCATTTTTGTCCTCCTTAGGCTTGTTCTTGTCCAATTAGGATTTTTAACAAATCTTGTGCATTCAATCTGTGTTTTTGTGTAATTGATTTACATTTAGGTCATTTTCGTCCACCCTAGGCTTATTCATTTCCAATTAGTGTTTTTAACCAATCTTGTACATCCAATAGGTGTTTTTGTGTCATTGGATTCACATTTATGTCATTTTCGTCCTTTGAAGGCTTATTCCTGTCCAATTAGGGTTTTTAACCAATCTTGTACATCCAATAGGTGTGTTTGTATCATTGCATGAACATTTAGGTCATCTTAGTCCTCCCTAGGCTAATCTTGTCCAATTAGGATTTTTAACCAATCTTGTGCATCCAATAGGTGTGTTTGTGTCATTGTATTAACATTTATGTCATTTTCGTCCTTCCGAGGCTTATTCTAGTCCAATTAGGGTTTTTCACCAATCATGTGAATCCAATATGTGTGTTTGTTTCATTGGATTCACATTTAGGTCATTTCCTCCCTCCCTAGGCTTATTCTAGTCCAATTAGGATTTTTACCGAATCTTGTGAATCCAATAGGTTTGTATGTGTCTTTGGATTGACATTTAGGTCATTTTCGTCCTCCCTAGGCTAACTCTAGTTCAATTAGGGTTTTTACCCAATCATGTGCATCCAATATGTGTGTTTGTTTCATTGTACTCACATTTAGGCCATTTCCTTCCTCCTTAGGCTTATTTTAATCCAATTAGGGTATATAACCAATCTTGTGCATCCAATAGGTTTGTTTGTGTCTTTGGATTGGCATTTAGGTTATTTTCGTCCTCCCTAGGCTTATTCTTGTCCAATTAGGGTTTTTACCCAATCCTGTGCATCTAATATGTGTGTTTGTTTCATTGGATTTACATTTAGGTCATTTTCTTCCTTCCTAGGCTTATTCTAGTTCAATTAAGGTATTTGACCAATCTTGTGCATCCAATAGGTTTGTTTGTGTCTTTGGATTGACATTTAGGTCATTTTAGTCCTCCCTATGCTTATTCTTGTCAATTAGGGTTTTAAACAATCTTGTGCATCCAGTAGGTGTGTTTGTTTCATTGGATTCACATTTAGGCCAGTTGCTTCCTCTCTATGCTTATTGTAGGCCAATTAGGGTTTTTAACCAATCTTGTGCATCTTGTATGTGTGTTTGTGGCAATGGATTCACATTTAAGTCATTTTCGTCCTCCATATATTTATTCTTGTCCAATTAAGATTTTTAACCAATCTTGTGCACTTGGTAGGAATTTTGCGTCATTGGATTCACATTTAGGTAATTTTAGTGCTCCCTAGGCTTATTCTTGTCAAATTAGGGTTTTTAAACAATCTTGTGCATCAAATTGGTGTGTATGTGTCATTGGATGAACATTTAGGTCATTTACGTCCTCCATAGGCTTATTCTTGTCCAATTAGGGTTTTTAAACAATCTTGTGCTAGGTTTGTTTGTGTAATTGGAATAACATTTGGGTCATTTTCATCCTCCCTAGCTAGTTATTGTCCAATTAGGGTTTTTAACCAATCTTGTGCATTGAATGCGTTTGTTTGTGTCTTTGGATTGACATTTAGGTCATTTTCGTCCTCCCTAGGCTTACTCTTGTCCAATTTGGGTTTTTAACCAATCTAGTGCATCAAATAGGAGTTTTTTTTTTCATTGGATTCACATTTAGGTCAATTTCTTCCTCCCTATACTTATTCTAGTCCAATTAGGGTTTAGAACCAATCTTGTTTCGTCTAATAGGTGTGTTTGTGTCATTGGATTCACATTTAGATAACTTTCGTTTTTCATAGGTTTATTCTTGTCCAATTACGATTTTTAACCAATCTTGTGCATCCAATAGGTATTTTGCATCATTAGATTCACATTTAAGTCATTTTAGTCCTCCCTAGGCTTATTCTTGTCCCATTAGGGTTTTTAACCAATCTTGTGCAATCAATAGGTTTGTTTGTGTAATCGGATTAACATTTAGGTCATTTTCGTCCTCTCTAGCTAATTCTTGTGCAATTAGGGTTTTTAGACAATCTTGTTTATCCAACAGGTGATTTTGTGTCATTAGATTCAAATTTATGTCATTTTCGTCCTCCCTTGCCTTATTCTAGTTCAATTAGGGTTTTCAATCATTCTTGAGCATCGAATAGGTTTGTTTGTCTCATTGGATTAACATTTAGGTCATTTTCGTACTCCATAGGCGTATACTTCTCCAATTTGGGTTTTTAACCAATCTTGTGCATCCAATAGGTGTTATTGTGTCATCGGATTCACATTTAGGTCATTTTCGTCTTCCCAAGGCTTATTCTAGTCCAATTAAGGTTTTTAAACAATCTTGTGCACCTAATAGGTGTGTTTGTGTCATTGGATGATCATTTAGGTAATTTTTGTCCTCCTTAGGCTTGTTCTTGTCCAATTAGGATTTTTAACAAATCTTGTGCATTCAATCTGTGTTTTTGTGTAATTGGATTTACATTTAGGTCATTTTCATCCACCCTAGGCTTATTCATTTCCAGTTAGTGTTTTTAACCAATCTTGTGCATCCAATAGGTGTGTTTGTGTCAATGGATTCACATTTATGTCATTTTTGTCCTTTGAAGGCTTATTCCTGTCCAATTAGGGTTTTTAACCAATCTTGTGCTTCCAATAGGTGTGTTTGTGTCATTGTATTAACATTTATGTCATTTGTGTAATCGGATTGACAGTACAATTTGGGTTTTTAACCAATCTTGTGCATCCAATAGGTGTGTTTGAGTCATTTGATGAAAATTTATGTCATTTACGTCTCCCCTAGGCTCATTCTTTTCCAATTAGGGTTTTTAACCAATCTTCTGCATCCAAAGGTGTTTTTGTGTCATTGGATTCACATTTAGGTCATTTTCATCCTCTCTTGGGTTACTCTTGTCCTATTAGGGTTTTTAACCAATCTTGTGCATCCAATAGGTGTGTTTATGTCATTGCATGATTATTTAGGTCATTTTAGACTTATTCTAGTCCAATTAGGGTTTTTAACAAACACAACAAGAAAACAAGCATTTTGTGAGGGCTTTTGTCCTCACAAAGGGGTATAATCAGCCACAAAGGTGGCTTTTGTGAGGGCTCTTGGCAGCCACAAAGAAGCTGGTCACAAAATTTTGTGAGGGCTTTTGCAGCCACAAAAGACAGGCATTTGTGAGGGCTTTTGCAGCCACAAAAGTCTGCCTTTGTGAGGGCTTAGGCCGCCACAAAGGACAGACTGATTTTAAAATCAACTTTTGTGAGGGCCC
>NC_021164.2:37291333-37300327 GCF_000331145.2 Cicer arietinum
TATATATATATATATATATATCGATGTTTTATATATTAATTGCTTTATTTTTCAAAAGCATTATATATAAATTTTGACATATTTATATGTCAATTAGGGGAGCATGCATCTGCACACAATATAATATATTATTATCAATACTATCAATACAATATAATATATTATTATCAATACTATCAATACAATATAATATATTATTATCAATACAATACAATAATATATAATATATTATTATCAATATAATATATATATCAATACAATAAATATATATAAACCTATATAAAATTTTAAATGATGTTTTTTTAAAAATCAAGACTAATAATCAAGACTTATTTATAACAAAAAATAATAATATCATCAATTTTAATAATGTTTTTTTAAATAATAATTATATTAAAACTAATATATTTTAACCGTGGTTTGAAACTTTAATTTATCATATATTAATATGTAAACAACATATCATTCCTATTTTTTTAAAAATAAATTTATAAAACTAATCTAAATATAAATATTACTAATCTATATTTTAAAAATAATATATATATTTACTAATCTAAATTTAAAATATATAAAATACTAACTTGATGCCGAGTAGCGTCTGACTTCAAGCTTTCACTCACGTACGATGCTTGCAAGTCTTCGAAATAATTAACAAGCACTGTAAAAATAAAAATCAATAACATTAATTAGTTATATCAAATTAAAAAATAAAATTATAAAACTACATATATAATATAATTTATACTTACCAAATTTAAATGAAGCTTAAGAGTAATTTTGTGTAGAGAGAAGGAGGAGAGAATGGTTAGAATGAGGTTTTAGAGAGAAGTTGGATGTGAAAAAATGAAGGAGGGGAGACAAATATATATAGGGTCACGTTGAGCATTTGTGGCGGCCTTTGCCGCCAGAAAATCAAACGGTACAATCCATTTGTGACGGCCTAAGCGGCCACAAATGCCAGCTGTATTGGGCCTCCTTTGTGGCGGCCTTTGCAGCCACAAATGCCACGTGCGCATTCCTTTGTGGCGGCCCTTGCAGCCACAAATGCCACGTGCGCATTCCTTTGTGGCGGCCTTTGCAGCCACAAATGCCACGTGCGCATTCCTTTGTGGCGGCCTTTGCAGCCACAAATGCCACGTGCGCATTCCTTTGTGGCGGCCTTTGCAGCCACAAATGCCACGTGCGCATTCCTTTGTGGCGGCCTTTGCAGCCACAAATGCCACTGGTCCCGTCTGCCTTTGTGACGGATTTGGCCTTCAATTTTGACATTTGTGAGGGCTTTTTCGGTCACTAATTTGTGAGGGTTATATTCGGCCACAAAATATTTATAAAGTTGGCCACAAAATGGTGTTTTTCTTGTAGTGAAATGTTGTGCATCTAATAGGTGTGCATGTGTCATTGGATGCACATTTAGGTCATTTATGTCTTCCCTATCCTATTCTTGTCAAATTAGGGTTTTTAACCAATCTTGTGCATCCAATAGGTTTGTTTGTGTAATCGGATTGACATTTAGGTCATTTCCGTCCTCCATATGCTTATTCTAGTACAATTTGGGTTTTTAACCAATCTTGTGCATCCAATAGGTGTGTTTGAGTCAATTGATGAACATTTATGTCATTTACATCTTCCCTAGACTCATTATTTTCCAATTAGGGTTTTTAACTAATCTTGTGCATCCAAAGGTGTTTTTGTGTCATTGGATTCACATTTAGGTCATTTTCGTCCTCCCCTGGGTCATTCTTGTCCAATTAGGGGTTTTAACCAATTTTGTGCAACCAATAGGTGTTTTTGTGTCCTTCGATTTATTTTTAGGTCATTTTTGTCCTCCCTAGGCTTATTCATGTCCACTTAGGGTTTTTAACCAATCTGGTGCATCCAATAGGTGTTTTAGTGTCATTGGATTCACATTTAGGTCATTTTCGTCCTCCCTAGGCTTATTCTAGTCCAATTAGAGTTTTTAACTAATATTGTGCATCCAATAGGTGTGTTTGTGTCACTAGAGTCACATTTAGTTCCTTTTCGTCCTCCTGAGGCTTATTCTAGTCCAATTAGGGTTTTTAAATAATCTTGTGCATCCAATAGGTGTGTTTGTGTCTTTTGATTGACATTTAGGTCATTTTCGTCATCCCAAGGCTTGTTCTTGTCCAGTAAGGGTTTTTAACCAATCTTGTGCATCCAATAGTTGTGTTTGTTTCATTGTATTAACATTTAGGTCATTTTCGTCCTCTTGAGGCTTATTCTAGTCAAATCAGGGTTTTTAACCAGTCTTGTGCATCCAATAGTTGTGTTTATGTCATTGGATGAACATTTACGTCATTTTCGTTGTCCCTAGGCTTATTCTTGTCCAATTTGGGTTTTTAGCAATCTTGTGTGTCCAATAGGTGTGTTTGTGTCATTGTTTTAACATTTAGGTCGTATTTGTCCTCTTGAGGCTTATTCTAGTCAAATCAGGGTTTTTAACCAATCTTGTGCATTTAATAGTTGTGTTTATGTCATTGGATGAACATTTACGTCATTTTCGTTGTCCCTAGGCTTATTCTTGTCCTATTTGGGTTTTTAACCAATCTTGTGCATCCAATAGGTGTTTTTGTGTCATTGGATTCACATTTAGGTCATTTTCTTCCTCCCTAGGATTATTGTTTTCAAATTAGGGTTTTTAACTAATCTTGTGCATTCAATAGGTTTATTTGTGTCATTGGATTGACATTTAGGTCATTTTTGTCCTCCCTAGGCTTATTCTATTCCAATTACAGTTTTTAACCAATCTTGTGTATCCAATAGGTGTGTTTGAGTCATTGGATAAACATTTATGTCATTTTCGTCCTCCCTAGGCTTATTCTTTTCCAATTACGATTTTTCACCAATCTTGTGCATCCGATAGGTGTTTTCGTATCATTGGATTCACATTTTGGTCATTTTCGTCCTCCCCAGGCTTATTCTTGTCCAATTAGGGTTTTTAACCAATCTTGTGCTTCCGATATGTGTGTTTGTGTCATTGGATTCACATTTTGGTCATTTTCGTCCTCCCCAGGCTTATTCTTGTCCAATTAGGGTTTTTAACCAATCTTGTGCTTCCGATATGTGTGTTTGTGTCATTGCATGAACATTTAGGCAATTTTATTCGTCCCTAGGCTGATATTTTTCCAATTAGGTTTTTTAACCAATCTTGTGCAACCAATAAGTTCATTTTCGTGTCGTTGGATTCATATTTAGTGCACTTTTGTCCTCCCTAGGCTTATTTTAGTGCAATCAACGTTTTTAACCAATCTTGTGCATCCAATAGGTGTGTTTGTGTCATTGGATTCACATTTAGGTCATTTTCGTCCTCCCTAGGGTTATTGTAGCCCAATTAGGGTTTTTAACTAATCTTGTGCATCAATTAAGTGTGTTTGTGTCCTTGGATTCACATTTATGTCATTTTCGTCCTCTTTAGGCTCATTCTAGTCCAATTACGCTTTTTAACCAATCTTGTGCATCCAATACGTGTTTTTGTGTCATTGTATTAACATTTTGGTCATTTTCGTCCTCCCGAGGCTTATTTTAGTCCAATTATGATTTTTGTATGCTTATTCTAGTCCAATCAGCGTTTTTAACCAATCTTGTGCATCCAATAGGTGTGTTTGTGTCATTGGATTCACATTTAGGTCATTGTCGTCCTCCTTGAGCTTATTGTAGCCCAATTAGGGTTTTTAACTAATCTTGTGCATCAATTATGTGTGTTTGTGTCATTACATTCACATTTAGGTCATTTTCGTCCTCTCTAGGCTTATTCTAGTCCAATTACAATTTTTAACCAATCTTGTGCATCCAATAGGTGAGTTTTGTCATTTGAAGAACATTTAGATCATATTCGTCCTATATAGGCTTATTCTTGTCCAATTAGGATTTTTAATCAATCTTGGGCATCCAATTGGTTTGTTTGTGTTATAAGATTCCCGTTTAGGTCATTGTTGTCCTCCTTACGCTTATTGTTGTCCAATTAGGGATTTTAACCAATCTTGTGCATCCAATAGATTTATTTGTGTCATTGGATAGACATTTAGGCCATTCTCGTCCTCCCTAGGCTTATTCTAGACCAATTAGGGTTTTTGACCAATCTTGTGCATCCAATAGGTGTGTTCAAGTCATTGGATTCACATTTAACTCATTTTCGTCCTCCCTAGGCTTATTCTTTTCCAATTAGGGTTTTTAACCAATCTTGTGCATCCAATAGGTGTGTTTGTGTCATTAGATGAACATTTAGGTCATTTTCGTCCTCCATAGACTTATTATTTTCAAATTAGGGTTTTTAACCAATCTTGTGAATCAAATAAGTGCGTTTGTGTCATTGAATTCACATTTAAGTCATTTTCGTCCTCCATAGGTTTATTCTTGTCCAATTAGGGTTTTTAACCAATCTTGTGCATCCAATAGGTGTGTTTGGGTCATTGGATGAACATTTAGGTCATTTTCGTCCTCTCTAGGCTTATTCTTTTCAAATTAGGGTTTTTAACCAATCATGTGAATCAAATAGGTGTGTTTGTGTCATTGGATGAACATTTATGTCATTTTCGTTTGCCCTTGGCTTATTCTAGTCCAATTACGGTTTTTAACTAATCTTGTGCATCCAACAGGTGACTTTGTTTCATTCGATGAACATTTAGGTCTTTTTAGTCCTCCTTAGTCTTATTCTAGTCCAATTAGCGTTTTTAACAAATCTTGTGCATCCAATAGGTGTGTTTGTGTCATTGGATTCACGTTTCGGTCATTTTCGTCCTCCCTAAGCTTATTGTAGCCCTAATAGGGTTTTTAACTAATCTTGTGCATGAATTATGTGTGTTTGTGTCATTGGATTCACATTTAGGTTATTTTCGTCCTCTCTAGGCTTATTCTAGTCCAATTACAGCTTTTAACCAATCTTGTGCATCCAATAGGTGAGTTTTTGTCATTGGAAGAACATTTAGATCATATTCGTCCTATATAGGCTTATTCTTGTCCAATTAGGGTTTTTAACCAATCTTGGGCATCCAATAGGTGTGTTTGTGTCATTAGATGAACATTTAGGTCATTTTCGTCCTCCCTAGGCTTATTCTTGTCCAATTAGGGTTTTTAACCAATCTTGGGCATCCAATAGGTGTGTTTGTGTCATAAGATTCACATTTAGGTCATTTTTGTCATGCTTAGGCTTATTGTTGTCCAATTAGGGTTTTTAACCAATCTTGTGCATCCAATAGGTGTGTTTGATTCATTGGATTCATATTTAAGTCATTTTCATCCTCCATAAGCTTACTCTAGTCCAATTAGGGATTTTAACCATTAGTGTGCATCCAATGGGTGTTTTTGTGTTATTGGATTCACATTTAGGTAATTTTCATCCTCCCTAGGCTTATTCTAGTTCAATTAGGGTTTTTAACCTATCTTGTGCTTTTAATAGGTGTGTTTGTGTCATTGGATTTACGTTTAGATGATTTACGTCCTCCCTAGACGTATTCTTGTCAAATTAGGGTTTTTAACCAATCTTGTGCATCCAATAGGTGTTTTTGTGTCATTGGATTCACATTTAACTCATTTTCGTCCTCCCTAGGCTTATTCTTGTCCAATTAGAGTTTTTGACCAATCTTGTGAATCCAATAGGTGAGTTTGTGTCATTGGATGAACATTTAGGTCATTTTCGTCGTCCCTAGGCTTATTATTTTCAAATTAGGGTTTTTAACCAATCTTGTGTATCAAATAGGTGTGTTTGTGTCATTGTATGAACATTTAGGTCATTTTCGTCCTCCCTAGGCTTATTCTAGGCTTATTCTAGAACATTTAGGTTATTTTAGTAGACTAATCACTGTGGTTTCATACTTAAGTTTTTTCCAAAGAAAGTAAATCAATCAACTGATAAGTCAATTGATGAATCAATTGGGCAATCGATTGTCTGACTCAGAACAAAAGTTTTTACTAAGTAAATCGATTACTTAAAGTCTTTTAGTGAGATCTGAGTTATGGGCTTAATTCAATCAATTGGACAATCGATTGGGACATTAATTGAGTAATCGATTTTGTGATTCACTGAACCAACCACTTACTGAATAAATCGATTGTGAAAATGTTTTTCATCAGGAATGAGTTCTGTGATCAACCAAATCGATTGGACAATCAATTGAATTAGGTTTCTTAAACTACAAGTTTCGTGACAATCGATTAGGTAATCGATTGGAGTTAATCATTTATCAGAAACACACTAAATAATTGATTGGCACATTCATTTTGACCAAATAGCTGAGGTTCTATAACAAGCATAATCGATTGGCAAATCGATTGAAGTAAATGTCCGAGTCACTGTGACCAACACAATCGATTGGCAAATCGATTGAAGTAAATGTTTGAGTCACTGTGACCAGCACAATTGGTTGACGAATCGATTGAAGCTAAATGTTCGAGTTACAGAAAGAATTCAACTCATTGCCAAATCGATTAGAACTATGAATATGCGTCGATTGAGCAATCGATTGTTTTGATCTCGTAGTTTGAACAAAACACCTTTAATCGATTACTCAATCGATTCTGATATATTCTTAGTATCAGTTTCTGATTTATGCATTAAAAGAATCGATTGGCAAATCGATTCATGTTTATATTTTCAAGATTCAAGAAAAACAAGAAGAACGATAATCGATTGGGCAATCGAATAAGCTGGTTTTTAACTTCTATAAAATCGATTGAGCAATCGATTGACCTGATGTTTTTCTGAATATATATAAGCTGATTCAATCACATTTTCTAACAACTGTTACACATTTTCTAACAACTGTTACACATTTTCTAACAACTAATTCACTACACTTGAAAGAATTATTTTCATCACACAAAATACTCATTTGGCAAATCCTCTTTGTGTGAAATTCATATTGTGATTGAGTCATCATCATTTGTCCGCTTTTATCTTTTCTGTAAAAACAATTTGTAAAGAAAGTTCTGGAAATCCAGTAGTGTAAACTGGTAACTATCTTAGTTGGTGTGTGTGATCATCAAGAAGAAGTCTCATCATGATCTTGTGAGAGTTTGGCGAGTAACTCCAGGGATAAGGTGGTATTGTAATAGAAGCGAGTGAGTTGGATAGATAGGCCATGTGTGAGCTGGAAAATCTTTAAAACGTACTCAAGTCAATTCTATTGGAAAGGCTGAAATCTGGTTTAGATTTCAGGACTGGATGTAGGCTATCAAACGGATAGCCGAACCAGTATAAATCCTGGTGCATGATTTTCTCGTCCTTTCTCTTTATTTTGATATTGCTTGAATGCTTATTTTTCAATGTTTGTATTAGTGAATTTCTGTCTTGATTAATATTTTGAATAAACATTGTATCTGTACTCTTATATTGATAATTCATGCAACTGTGAATCTTTGTTCCTGAATATATTCCACAACCGATCATTGTTAATCTGATTAATAATCTTGTAAACATAGTAGAGACTTTTCTCATATATTTTTTTAACAAATAGAGGCCATAATTTCCTACAATTGGCATCAAGAGCCTGATCTTTTTTAGACTAACTATCATAAACGAAAATGACCTCTGTAGAATTTCTGGGAGAAGGTGCATCCTTGGCAAGGCCCCTTGCATTTAATGGGGCTGCCTACATGTGTTGGAAGGAGAGGATGTTAATTTTTCTTGAAGCATGTAGTCTTGATATTCTAGAAGCAGTAATAGATGGTCCCTATGTGCCAACCATAGCTGGCACAGGTGATTCATCAATCCCAAAACCCAGATCAGATTGGTCTGAGGATGACAAGAAAAAGGTTGGATACAATGCTAAGGCTAAAAACATTATTACCTCTGCTTTAAGCGCTGACGAATTTTTCAGGGTGTCTAACTGCAAAACTGCCAAGGAGATGTGGGACACATTGCAACAAACACATGAAGGAACAACAGATGTAAAAAGGGCCCGAATCAACACGCTAATGCATGAATATAAGCTGTTCAACATGAAGAAAGAGGAACCCGTTAATGATATGCAGACAAGATTTACTCACATAGTCAATAATCTAAATGTTCTTGGTAAGGTGATAGACAATGAGCAGCAAATCAGCAAGGTGATGAGTTGCTTGACTAGAGAGTGGCAGCCAAAAATCACTGCCATAGCAGAATCAAAAGACCTTGGTAGCATGTCAATTGCCACACTATTTGGAAAATTAAGAGAGCATGAGATGGAACTGCATAGACTGAGTGAGGCTGAACAGACTGACAGAAAAAGAAAAGGGTTGTCTCTAAAAGCCCAAGCACATCAAACATAGTCCGAACAAGAGATCTGCACTGACGATTCAAATAGTGAGACCGATGAAGATTCAGAACTTGGATTACTTGTCAGAAAACCCTCAAGTCAAAGACACATGACAGCAAGATAACCTGCTTTGAGTGTGGGAAGACAGGACATATAAAATCTGAGTGCTTCCAATTGCAAAACAGAAATAAGACTTCAAAGGCTAAAGGCAATCAACCACCTCCTAAGACCAGAAAAGCCTACATAGCCTGAAACGATAATGATGAAGAGTCCTCTGCATCTTCAGAAGAAGAAGCTAATCTTTGTCTAATGGCCAACATAGATTCAGATTCTGATACTGAGGTAAGTTCTAAATCCAATCCTTCTTATGATGAATTACATGACGCATTTAATGAACTGCATGATGAATATGTAAATGTAATCAAACAGTTAATTAGCACTAAGAAATTGTTAGAAGAAAAGTGCATGTTGTATGATGAGATTAAGTTGAAACATGAGTCTCTTAAAGACACAAATGAAAATCTGAAAAAGGAAACTTATGCACTGAAATGTGATTTAGAAAAGTTCAATAGTGGTAAAAACAATTTAGATATGCTTCTTGGAAACCAAAGAAAACTAAATGAAAAATCTGGACTTGGTTATAGACAAAACAGGAATGTTAAAAAGAATCAGAAGTTTGTTAGATCTAAGCATATGCATGATATCTTCACTAAACCAAATCAGAATTCATCCTCTGCTGTTT
>NC_021164.2:37301012-37315306 GCF_000331145.2 Cicer arietinum
TACCTAAAACCAAAATTTAAATTACTTTTTGCAGATATGCTTGACATCCAGGACTCATTCATGGTACCTAGACAGTGGATGTTCCAAGCATATGACTGGAGACAAGTCAAAGTTCTTGTCTCTAAACTTAAATGATGGTGGATTTGTTAAATACGGTGACAATAACAAAGGTAAGATACTCGGTATTGGAGACATAGGGAACGAATCGACTACGGTGATTAAAGACGTTCTTTATGTAAAGGATTTAAAGCACAATTTGATTAGTATAAGTCAACTCTGTGATAAGGGATTCCAGGTATGCTTTACATCTCAGTCTTGTATAATTGAGCACAAGGAGAATAAAGACATAAGGTTAGTAGGTGACAGAATCAATAACATATACATGCTTGATTTTAATGCTTTGCCTGCTAGTACTATTTGCTGCTTATTATCCAATTCTGATGAAAACTAGTTATGGCATAAGAGAGTGGCTCATATACATATGGACCACCTTAACAAACTAGTTAGTAAACAGTTAGTTCTAGGACTCCCAAATAGAAAGTTCACTAAGGATAAGTTGTGTGATTCCTGTGAGAAGAGTAAGCTAGTTAAGTCATCCTTTCCCCCAATAGATTTAGTTCAAACCAATAGGGTTTTACAATTGATACATATGGACCTGTTTGGTCCATCTCAAGTTAGAAGCTTTGGAGGAAACTTGTATGGTTATGTGTTAGTAGATGATTACTCTAGGTATACTTGGACATTTTTTCTGACTCACAAGTGTGAGGCCTTCTCTATTTTTAAAAGATTTGCAAATTTAGTTCAAAATGAGAAGAATCAGAAAATAATCTCCATCAAGAGTGATCACGGTGGAGAATTCCAAAATGATTCCTTTAATACCTACTGTGAACAAAATGGAATTCACCATATATACTCAGCCCCTAGAACTCCACAACAAAATGGAGTTGTAGAAAGGAAGAATAGGTCTTTAGAGGAACTAGCTAGAACTATGATTAAAGACTCAAATCTTCCTAAGTATTTTCGGGCTGATGCTATAAACACAGCCACACATGTAGTCAATAGAGTTCTAATACGGCCAATACTTAGAAAAACTCCCTATGAGTTATACAAGATTAGAAAACCAAACATCTCTTACTTTAGGGTCTTTAGATGCAAGTGCTTTTTATTAAACAATGGCAAAGAACATCTAGGAAAGTTTGATCCTAAGGTAGATGAGGGTATTTTTCTAGGTTATTCCCAATCTAGTAAGGCCTATAGAATCTACAATAAAAGAACTAAAACTATAGAGGAATCTGTTCATGTAAAATTTGATGAAATGTTTGCTGAAAACTTGAACAACACTCCTCCTATAGTTAGTGATTCTTTGGATGATACTGTAGAATCTGAACCAATAGAACCTAATGAACCAGTACCTCCAAACAACCTTGATTGTGTAGGACCTATTAGGGAAGATGATTTACCTAAGGAATGGAAGTTTAACAAAAACCATCCCATTGACAACATCATAGGAGAGATCTCTAAAGGAGTTACAACTAGAAAAACCCTTAGACACTTCTGCAACTTCACATCCTTTGTATCTCAAGTAGAACCCAAAAACATAAAGGAAGCTCTTATGGACCATGACTGGATAGTTGTCATGCAAGAAGAGCTCAATCAGTTTGAGAGAAACAAAGTGTGGATTCTAGTCCCTAAACCAGAAGACAAACATGTCATAGGAAATAGATGGGTGTTTAGAAACAAAATGGATGAAAATGGGGTAATTACTAGGAATGAAGCTAGGCTAGTGGCCAAGGGTTACAACCAAGAGGAGGGCATTGACTATGATGAAACATATGCCCCTATAGCTAGACTAGAAGCCATTAGAATCCTGCTTGCTTATGCATGTATAATGGACTTTAAACTATATCAAATGGATGTAAAAAGTGCCTTTTTAAATGGAGACATCCAAGAGGAAGTCTTTGTTAGTCAAACAACTGGTTTTGAAGATCCTATGTTTCCAAATCATGTGTTTAAACTGATAAAAGCCCTCTATGGCATGAAACAAGATCCAAGATCCAAGAGCTTGGTATGAAAAGCTAAGCAATTTCCTCTTACAAGAAAATTTTTCAAGAGGAAATGTAGATAAGACACTTTTTATCAAAAGACAAGGAAAAGACATTCTATTGGTCCAAATTTATGTTGATGACATAATCTTTGGATCAACAAACAATAAGCTTTGTAAATAATTTGAAAATACAATGAAAGGAAAATTTGAATTGTCCATGATGGGAGAATTAACTTACTTCTTGGGATTTCAAATCAAACAAAGCAAGAATGGCATTTTCCTAAGTCAAACCAAATATTGTAATGATCTTTTAAAGAAGTTTGGTTTTGATAAGTTTAAATCCATTGATACACCCATGAGTCAAGCTTGTCATTTAGATAGAGATGAGAAGGGAAAATTTGTTGATATGACAATGTTTAGAGGCATGATAGGATCTTTACTATACCTTACAGCTAGTAGACCAGACATTATGTTTAGTGTTTGCATGTGTGCTAGATATCAAGCCAATCCAAAAGAATCCCATCTGATTGCAGTCAAAAGGATTTTTAGATATCTTATAGGAACCAAAAATCTAGGTCTGTGGTATCCTAAGGGATCTACTTGCACTCTAGTTGGTTATTCTGATTTTGATTTGGATGGCTGCAAATTGGACAGAAAAAGTACATCTGGTACTTGCCAACTATTAGGGAACTCACTTGTATCTTGGCATAGCAAGAAACAAAATAGTGTTGCAATTTCAACAGCTGAAGCTGAATATGTAGCTGCTGGAAGCTGTTGTGCACAAATTTTATGGATGCAACAACACCTTTCTGACTTTGGTGTTGATCTAGGTACTGTGCATATCATGTGTGATAATACTAGTGCTATAAATATCACTAAGAACCTTGTCATGCATTCTAGAACCAAGCATATAGAGATTAGGCATCACTTTATTAGGGATCAATATCAATTGGGTAAGATCAAGCTTAAATATGTCAATACAGCTGATCAGTTGGCTGATATTTTCACCAAAGCCTTACCCAAGGACAATTTGTTCTTTATTAGAATGAAACTTGGTATTATAGATCTCAATGAAATCTGATCCTTGTGACAAAATCGATTGAAACATCGATTATCCTGTGACCAGATAGGAAAACAGCATTACAAAATCGATTGTATAATCGATTTATGATGCACAGTGTTTTAATTGGCAAAATTGAAAACACGATAATCGATTGCATAATTGATTTATAGTACATAGTGTCTTATCTGTCTATGTCACAAACACTAGAATCAATTTCATAATCGATTTAGCAAATCTCAGATGTCAAAATGCTGGAGTATACATCAACTCAATCGATTGAGAAATCGATGGAAGATTTGGAAAATCTTTTAAAGAATCAATTTGATAATCGATTGTTTAGTTAAGACATCCACAAATTTGAGAAGTCTTCCAATCTCTAACCCGAGCATCGATTGAATCAGCTTTTTAGAACCTGCACATATATGAATCGATTTGGAAATCGATGCTGAGATTAGCAGATTCTTGAACTTATGAGGAAATCGATTTGGACATCGATTTATCAAACTGAAAGATCAATTACGAAATCGATTTGGAAATCGATTTACAAGACGACTATTGAAAAAAAATTATAGCCGTTGGAAGTGGTTGTAACGGATACATTTCATCTCACTCAAGTAACGGTAACACAATCGATTGGACAATCGATTTGGTAAACCCAAAAGTGAAATAAAATCGATTGGGAAATCGATTCTGAACAGTTCTATATAAATCCCTAAATCAATTTCTCAACCCACTTTCACCATCAGTTCATATTTTCTCACCCAACTTCGAATTTTTCTGTGTCTTAATCCTTCTCAATCATCTCAAACATCTTATATCTCCAAACTATACAATGGCAAGAGTAAAGCAAACTGCACCTCAATCATCTTCTTCTAAATCAGTTTCTCTAGATTCTTCTTCAACATCTAGTGGAAGAACACCCTCCCTTCAACCTCCTTCACCTTCTTCTAAAAGAGTCTCAATACCTACTCATAAGGTATTAGCTAAAGACAAAGGGAAGGTTGTTGCAATCACTCAAGAAACAACAAAAAAGAGGAAAGCTCCTCCATTTGAGAAACTCATGAGGGATGCCATGAAAGGAGCAACCCAAAAAAAGAAGAAGACTATATCTTCCCCCCAACCGAAGAAGGTTCAGCCTCCCAAAGGCAAACTAGTTGAAGAAATTGCTCTCCCTTCTTCTTTCTTAAAAAGGAAAATCCAAGAGGCTAGAACTCTGGATTTTACCTATTTTGATTCAAATGGGTTTACTTTCCAAAATCACTTGAGATTTCATGGTTTAGTGGATTTCCTTTCCTGTTCTCTGGAAATCTACCCAAGGCTAATTAGAGCCTTCTACTCTACCTTCAAACTCACCAATACTGGATTCGAGGCTGAAGTCAAGGGTAAGAAAATCTCAATGACTTTTGAACAATTCTCCAAGCTGTCAGGACTACCATTCTTTGGAGCAGCTATTGATGGAAGAACAAGTCCTGATTCAACTGATGACACTTGGCAATCATCAATGGATAGCCATACGACAATTCAGGACCTGATGATGGAAGGTTTTGTTGAGAAAGTATCACTTCAAACCGGACAGACGAAAGTTCATCATCGTATGCTGATGTATGTGCTAACACGAATGTTAGTACCTCGATCTGGAAATCACGTCGTTGTACAGAGGCTGGATATCATCCTGCTTTGGGGCGTGTACAAGGAGCTCAAGATGAGCTGGGCATGGATTGTGTTGATGAACATGGTTGAATCAGCACAAGGCAAGCTACTGCTCCCCTACCCCCAGTTGATTACAAAGATTCTGAGGCACTTCAAGGTTTCATGTGTCAATGAAGAAACAATTAAGACCACTTTTACCTTTGGTGAATCCATTGTTAACCAGATGCAATTGAAAAGGATCAATGGCATTTGGACAAGGATACAACCAAGTGCTGATCAAGCACAACCAAGTGTTGAACCAACTGAGCCAGCTGAAGCACAATCTGAGCTTTTGGCTAAGCTGTTGGAGCTGATGGAATCTCAGGATGCCCACAATGCAAGGGTGGAAGCCTTTCGTAAGGAACTCCAAGCTACCTTAAATTTAGTGGTTCAAGACATTGCTGCCATCCAAGAGCACTTGGGTCTCAAAATGTCTTTTGAAGACATTGTTGAAATTGGCAGGCAACCAGCTGAAGAACCAAATCCAACCAATCTAGAGAGTACTGAACCTCATGGTGAGGAGACACTTGTTGAGGATAATACATCAGTCTCTACCTCTCCCGTTGGTGATAATGAGGAGCAGTCCTAGTTTAGTTGATTAGGATTTCGTTTTTCTTTGTTGCTTTGTAATATTTTTGTATATTTCTTATGATTCTTTTTGATTAATCACTCTCTCTTGTATTTCTTTTTGAATTCAATGATAAAAGGGGGAGATTGGTATCAAATTTAACTTGTGATATTAGATTGGTGATTGGTATCATATTTAATTGATCATGTAATGCTCTAATTATTGCTCTGATTATGTGATATTGCTTTAACTTGTGATATCTGATACATAATGCACTCTGATACATAATAATGTACCCTGTTTGTACTCTGATACATAATTTTGTATAAGCTATAATACTCTGATTAATGAATGCAGATAGCTTGTGCTTGTGCTTATGCAAATATGTATAGTGTGATTAGTTGTCATAGTAGTTATTTTAGTAGACTAATCACTATGGTTTCATACTTAAGGTTTTGCCAAAGAAAGTAAATCAATCAACTGATAAGTCAATTGATGCATCAATTGGGCAATCGATTGTCTGACTCAGAACAAAAGTTTTTACTAAGTAAATCGATTACTTAAAGTCTTTTAGTGAGATCTGAGTTCTGGGCTTAATCCAATCAATTGGATAATCGATTGGGACATCAATTGAGTAATCGATTTTGTGATTCACAGAACCAACCACTTACTGAATAAATCGATTGGCAAATCGATTGTGAAAATGTTTTTCATCAGGAATGAGTTTTGTGATCAACCAAATCGATTGGACAATCAATTGAATTATGTTTCTTAAACTACAAGTTTTGTGATAATCGATTAGGTAATCGATTGAAGATAATCATTTATCAGAAACACACTGAATAATCGATTAGCACATTGATTTTGACCAAATAGCTGAGGTTCTGTAACAAGCACAATCGATTGGAAAATCGATTGAAGTAAATGTCCGAGTCACTGTGACCAGCACAATCGATTGAAGTAAATGTCTGAGTCACTGTAACCAGCACAATCAGTTGACGAATCGATTGAAGCTAAATGTTTGAGTTACAGAAATAATTCAGCTTATTGCCAAATCGATTAGGACTATGAATATGCGTCGATTGAGCAATCGATTGTTTTGGTCTCGTTGTTTGAACAAAACACCTTTAATCGATTACTCAATCGATTCTGATATATTCTTAGTATCAGTTTCTGATTTATGCATTAAAAGAATCGATTAGCAAATCGATTCATGCTTATATTTTCAAGATTCAAGAAAAACAAGAAGAACGATAATCGATTGGGCAATCGATTAAGCTGGTTTTAAACTTCTATAAAATCGATTGAGCAATCAATTGACCTGATGTTTTTCTGAATATATATAAGTTGATTCAATCACATTTTCTAACAACTGTTACACATTTTCTAACAACTAATACACTACACTTGAAACAATTATTTTCATCACACAAAATACTCATTTGGCAAATCCTTTGTGTGAAATTCATATTGTGATTGAGTCATCATCATTTGTCCGCTTTTATCTTTTCTGTAAAAACAATCTGCAAAGAAAGTTCTGGAAATCCAGTAGTGTAAACTGGTGACTATCTTAGTTGGTATGTGTGATCATCAAGAAGAAGTCTCATCTTGATCTTGTGAGAGATTGGCGAGTAACTCCAGGGATAAGGTGGTATTGTAATACAAGCGAGTGAGTTGGATAGATAGGCCATGTGTGAGCTGGAAAATCTTTAAAACGTACTCAAGTCAATTCTATTGGAAAGGCTGAAATCTGGTTTAGATTTCAGGACTGGATGTAGGCTATCAAACGGATAGCCGAACCAGTATAAATCCTGGTGCATGATTTTCTCGTCCTTTCTCTTTATTTTGATATTGCTTGAATGCTTATTTTTCAATGTTTGTATCAGTGAATTTCTGTCTTGATTAATATTCTGAATAAGCATTTTATCTGTACTCTTATATTGATAATTCATGCAACTGTGAATCTTTGTTCCTGAATATATTCCGCAACCGATCATTGTTAATCTGATTAATAATCTTGTAAACATAGTAGAGACTTTTCTCATATATTTTTTTAACAAATAGAGGCCATAATTTCCTACAATTGGCATCAAGAGCCTGATCTTTTTTAGACTAACTATCATAAACGAAAATGACCTCTGTAGAATTTCTGGGAGAAGGTGCATCATTGGCAAGGCCCCTTGCATTTAATGGGGCTGCCTACATATGTTGGAAGGAGAGGATGTTAATTTTTCTTGAAGCATGTAGTCTTGATATTCTAGAAGCAGTAATAGATGGTCCCTATGTGCCAACCATAGCTGGCACAGGTGATTCATCAATCCCAAAACCCAGATCAGATTGGTCTGAGGATGAAATCTAGTTTAGATTTCAGGACTGGATGTAGGGTTTTTGACCAATTTTGTGCATCCAATAGATTTATTTGTGTCATTGGATTGACATTTAGGTCATTTTCGTCCTCCCTAGGCTTATTCTAAACCAATTAGGGTTTTTAACCAATCTTGTGCATCCAATAGGTGTGTTCGAGTCATTGGATGAACATTTGTCATTTTCGTCCCCTGTAGGCTTATTCTTTTCCAATTAGGGTTTTTAACCAATCTTGTGCATCCAATAGGTGTTTTTGTGTCATTGGATTCACATTTAAGTCATTTTCGTCCTCCCTAGGCTTATTTTTGACCAATTAGGGTTTTTAACAAATCTTGTGCATCCAATAGGTGTGTTTGTGTCATTGGATTCACATTTAGGTAATTTTCATCCTCCCTAAGCTTATTTTAGTCCAATAAGGGTTTTTAACATATCTTATGTGTCTAATAGGTGTGTTTGTGTCATTGGATTCCCATTTAGGTCATTTTCGTACTCCCTAGGCAAATTCTGGTCCAATTAGGGGTTTTAGTCAATCATGTGCATCCAATAGGTGTTTTTGTGTCATTGGATTAACATTTATGTAATTTTCGTCCTCTCAAGGCTTATTTACGTCCTCCCTAGGCGCATTCTTGTCAAATTAGGGTTTTTAACCAATCTTGTGCATCCATTAGATTTATTTGTGTAATTGGATATACATTTAGGTCATTTTCGTCCTCCCTATGCTTATACTAGATCAATTAGGGTTTTTAACCAATCTTGTGCATCCAATAGGTGTGTTCGAGTCATTGGATGAACATTTATGTCATTTTTGTCCTCTTTAGGCTTATTCTTTTCCAATTAGGGTTTTTAACCAATCTTGTGCATCCAATAGGTGTTTTTGTGTCATTGGATTCACATTTAGGTAATTTTCCTCCTCCCTAGGCTTATTATTGTCTAATAAGGGTTTTTAATCAGTCTTGTTCATCCATTAGGTGTGTTTGTGTCATTGGATTCACATTTAGGTCATTTTCGTACTCCATAGGCAAATTCTTGTCCAATTAGAGATTTTAGCTAATCTTGTGCATCCAATACGTGTGTTTGTGTCATAAGATTCACGTTTAATAGGTGTGTTTGTGTCATTGGATGAACATTTAGGTCATTTTCGTCCTATCATGGCTTATTCTTGACCAATTAGAGTTTTTAACTAATCTTTTGCATCCAATAGGTGTGTTTGTTTCTTTGGATGAACATTTAGATCATATACCTCCTCCTTAGGCTAGTTCTTGTCAAAATAGGATTTTTAACCAATCTTGTGCATCCATTAAGTTTATTAGTGTCATTGGATGAAAATTTAGGTCATTCTCGTCCTCCCTAGGCTTATTTTAGTGCCATTAGGGTTTTTAACCTATCGTGTGCATCCAATAGGCGTGTTTGTGTCATTGGATGAACATTTAGGTCATTGTCGTCCTCCATTGGTTTGTACTTGTCTAATTAGGGTTTTTAACCAATCTTGTGATTCCAATAGGTGTGTTTGTGTCATTTGATTAACATTTAAGTAATTTCCGTGCTCCCTAGACTTATTCTAGTCCAATTACGGTTTTTAACCAATCTTGTGCGTCCAACAAGTGACTTTGTGTCATTGGATGAACATTTAGATCATATTCGTCCTCCCTGGGCTTATTTTTGTCCAATTAGGGTTTTTAACCAATCTTGTGCATCCAATAGGTGTTTTTGTGTCATTGGATTCACATTAAGGTCATTTTCTTACTTCCTAGGCAAAATCTTTTCCAATTAGGGGTTTTAGCCAATATTGTGGATCCAAAAGGTGTTTTTGTGTCATTGGATTCACATTTATGTCATTTTCGTTCTCCCTAGCCTTATTCTTGTCCGATTAGAGTTGTTAACCAATCTTGTACATTCAATAGGTGTGTTTGTCTCATTGGATTAACATTGAGGTCATTTTAACCAATCTTTTGCATCCAATATGTGGGTTTGTGTCATTGTATTAAAATTTAGGTAATTTTGGTCCTCCTTAGGCTTATTCTAGTCTAATTAGGGTCTTTATCAAATCTTGTGCATTCAATAGATGTGTTTATGTCATTGGATGAAAAGTTAGGTCATATTCCTCCCCCTAGGCTAATTTTAGTCAAATTAGTGTTTTTAACCAATCTTGTACATCCAATAGGTGTGTTTGTGTCATTGGATGAACATTTAGGTCATTGTCGTCCTCCCTAGGCCTATTCTTGACCAATTAGAGTTTTTAACCAATCTATTGCATCCAATAGGTGTGTTGGTGTCATTGTATTAACATTTAGGTCATTTCCGTCCTCCTTAGGCTTATTCTAGTCCAATTAGTGTTTTTAACAAATCTTGTGCATTCAATCATTGGATGAACATTTAGGTCATATCGCTCTTCCTTAGGCTTATTCTTGTCCAATTAGGATATTTAACCAATCTTGTGCATCCATTAAGTTGATTAGTGTCATTGGATAAAAATTTAGGTCATTTTCCTCCTCCCTAGGCTTATTCTTTTCTAATTAAGGTTTTAAACCAATCTTGTGCATCCAATAGGTTTATCTGTGTCATTGGATAAACATTTAGGTCATTTTCGCCCTCCCTAGGCTTATTCTAGACCAAATAGGTTGTTTAACCAACCTTGTGCATCCAATAGGTGTGTTCGAGTCATTGGATGAACATTTATGTCATTCTCGTCCCCTCTAGGCTTATTCTTTCCAACTAGGGTTTTTAACCATTCTTGTGCATCCAATAGGTGTGTTTGTATCATTGGATGAACATTTAGATCATTTTTGTCCTCCCTAGGAATATTCTTGTCCAGTTAGGTTTTTTAACTAATCTTGTGCATCCAATAGGTGTGTTTGTGTCATGAGAATCATATTTAGGTCATTTTCGTCCTCCTTTGGCTTATTCTAGTCCAATTAGGGTTTTTAACCAATCTTGTGCCTCCAATAGGTGTGTTTGTGTCATTGGTTGAACATTTACGTCATTGTCGTCCTCCCTAGGCTTATTCTTGTCCAATTAGGGATTTTAACCAATCTTGTGCATCCAATAGGTGTGTTTGTGTCATGAGAATCATATTTAGGTCATTTTCGTCCTCCTTTGGCTTATTCTAGTCCAATTAGGGTTTTTAACCAATCTTGTGCATCCAATAGTTGTGTTTGTGTTGTTGGATTCACATTTATGTCATTTTTGTCCTCCCTTGCTTTATTCTTGTCCAATTAGGGTTGTTAACCAATCTTGTGCATCCAATAGGTGTGTTTATGTCATTTAATCAACATTTAGGTCATTTTCGTCCTCCCTAGGATTACTTTAGTCCAATTAGGGTTTTTAACCAATCTTGTGCCTCCAATAGGTGTGTTTGTGTCATTGGTTGAACATTTAGGTCATTGTCGTCCTCCCTAGGCTTATTCTTGTCCAATTAGGGATTTTAACCAATCTTGTGCATCCAATAGGTGTGATTGTGTCATTGGATTCACATTTAGGTCATTGTCGCCCTCCCTAGGCTTATTCTTGTCCAATTAGGGTTTTTAACCAATCTTGTGCATCCAATTGGTGTGATTGTGTAATTGGATTCACATTTAGGTCATTTTCGTCCTCCTTATGCTAATTCTTGACCAAGTAGGGGTTTTAACCGATCTTGTGTATCCAATAGGTGTTTTTGTGTCATTGGATTCACATTACATCATATTCGTCCTCCCTTGCTTTATCCTCGTCCAATTAGGGTTGTTAACCAATCTTGTGCATCCAATAGGTGTGTTTCTGTCATTGGGTGAGCATTTAGGTCATAAACGTACTCCCTAGGCTTATTCTTGTCCAATTTGGCTTTTTAACCAATCTTGTCCATTGAATAGGTGTGTTTGTGTCTTAAGATTCACATTTAGCTCATTTTCGTGCTCCCTAGGCTTATTCTAGTCCAATTAGTGGTTTAACCTATCTTGTGCGTCTAATAGTTGTGTTTGTGTCATTGGATTTACATTTAGGTCGTTTATGTCCTCCCTAGGTGTATTCTTGTCAAATTAGGGTTTTTAACCAATCTTGTGCATCCAATAGATTTATTTGTGTCATTGGATTGACATTTAGGTCATTTTCATCCTCCCTAGGCTTATTCTAGACCAATTAGGGTTTTTAACCAATCTTGTCCATCCAATAGGTGTGTTTGAGTCATTGGATGAACATTTATGTTATTTTCGTCCACTCTAGGCTTATTCTTTTCCAATTAGGGTTTTTAACCAATCTTGACCATCCAATAGGTGTGTTTGTGTCATTGGATTCACATTTAAGTAATTTTCGTGCTCCCTTGGCTTATTCTAGTCCAATTACGGTATTTAACCAATCTTGTGCATCCAACAAGGGACTTTGTGTCATTGGATGAACATTTAGATCATATTCGTCCTCCCTAGGCCTATTCTTGTCCAATTAGTGTTTTTAACCAATCTCGTGCATACAATTGGTATGTTTGTGTAATAGGATTAATATTTAGGTCGTTTTGGTCCTTTCTAGGCTTATTCTTGTCCAATTTGGATTTTTAACCATCTTGTGCATCCATTAGGTGTTTTCGTGTCATTCGATTCACATTTAGGCCATTTTCGTCCTCCCTAGGTTTATTCTTTTCCAATTAGGATTTTTAAGCAATCTTGTGCATCCATTAGGTGTTTTGGTGTCATTGGAAGAACATTTGTTGGACTTTACTCCTTGAATCCTAATTTTGACATAATTAACAAACATACAATGTTTATACATCATATGATAAATCTAACATTTTAATTGAGCAAGATTTCAGGAACAACAATTCAATCCTACACACTTGATACAAATTGCTTGGAACACAAGAAATCAACAAATGTTGATCATTGACTGAGCAAATCGATTGGGAAATCGATTTCATAACAAGGGTGTAAGGAAACATAACTGTTTGTGATTGTATAATCGATTAGGCAATCGACTGGCACAATTAGAAATGAAAATTGCACAAGTCAGTGGCACCCTGTTTTACAGGCTAATCGATTGGCAAATCGATTGTACACATCACAAAGTAAAACTGATTGAAACCAATCGACTGGCAAATCGATTGATCAAGTCACAGTGAAAATCCAATTTCTAGGGTAATCGATTGGCAAATCGATTGCTTAGATAATATTTGAAAAATAACTTAACCTGTGACAAACACAATCGATTGGACAATCTATTGTGAGTAATTTCAATCATGTTAAGTTTGGTTGCAATCGATTGGGAAATCGATTGAACTAAATATCAGGTAAGAACTTTTCAGGCAAATACAAACAAATCGATTGGCACTTCGATTAACATCAAAATAGCTAAGTCACTGTCTGGAACACATTCGATTGGCAAATCGATTGAAAGAACCTTTTTGAAATCTCAGTGAACTTTGAGCTTGTGGCCAAATCGATTCTGAGTATTTGTAAATCGATTATGAGACTTAATAAATCGATTAAGTAATCGATTGGTGTGATTTTTACTTTGAACAAAACACCTGCAGTTGATGCTTTAAATAATGCATATAAGTCTGAACATAATTTACTGAAAAAAGTTTGTTTAAAGAATCGTTTGGCAAATCGATTGGCTTATGTAGTTTCAAGATTCAAGAAAAACAAGACCCACGATAATCGATTGGCAAATCGATTAGACCTGTTTTATAACTTTAATGAATCGATTGGCAAATCGATTTATTAGTTGTTTTTTTCAGAAACTATATAAACTGTTTTCAATCTTTCTCTCATTAACAATTCATGAAAAGTGATAAACACTCAAAAAAACTCTCATTAACACAATACAACACATTGTTAACTTTCTGATATTGCTTTTTCAAATCAAAGCCAAAAAGATTATCCATAGTCATTGAGAGAGCTGAAAAAGTATTCTTGAGAGAAAAGACAATGTTCTCATAATCCATCATTGAATAACCAGATTCGTGAGAAGACACATTGTTCAAGATTGAAGACTTCTTTTACTACTTCTTTTATTCTGTTTGAAATAAATACTTTGTAAAGAAAACGAATGCTAGAAATCCAGCTAGAAACTGGTGGCGATCTTCTTGGGTGAGAGGCCTCATCAAGAAGGAGCCGTACTTTGATTTTGCGTGAGTCTGCTGATTGACTACAAGGATCAAGGGGTGAGCAATAGGAAAGAGATTGTGAGAGATAGATAGGTTTCGAGGAAACTGGACAATCTGTAAACAATTCACAATTCTTTCTATTGGATAAAAAGCTGAAATCCAGTTGGATTGTCAGGACTGGATGTAGGTTGTCTCGTTGACAACTGAACTAGGATAAATCTTGGTGCATTCTATCCTTTATCTTTTTACTTTTAATTGCTAATCGTGTATGCCGCATTATAATTCCGCTGTGTATGTAATATTGCTTTAATTTGATTAAAGACTGATATATTCTGATTATTTCGAGGTCATAATAATCAACAATTGGCATCAGAGCTTAACTTTTCGAGAGGTAAAACTCATAAAAGGAATATGGCCTCAACTGATTTTCTGGGAGAAGGCGCATCACTAGCAAGACCTCCAGCATTCAATGGAACAGCTTATATGTACTGGAAGCACA
>NC_021164.2:37320078-37349353 GCF_000331145.2 Cicer arietinum
TGGGAATCGATTACCAGCATGGTAAATGGTTTATGAAATCGATTTGGGAATCGATTGCTTTGGCCCCAGAATTCAAAGTTCAGAAATTTTTTTTAAACTTGCCCGAGCGTCGATTGGGAAATCGACTAGTTCTTCTTGTAACGTTAAGACAATCGATTTGGACATCGATTAAGTAAAACTGGAATTCGATTTAGGAATCGATTTGAAATAAGACCGTTGTAACTAGCCGTTATGAGTAATAATTACTAAATCGATTGACATTACCAGTAACGGTAACCTAATCGATTTGAGAATCGATTTACACGATTAAGGGTTTAAATAGGAACAGTTCTCAATCGATTTCTGCACTGCATTTCTTCAGTTTTCACTAATTTTCTCTGTTTGCTTCATCCTTCTGTCTCTGCTATTGTTATTTTGTTGCTATCTACACTCAATCTACAATCTATCTACTTCAATATACGAGTACGGCAAGAGTAAAACAAACCCAGGCACGCACTCCTTCACCTTCATCATCTTCAACAAGTGAAACCCCTTCACCACCACCCACTCTAACAAGAAGAGTACCCATACCTACACACAAAATACTTGCCAAAGCCAAAGGCAAGGCACCCGCTCCTATTCAAGAGAAGCCTAAAAAGCGAAAGGAACCCCCAACAGAAAAACTCATGGCTGATGCCATGAAGGTAATTTCACAAAAGAGGAAGAAGAAATTTGTTTCCTCACCTCCTGCCAAGAAAGTACCCGCATCCAAGGAAAAAGATGTTGAACCTTCTATACCATCAGACTTTCTGAAGAGAAAAATACATGAGGGTAGAACTCTGGATTTTGCATACTTTGATACTGACGCTTTTACGTTTCAGAATCATCTGCGATTTCACGGTCTTGAGAGCTTTCTATCTTCTACACTCGACAGTTATCCACATTTGATAAGGGAAACCATTTCTGATGATTGATGGTTTTGTGGAAACCATTTCTTTACCTATCGGTCAAATGAAGGTCCAACATCGGATGTTGATGTACACGTTGACCAGGATGCTTGTACCTCGTTCAGGCAACCATGCAGTAGTTCAGAAACTGGACATACTACTGTTATGGGGCTTATCAAAGGAGCTCAGGATGAGCTGGACTTGGATTGTGCTAAGGCACATGCTGGAAGCTTCACAGAGCAAGCTTATGTTGCCTTATCCACAGCTGATTACCAAGATTCTTAAACATTTCAAGGTTTCATTTGGTAATGAAGAATCTGCAAAAACCACTATGATATTTGGAGAATCAATTGTGAATCAAATGCAATTGAAAAGGTTACATGGTATATGGGTAAGACCTCAAGCTACTGTTGAACCAGCACAACCTCAGCCACAACCTCAGACTCAAACTGCTACTGCCTCAGCCCCTCCTGTTTTTGTTGCTAAGATAATGGAATTCATAGAAGCTCAGATGGCACACAATGCCAAGATGCTAGAATCACAGTCCAGAATGGAAGCTAACTTAAGGACTCTCCAGGCATCCTTGAATTCGGTTGTTCAGGATGTGGATGCGATTCAAGCTCACTTGGGAATCAAGCTGTCATTTGAAGACATCGCAAACATCGGTCGTCAAGCAGCAGAGGAACCTAACCCAACTCCCCTAGATCACCCTGAGACTCACGTTGAGGAGACACCTGCTGAGGGTAATACAACGGTCTCTGCCTCTCCCGTAGATAATAGTGAGGACCAGCCTAGACTAGGAGATTAGGAGTTTAGGATCTGTGCTGTTTTGCTATGACTTGTTGTACTCATTTGATCTATATCTATAATGAACTAAAACATTTGTCTCATCACTCTCTGAATTCATCTGTCTTAATCCTTTGATATGCTCATTAATTGCTCTGATTTTCTGTTTTATGATTTCAATCCCCATTGCTTATGTTCTTTAACATAGGGGGAGGAAATTTTTTTTCTGCCTTTTTGCCTTAACTGACAAAGGGGGAGAAAAATTATAACTTGCTAATATTTGTTGCATTTATTTACTCTGATGACTTTGCTCTGTTGACTGTAAATAAATTTTTTTTATATAATAATGATCTGATTTTGATAAATAGCATGTGTACTGTTATGCTAAGATGTTCTGATACTTCTGTTTCTATGATATGGTAATGGTACATATTTGCTATGAAATGTTGTTAATATTATGTCTTGAAATGCTCAACTCAAGTTAAAATTGTATGATTGTCACTTATGCAAAAAGGGGGAGATTGTTGGACTTTAGTCCTTGAATCCTAATTTTGACATAATTAACAAACATACAATGTTCATACATCATATGATAAATCTAACATTTTAATTGAGCAAGATTTCAGGAACAACAATTCAATCCTACACACTTGATACAAATTGCTTGGAACACAAGAAATCAACAAAAGTTGATCATTGACTGAGTAAATCGATTGGGAAATCGATTTCATAACAAGGGTGTAAGGAAACATAACTGTTTGTGATTGTATAATCGATTAGGCAATCGACTGGCACAATTAGAAATGAAAATTGCACAAGTCAGTGGCAACCTGTTTTACAGGCTAATCGATTGGCAAATCGATTGTACACATCACAAAGTAAAACTGATTGAAACCAATCGACTGGCAAATCGATTGATCAAGTCACAGTGAGAATCCAATTTCTAGGGTAATCGATTGGCAAATCGATTGCTTAGATAATATTTGAAAAATAACTTGACCTGTGACAAACACAATCGATTGGACAATCTATTGTGAGAATTTCAATCATGTTAAGTTTGGTTGCAATCGATTGGGAAATCGATTGAACTAAATATCAGGTAAGAACTTTTCAGGCAAATACAAACAAATCGATTGGCACTTCGATTAACATCAAAATAGCTAAGTCACTGTCAGGAACACAATCGATTGGCAAATTGATTGAAAGAACCTTTTTGAAATCTCAGTGAACTATGAGCTTGTGGCCAAATCGATTCTAAGTATTTGTAAATCGATTATGATACTTAATAAATCGATTAAGTAATCGATTGGTGTGATTTTTACTTTGAACAAAACACCTGCAATCGATTATGAAATCGATGCATATAGTTTGTTTAAAGAATCGATTGGCAAATCGATTGGCTTATGTAGTTTCAAGATTCAAGAAAAACAAGACCCGCGATAATCGATTGGAAAATCGATTAGACCTGTTTTATAACTTTAATGAATCGATTGGCAAATCGATTTATTAAGTGTTTTTCAGAAACTATATAAACTGAAAAGTGATAAACACTCAAAAAAACTCTCATTAACACAATACAACACATTGTTAACATTCTGATATTGCTTTTTCAGATCAAAGCCAAAAAGATTATCCATAATCATTGAGAGAGCTGAAAAAGTATTCTTGAGAGAAAAGACAATGTTCTCATAATCCATCATTGAATAACCAGATTCGTGAGAAGACACATTGTTCAAGATTAAAGACTCCTTTTACTACTTCTTTTATTCTGTTTGAAATAAATACTTTGTAAAGAAAACGACTGCTAGAAATCCAGCTAGAAACTGGTGGCGATCTTCTTGGGTGAGAGGCCTCATCAAGAAGGAGCCGTACTTTGATTTTTTGTGAGTCTGCTGATTGACTACAAGGATCAAGGGGTGAGCAATAGGAAAGAGATTGTAAGAGATAGATAGGTTTCGAGGAAACTGGACAATCTGTAAAAATTCACAATTCTTTCTATTGGATAAAAAGCTGAAATCCAGTTGGATTGTCAGGACTAGATGTAGGTTGTCTCGTTGACAACTGAACCAGGATAAATCTTGGTGCATTCTATCCTTTATCTCTTTACTTTTAATTTCTAATCGTGTATGCCGCATTATAATTCCGCTGTGTATGTAATATTGCTTTAATTTGATTAAAGACTGATATATTCTGATTATTTCGAGGTCATAATAATCAACAACATTTAGATCATATTCGTCCTATCTAGGCTTATTCTTGTCTAATTAGGGTTTTTAACCAATCTTGTGCATCCAATAGGTGTGTTTGTTTCATTGGATTCACATTTAGGTAATTTTCGTCCTACCTAGGCTTACTTTAGTCCAAATAGGGTATTTAACCAATCTTATGCATCCAATAGGTGTGTTTGTGTCATTGGTTGAACATTTAGGTCATTATCGTCCTCCTTAGGCTAATTCTTGTCCAATTAGGGTTTTTAACCAATCTTGTGCATCCAATACGTGTGTTTGTATCATTGGATGAACATTTAGGTCAATTTCGTCTTCCCAAGGCTTATTCTTGACCAATTAGAGTTTTTAACCAATCCTTGCATTCAATAGGTGTGTTTATGTCATTGTATTAACATTTAGGTCATTTTCGTCCTCCTTTGGCTTATTCTAGTCCAATTAGGGTTTTTAACCAATCTTGTGCATCCAATAGTTGTGCTTGTGTCATTGGATTCACATTTATGTCATTTTGTCCTCCCTTGCTTTATTCTTGTCCAATTAGGGTTGTTAACCAATCTTGTGCATCCACAAGGTGTGTTTATGTCATTTAATCAACGTTTAGGTCATTTTCGTCCTCCCTAGACTTATTCTTGTCCAATTAGGGTTGTTAACCAATCTTCTACATCCATTAGGTGTTTCCGTGTCTTTGGATGGACATTTAGGTCATTTTCGTCCTCCCTAGGCTTATTCTTGTCCAATTAGGGTTTTTAACAAATCTTGTGCATACGATAAGTATGTTTATGTCATTGGATTAACACTTAGGTCATTTTCGTCATCCCTAGGCTTTTTCTAGTCTAATTAGGGTATATAACAAATCTTGTCCATCCAATAGGTGTGTTTGTGTCATTGTATTCACATTTATATCATTTTCGACCTCCTTAGGCTTATTCTTGTCCAATTAGGGGTTTTAACCAATCTAGGTCATCCAATAGCTATTTTTGTGTCATTGGATTCACATTTAGGTCATTTTCGTCCTCACTAGACTTATTCTTGTCCGATTACGGTTTTTAACCAATCTTGTGCATTCAATAGGTGTATTTGTAACATTGCATGAACATTTGGATCATACTCGTCCTCCAAGGGTTATTCTTGTCCAATTAGGATTTTTAACCAATCTTGTGCAACCAATAGTTTTTTTGTGTCTTTGGATGCCCATTTAGGTCATTTTGGTCCTCCCTAGGCTTATTGTTGTCCAATTAGGGTTTTTAACCAATCTTGTGCATCCAATAGGTGTGTTTAGGTCATTTGATTAACATTTACGTCAATTTTGTCCTCCCTAGGCTTATTCTTGTCCAGTTAGGGTTTTGAGCTAATCTTGTGCATCCAATAGGTGTGTTTGTGTCATTGGATTAATATTTAGGCCAATTTCAACCTCTCGAGGCTTATTCTTGTCCAATTAGGGTTTTTAACCAATCTTGTGCATCCAATAGGTGTGTTTGTGTCATTGGATTCACATTTAGGTCATTTTCCTCTTCCCCAGGCTTATTCTAGTCCAATTAGGGTCTTTAACAGATCTTGTGAATCCAATAGGTGTGTTGTGTCATTGGATTCACATTTATGTCATTTTCGTCCTCCCCAAGCTTATTCTTGTCCAAATAGGATTTTTTAACCATTCTTGTGCATCCAATAGGTGTGTTTGTGTCATTGGATTAACGTTTAGGTTAATTTCGTCCTCCCTAGCCTTATTCTTGTCAAATTAGTGTTTTCAACCAATCTTGTGCATCCAATTGGTGTGTTTGTGTCATTGGATCAACGTTTAGGTTAATTTCGTCCTCACTAGGCTTATTCTTGTCCAATTAGGGTTTTTAACCAATCTTGTGCATCCAATAGGTGTATTTGTGTCATTGGATGAACATTTAGGTCATTTTTATCCACTCTAGGCTTATTCTTGTCAAATTAAGGTTTATAACCTATCTTGTGCTTCCAATAGGTGTGTTTGTGTCATTGGATTCACATTTAGTTCATTTTGGTCCTCCTCGGGCTTATTCTAGTCCAACTAGGATTTTCAACCAATCTTGTGCATCTAATAGGTGTGTTTCTTTCATTGAATTAACATTTAGGTCAATTTCATCCTCCCTAGGCTTATTCTAGTCCAATTAAGGTTTTTCACCAATCTTGTGCATCTAATAGGTGTGTTTATGTCATTGGATTAACATTTACGTTAATTTCGTCCTCCCTAGGCTTATTCTTGTCCAATTAGGATGTTCAACCAATCTTGTGCATCCAATAGGTGTGTTTGTGTCATTGGATTAACATTTACATCATTTTCGTCCTCTCTAGGCTTATTCTTGTCCAATTGGGGTTTTCAACCAATCTTCTGCATCCAATAGGTGTGTTTGAGTCATTGGATTAACGTTTAGGTCATTTTCGTCCTCCCCAAGCTTATTCTACTCCAATTTGCGTCTTTAACCAATCTTGTGTATCCAATAGGTTTGTTTTGACATTGGATTAACATTTAGGTCATTTTTCATCCGCCCAACACTTATTCTAGTCCAATTAGGATTTTTAACCAATATTGTGAATCAAATAGGTGTGATTGTGTCATTGGATGAACATATCGGTAAACTTCGTCCTCCTTAGGCTTATTCTAGTCCAATTAGGGTTTTGAAACAATCTTGTGCATCCCATAGTTGTGTTTGTGTCATTGGATTAACATTTACGTCATATTCGTCTTCCCTGGGCTTTTTCTAGTCCGATTAGGGTTTTTAACCAATCTTGTGCATCCAATAAGTGTGTTTGTGTTATTTGATGAACATTTCATTAATTTTCGTCCTCCTTAGGCTTATTCTAGTCCAATTAGGGTTTTTAAATAATCTTGTGCATCCAATAGGAGTGTTTGTGTCATTGGATGAACATTTAGGTCATTTTTGTCCTTCCTAAGCTTATTTTTGTACAATTAGGGTTTTTAACATATCTTGTGCATCCAATAGGTGTGTTTGTGTCATAAGATTCACATTAGTGTCATTTTCGTCCTCCATAGGCTTATTCTAGTCTGATTAGGGTTTCTAACCAATCTTGTGCATCCAATGGGTGTGTTTGTGTCATTGGATTAACATTTAGGTCATTTTCGTCCTCCGTAGGGCTATTTTAGTCCAATTAGGATTTTTAACCGATCTTGTGCATCCATTAGTTGTTTTTGTGTCATTGGATGAACATTTAGGTCATCTTCGTCTTCCCTAGGCGTATTCTTGTCCAATGAGGGTATTTAACCAATCTTGTGAATCCAATAGGTGTGTTTGTGTCATTGTATTAACATTTAGGTCATTTTTATCCTCCCCTGGCTTATTTTTGTCCAATTTGGGTTTTTAACCAATCTTGTGCATTCAATAGGCGTGTCTGTGTCAATGGATTCACATGTAGGTCAACTTCGTCCTCCCTAGGCTTATTCTTGTCCAATTAGGGTTTATAACCTATCTCGTGCTTCCAATAGGTGTGTTTGTGTCATTGGATTCACATTTAGTTCGTTTTGGTCCTCCTCGGGCTTATTCTAGTCCAATTAGGATTTACAACAAATCTTGTGCATCCAATAGGTGTGTTTGTGTCATTGGATTAACATTTAGGTCAATTTCATCCTCCCTAGGCTTATTCTAGTCCAATTAAGGTTTTAAACCAATCTTGTGCATCTAATAGGTGTGTTTGTGTCATTGGATTAACATTTACGTTAATTTCGTCCTCCATAGGCTTATTCCTGTCCAATTAGGGTTTTCAACCATTCTTCTGCATCCAATAGGTGTGTTTGTGTCATTGGATTAACATTTACATCATTTTCGTCCTCCCTAGGCTTATTCTTGTCCAATTGGGGTTTTCAACCAATCTTCTGCATCTAATAGGTGTGTTTGTGTCGTTGGATTAACGTTTAGGTCATTTTCGTCCTCCCCAAGCTTATTCTACTCCAATTTGCGTCTTTAACCAATCTTGTGCATCCAATAGGTTTGTTGTGTCATTGGATTAACATTTAGGTCATTTTTGTCCAAGACTTATTCTAGTCCAATTAGGATTTATAACCTATCTTTTGAATCAAATAGGTGTGATTGTGTCATTGGATGAACATATCGGTAAACTTCGTCCTCCTTAGGCTTATTCTAGTCTAATTAGGGTTTTAAACAATCCTTTGCATCCCATAGTTGTGTTTGTGTCATTGGATTAACATTTACGTCATTTTCGTCTTCCCTGGGCTTTTTCTAGTCCGATTAGGGTTTCTAACCAATCTTGTGCATCAAATAAGTGTGTTTGTGTTATTTGATGAACATTTTGGTAATTTTCGTCCCCCTTAGGCTTATTCTAGTCCAATTAGGGTTTTTAAACAATCTTGTGCATCCAATAGGTGTGTTTGTGTCATTGGATGAACATTTAGGTCATTTTTGTCCTTGCAAAGCTTATTTTTGTCCATTTAGGGTTTTTAACCAATCTTGTGCATCCAATAGGTGTGTTTCTGTCATTGGATTAACATTTAGGTCATTTTCGTCCTCCGTAGGGCTATTTTTGTCCAATTAGGATTTTTAACCGAACTTGTCCATTCCTTAGTTGTTTTGGTGTCATTGGATTCACATTTTGGTCATCTTAGTCTTCCCTAGGCTTATTCTTTTCTAATTAGGGTATTTAACCAATCTTGTGAATCCAATAGGTGTGTTTGTGTCATTGTATTAACATTTAGGTCATTTTTGTCTTCCCTTGGCTTATTCTTGTCCAATTAGGGTTTTTAACATATCTTGTGCATCCAATAGGTGTGTTTGTGTCATTGGATTAACATTTAGGTCATTTTCGTCCTCCCTAGGCTTATTCTTGTCCAATTAGGGTTTTTAACATATCTTGTGCATCCAATAGGTGTGTTTGTGTCATTGGATTAACATTTAGGTCATTTTCGTCCTCCGTAGGGCTATTTTTGTCCAATTACGATTTTTAATCGATCTTGTGCATCCATTAGTTGTTTTTGTGTCATTGGATTCACATTTTGGTCATCTTCGTCTTTCCTAGGCTCATTCTTGTCCTATAAGGGTATTTAACCAATCTTGTGAATCCAATAGGTGTGTTTGTGTCATTGTATTAACATTTAGGTCATTTTTGTCCTCCCTTTGCTTATTCTTGTCCAATTTGGGTTTTTAACCAATCTTGTGCATCCAATAGGTGTTTCTGTGTCAATGGATTTACATTTAGGTCAATTTCGTCCACCCTAGGCTTATTCTTGTCCAATTAGGGTTTTAACCTATCTTGTGCATCCAATAGGTGTGTTTGTGTCATTGGATAAACATTTAGGTTATTTTCGTCCTCCCTAGGCTTATTGTAGTCCACTAATGTTTTTTAACCAATCTTGTGCATCCAATACGCCTGTTTGTGTTATTGGATCAACATTTAGGTCATTTTGGCCTCCTTAGGCTAATTCAAGTGCAATTATGGTTTTTAACCAATCTTGTGCATCCATTAGGTGTTTTCGTGTCATTGGAGCCACATTAAGGTCATTTTCGTCCTCCCTAGGCTTATTCTAGTCGAATTAAGGTTTTTAACCAATCTTGTGCATCCAATAGATGTCTTTGTGTCATTGGATTCACATTTAGGACATTTTCTTTCTCCCTAGGCTTATTCTAGTCCAATTAGGATTTTTAACTATCTTGTGCATCCAATAGGTGTGTTTGTGTCGTTTAATTCACATTTAGATCATTTTCGTCCTCCCTGAGCTTATTCTTGTCCAATTAAGGTTTTTAAACAATCTTGTGCATCCAACAGGTGGTTTAGTGTCAATTGATTCATATTTTGGATCTTTTCATTCTCCCTAGGCTTCTTGTCCAATTAGGGTTTTTAAACAATCTTGTGCATCCAATAGGTGTGTTTGTGTCATTGGATGAACATTTAGATCATTTTCATTCACCCTAGGCTTATTCTTGTCCAATTATGGTTTTTATCCAATCGTGTGCATCCAATATGCGTGTTTGTTTCATTGGATTCAGATTTAGGTCATTTTCGTCCTCCTTAGGCTTATTCTTGTCCAATTAGGGTTGTTAACAAATCTTGTACATCCATTAGGTGTTTTCTTGTCATTGGATGAACATTTAGGTCATTTTTATCCTCCCTAGGCTCAATCTAGTCCAATTAGGGTTTTTAACCAATCTTGTGCATCCAATAGGTGTGTTTGTGTTATAAGATTAACGTTTAGGTCATTTTCATCCTCCCTAGGCTTACTCTAGTTCAATTAGGGTCTTTAACCAATCTTGTGCACCAATACGTGTGTTTGTGTCGTTGGATTGACATTTAGGTCATTTTTCGTCCGCCCAAGACTTATTCTAGTCCAATTAGGATTTTTAACCAATCTTGTGAATCAAATAGGAGTGTTTGTGTCATTGGATGAACATATCTGTAATTTTCATCCTCCTTAGGCTTATTCTAGTCCAATTAGGGTTTTTAACCAATCTTGTGCATCCAATTGGTGTTTTCGTGTCATTGTATCCATATTAAGGTCATTTTCGTCCTCCCTGGGCTTTTTCTAGTCTGATTAGGGTTTTTATCCAATCTTGTGCATCCAATAGGTTTGATTGTGTCATTGGATGAACATTTAGGTCATTTTCGTCCTCCTTAGGCTTATTCTTGTCCAATTAGGGTTTTTATCCAATCTTGTGCATCCAATAGGTTTGATTGTGTCATTGGATGAACATTTAGGTCATTTTCGTCCTCCTTAGGCTTATTCTTGTCCAATTAGGGTATTTAACCAATCTTGTGAATCCAATAGGCGTGTTTGTGTCATTGTATTTACATTTAGGTCATTTTTGTCCTCCCTTGGCTTATTCTTGTCCAGTTTGGGTTTTTAACCAATCTTGTGCATCCATTACATGTTTTCGTGTCATTGGATTCAAATTTAGGCCATTTTCGTCCTCCCTAGGCTTATTCTAATCCAATTAGGGTTTTTAACCAATCTTGTGCATCCAGTAGGTGTTTTTATGTCATTGGATTCACATTTAGGTCATTTTCGTCTTCCCTAGGCTTATTCTTGTCCAATTAGGGTTTTTAACCAATCTTGTGCATCCAATAGATAATTTTGTGTCAATGGATTCCCATTTAAGTCAATTTTGTCCTCCATAGGCTTATTCTTGTCCAATTAGGGTTTTTAACCAATCTTGTGCATCCTATAGGTGGGTTTGTGTCATAAGATTCACATTTAGGTCATTTTCGTCCTAACTTGGCTTATTCTTGTCCACTTAGGGTTTTCATCCAATCTAGTGCTGCCAATAGGTTTCATTGTGTCATTGGATTCACATTTATGTCCTTTTCATCCTCCCTTGATTTATTCTGGTCCAATTATGGTTGTTAACCAATCTTGTGCATCCAACAGGTGTGTTTGTGTCATTGGACTAACATTTTGATCATACTCGTCCTCCATAGGCTTATTCTTGTCCAATTAGGGTTTTTATCCAATCGTGTGCATCCAATAGGCGTGTTTGTTTCATTGGATTCACATTTAGGTCATTTTGGTCCTCCTTAGGCTTATTCTTGTCCAATTAGGGTTGTTAACAAATCTTGTACATCCATTAGGTGTTTTCTTGTCATTGGATGAACATTTAAGTCATTTTTATCCTCCCTAGGCTCAATCTAGTCCAATTAGGGTTTTTAACCAATCTTGTGAATCCAATAGGTGTATTTGTGTCATCGGACGAACATTTAGGTCATTTTCAGCCTCCTTACGCTTATTCTTGTCCAATTAATGTGTTTTACAAATCTTGTGCATCCAATAGGTGTGTTGGTGTAATAAGATTCACATTTAGGTCATTTTTATCCACTCTGGGCTTATTCTTGTCAATTTAAGGTTTTTAACCAATCTTGTGTTTCCAATAGGTGTGTTTGTGTCATTCGATTCACATTTAGGTCATTTTGGTCCTCCTCGGGCTTATTCTAGTCCAATTAGGGTTTTCAACCAATCTTGTGGATCCAATAGGTGTGTTTGTGTCATTGGAATAAAATTTAGGTCATTTTCGTCCTCCCTAGGTTATTCTTGTCCAATTAGGGTTTTTAACCAATGTTATGCATCAATTAGGGTTTTTAACCAATGTTATGCATCAATTAGGTGTAAATGTTATGCATCAATAGGTGTGTTTGTAACATTGCATGAACATTTCGATCATACTCGTCCTCCAAGGCTTATTCTTGTCCTATTAGGGTTTATCACCAATCTTGTGCAATCAATAGTTGTTTTTGTGTCATTGGATGCACATTTAGGTCATTTTCGTCCTCCTTAGGCTTATTGTTGTCCAATTAGGGTTTTCAACCAATCTTGAGCATCCGATAGGTGTGTTTATGTTATTGGATTAACATTTACGTCAATTTTGTCCTCCCTAGGCTTATTCTTGTCCAATTAGGGTTTTGAACTAATCTTGTGCATCCAATAGGTGTGTTTGTGTCATTGGATTAACATTTAGGCCAATTTCGTCCTCCCCAAGCTTATTCTTGTCCAATTAGGCTTTTTAACCAATCTTGTGCATCCAATAGGTGTGTTTGTGTCATTGGATTAACATTTAGATAATTTTCGTCCTCCCTAGGCTTATTCTTGTCCAATTAGGGTTTTTAACCAATCTTGTGCATCCAATAGGTGTGTTTGTGTAATAAGATTCACATTTAGGTGTTTTTCGTCCTCTCTAGTATTATTCTTGTCAAATTAGGGTTTTTAACCTATCTTGTGCATCCAATAGGTGTGTTTGGGTCATTGGATTTATATTTAAGTCATTTTGGTCCTCCTCGGGCTTATTCTAGTCCAATTAGGGTTTTCAACCAATCTTGTGGATCCAATAGGTGTGTTTGTGTCATTGGAATAAAATTTAGGTCATTTTCGTCCTCCCTAGGTTATTCTTATCCAATTAGGGTTTTTAACCAATGTTATGCATCCAATAGGTGTAATTGTTTCATTGGATTCCCATTTAAGTCATTTTCGTCCTCCCTATGCTTATTCTTGTTCAATTAGGGTTGTTAACCAATCTTGTACATTCATTAGGTGTTTTCGTGGCATTGGATGAACATTTAGCTCGTATTCATCCTCCCAAGGTTTTTTTGTCAATGGATTTACATTTAGGTCATTCCCGTCCTCCCCAGGCTTTTTCTAGTCCAATAAGGGTATATAACCAATCTTGTGCATCCAATAGGTGTGTTTGTGCCATTGGATTCACATTTATTTCATTTTCGTCCTCCCTATGCTTATTCTTGTCCAATTAAAGTTTTTAACCAATCTTGGTCATCCAATAGCTATTTTTGTGTCATTGGATTCGTATTTAGGTCATTTTCGTCGTCACTAGGCTTATTCTGTCCGATTACGGTTTTTAACCAATCTTGTGCATTCAATAGGTGTGTTTGTAACATTGCATGAACATTTCGATCATACTCGTCCTCCAAGGCTTATTCTTGTCCTATTAGGGTTTTTCACCAATCTTGTGCAATCAATAGTTGTTTTTGTGTCATTCGATGCACATTTAGGTCATTTTTGTCCTCCTTAGGCTTATTGTTGTCCAATTAGGGTTTTCAACCAATCTTGTGCATCCGATAGGTGTGTTTATGTTATTGGATTAAAATTTACGTCAATTTTGTCCTCCCTAGGCTTATTCTTGTCCAATTAGGGTTTTGAACTAATCTTGTGCATCCAATAGGTGTGTTTGTGTCATTGATTAACATTTAGGCCAATTTCGTCCTCCCCAAGCTTATTCTTGTCCAATTAGGATTTTTAACCAATCTTGTGCATCCAATAGGTGTGTTTGTGTAATAAGATTCACATTTAGGTGTTTTTCGTCCTCTCTAGGATTATTCTTGTCAAATTAGGGTTTTTATCTTATCTTGTGCATCCAATAGGTGTGTTTGTGTAATAAGATTCACATTTAGGTGTTTTTCGTCCTCTCTAGGATTATTCTTGTCAAATTAGGGTTTTTAACCTATCTTGTGCATCCAATAGGTGTGTTTGGGTCATTGGATTTATATTTAGGTCATTTTCGTCCTCCGCAGGCTTATTCTAGTCCAATTAGGGTCTTTAACGGATCTTGTGAATCGAATAGGTGTGTTGTGTCATTGGATTCAAATTTATGTCATTTTTGTCCTCCCCAAGCTTATTCTTGTCCAAATAGGGTTTTTAACCAATCTTGTGCATCCAATAGGTGTGTTTGAGTCATCGGATTCACATTTAGGTCGTTTCTTTCTCCCCAATGCTTATTCTTGTCCAATTTGGGTTTTTCACCAATCTTATGCAAACAATAGATGTGTTTGGGTCATTGGATTAACATTTACGTCAATTTCGTCCTCCCTAGGCTTATTCTTGTCCAGTTAGGGTTTTCAACCAATCTTGACTATACAATAGGTGTGTTTGTGTCATTGGATTCACGTTTAGGTTAATTTCATCCTCCCTAGACTTATTCTTCTCCAATTCGGGTTTTTAACCAATCTTTTGCATCCAATAGGAGTATTTGTGTCATTGGACGAACATTTAGGTCATTTTCGTCCTCCTTAGACTTATTCTTGTCCAATTAATGTTTTTTACAAATCTTGTGCATCCAATAGGTGTGTTTGTGTAAAAAGATTCACATTTAGGTCATTTTTATCCACTCTAGGCTTAGTCTTGTCAAATTAAGGTTTTTAACCTATCTTGTGTTTCCAATAGGTGTGTTTGTGTCATTCGATTCACATTTAGGTCATTTTAGTCCTCCTCGGGCTTATTCTAGTCCAATTAGGGTTTGCAACCAATCTTGTGCATCCAATAGGTGTGTTTGTGTCATTGGATTAACATTTAGTTCAATTTCGTCCTCCCCAGGCTTATTCTAGTCCAATTAGGGTTTTTAACCAACCTTGTGCATCTAATAGGTGTGTTTGTGTCTTTGGATTAACATTTATGTCAATTTCGTCCTCCCTAGGCTTATTCTTGTCCAATTAGCGTTTTCAACCAATCTTGTCCAATAATTCTTGTCATAAGATTCATTTATGTCATTTTCATCCACCCAAGGCTTATTATAATCAATTAGGGTTTTTAACCAATTGTGTGCATTCAATAGATGTGCTTGTTTCATTGGATTCATCTTTAGGTCATTATCGTCCTCCTTAGTCTTATTCTTGTCCAATTAGGTCATTTTTTGGTCATTTTTGTCCTCCCTAGGCTTATTATAGTCCAATTAGGGTTTTTAACCAAACTTGTGCATCCAATAGACGTGTTTGTGTGAATGGATTCCCATTTAGGTCATTTTCGTTTTCCCAAGACTTATTCAAGTCCAATTAGGGTTTTTAACCAATCTTTTGCATCCAATAGGTGTGTTGTGTCATTGGATTCACATTTACGTCATTTTCGTCCTCCCTTGCCTTATTTTAGTCCAATTAGAGGGTCTAACCAATCTTGTGCATCCAATAGGTGTGTTTGTGTCATTGGATGAACATTTAGGTGATTTTCGTCCCCCCTAGGCTTATTCTTGTCCAATTAGGGTTTTTAACAAATCTTGTTTATCCAATAGGTGTGTTAGTGTCATAAGATTCACATTTAGGTCTTTTTCGTCCTCCCTAGGTTTATTCTTGTCCAATTAGGGTTTTTAACAAATCTTGTGTATCCAATAGGTGTGTTTGTGTTATAAGATTAACGTTTAGGTCATTTTCATCCTCCCTAGGCTTACTCTAGTTCAATTAGGGTCTTTAACCAATCTTGTGCACCAATACGTGTGTTTGTGTCGTTGGATTGACATTTAGCTCATTTTTCGTCTGCCCAAGACTTATTCTAGTCCAATTAGAATTTTTAACCAATCTTGTGAATCAAATAGGAGTGTTTGTGTCATTGGATGAACATATCTGTAATTTTCATCCTCCTTAGGCTTATTCTAGTCCAATTAGGGTTTTTAACCAATCTTGTGCATCCAATTGGTGTTTTTGTGTCATTGGATCCATATTAAGGTCATTTTCGTCCTCCCTGGGCTTTTTCTAGTCTAATTAGGGTTTTTATCCAATCTTGTGCATCCAATAGGTTTGATTGTGTCATTGGATGAACATTTAGGTCATTTTCGTCCTCCGTAGGGCTATTTTTGTCCAACTAGGATTTTTAAGCGATCTTGTGCATACAATAGTTGTTTTTGTGTCATTGGATTCACATTTAGGTCATCTTCGTCTTCCCTAGGCTTATTCTTGTCCAATTAGGGTATTTAACCAATCTTGTGAATCCAATAGGTGTGTATGTGTCATTGTATTTACATTTAGGTCATTTTTGTCCTCCCTTGGCTTATTCTTGTCCAGTTTGGGTTTTTAACCAATCTTGTGCATCCTATAGGGGGGTTTGTGTCATAAGATTCACATTTAGGTCATTTTCGTCTTCCTTAGGCTTATTCTTGTCCAATTAAGGTTTTTAACCAATCTTGTGCATCCTATAGGGGGGTTTGTGTCATAAGATTCACATTTAGGTCATTTTCGTCTTCCTTAGGCTTATTCTTGTCCAATTAAGGTTTTTAACCAATCTTGTGCATCCTATAGGGGGGTTTGTGTCATAAGATTCACATTTAGGTCATTTTCGTCTTCCTTAGGCTTATTCTTGTCCAATTAAGGTTTTTAACCAATCTTGTGCATCCTATAGGGGGGTTTGTGTCATAAGATTCACATTTAGGTCATTTTCGTCTTCCTTAGGCTTATTCTTGTCCAATTAAGGTTTTTAACCAATCTTGTGCATCCTATAGGGGGGTTTGTGTCATAAGATTCACATTTAGGTCATTTTCGTCTTCCTTAGGCTTATTCTTGTCCAATTAAGGTTTTTAACCAATCTTGTGCATCCAACAGGTGTGTTTGTGTCATTGGACTAACATTTTGATCATACTCGTCCTCCATAGGCTTATTCTTGTCCAATTAGGGTTTTATCCAATCGTGTGCATCCAATAGGCGTGTTTGTTTCATTGGATTCCCATTTAGGTCATTTTGGTCCTCCTTAGGCTTATTCTTGTCCAATTAGGGTTGTTAACAAATCTTGTACATCCATTAGGTGTTTTCTTGTCATTGGATGAACATTTAAGTCATTTTTATCCTCCCTAGGCTCAATCTAGTCCAATTAGGGTTTTTAACCAATCTTGTGAATACAATAGGTGTATTTGTGTCATCGGACGAACATTTAGGTCATTTTCAGCCTCCTTACGCTTATTCTTGTCCAATTAATGTTTTTTACAAATCTTGTGCATCCATTTAGGTCATTAGATTCACATTTAGGTCATTTTTCCAATTAGGGTTTTTAGTCAATATTGTGGATCCAATAGATGTGTTTGTATCATTGGATTCACATTAAGGTCATTTTCATCCTCCCTAGGTTTGTACTAATCAAATTAGGGGTTTTAACCAATCTTACGCATCCAATAGGTGTGTTTGTGTCATTGGATTAACATTTAGGTAATTTTCGCCCTTCCTAGGCCTATTCTTGTCCAATTAGAGTTTTTAACCAATCTTGTGCATCCATTAGGTGTTTTCGTTACGTTGGATGAACATTTAGGTCATTTTCGTCCTCCCTAAGCTTATTCTTGTCAATTAGGGTTTTTAACCAATCTTGTGCATCAAATAGGTGTTTTTGTGTCATCGGATTCACATTTAGGTTTTTTTGGTCCTCCATAGGCTTATTCTTGTCCAATTATGGTTTTTAACAATTCTTGTGCATCCAATAGGTGTGTTTTGGTCATTGGATGAACATTTAGTCATTTTCGTCCTCCCTAAGCTTATTATTGTCCAATTAGGTTTTTTAACCAATCTTGGGAATCCGATATGTTTGTTTGTGTCAGAAGATTCACATTTAGGTCATTTTAGTCCTCCCTGGACTTATTCTTGTCCAATTATGGTTTTTAACCAATCTTGTGCATCCATTAGGTGTTTTCGTGTCATTGGATCCACATTTAGGTCATTTTTGTCCTCCCTAGGCTTATTCTAGTCCTATTAGGGTTTTTAACCAATCTTGTGCATTCAATAGATGTGTTTGTGTGATTGGATTAACATTTAAGTCATTTTCGTCCTCACAAGACTTATTCTAGTCCAATTAGTGTTTTTAACCAATCTTGTGAATCCAATAGGTGTGTTTGTGTTATTGGATGAACACTTAGGTCATTTTAGTCCTCCATAGGCTTATTCTTGTCCAATTAGGGTTTTTAACCAATAGGTTTGTTTGTGTCATTGGATTAACATTTAGGCCATTTTCGTCCGCCCTAGGCTTATTCTTTTCAATTTAGGGTTGTTAACCAATGTTGTGCATCCAATAGGTGTGTTTGTGTCATTGGGTTTACAATTAGGTCATTTTCGTCATGCCGAGGCTCATTATAGTCCAATTTGGGTGTTTAATCAATCTTATGCATCCAATAGTTGTGTTGTGTCATTTGATTCACATTTACGTGATTTTCGTCCTCACTTGCTTTATTCTAGTCCAATTAGAGGTTTTAAAAAATCTTGTGTATCCAATAGGTATGTTTGTGTCATTGGATGAACATTTAGGTCATTTTTATCCTCCTTAGGCTTATTCTTGTCCAATTAGGGTTTTTAACAAATCTTGTGCCTCCAATAGGTGCGTTTTTGTCAAAAGATTGACATTTAGGTCATTTTCGTCCTCACTAGGCTTATTCTTGTTCGATTAGGGTTTTTAACCAATCTTGTGCATCCAATGGGTGTGTTTGTGTCATTGGATTAACATTTAGGATATTTTCATCCTCCGTAGGCCTATTTTTGTCCAATTAGGATTTTTAACCGATCTTGTGCATCTATTAGGTATTTTTGTGTCATTGGATTCACATTTAGGTCATTTTCGTCCTCCCTAGTCTTATTCTTGTCCAATTAGGGTGTTTATCCAAACTTGTGAATCCAATAGGTGTGTTTGTATCATTGTATTAACATTTAGGTAATTTTCGTCCTCCTTAGGTTTATTCTAGTCCGATTAGGGTTTTTAACAAATCTTGTGCAACGAAAAGGTGTGTTTGTTTCATTAGATTCACATTTTGGTAACTTTCGTCTTCCTTAGGCTTATTCTTGTCCAATTAGGGTTGTTAACAAATCTTGTACATCCATTAGGTCTTTTCTTGTCATTGGATGATCATTTAGGTCATTTTCATCCTCCCTGGGCTTATTCTAGTCCATTAAAGGTTTTTAACCAATCTTGTGCTTCCAATAGGTGTGTTTGTGTCCATTTAGGTCATTTTCGTCCTCCCTAGCTTATTATTGTCCAATTAGGATTTTTAACCAATCTTGTGCATCCAATAGGCGTATTCGCTTCATTGGTTGAACATTTAGGTCATTTCCATGCTCCCTAGGCTTATTCTTGTCCAATTAGGGTTTTTAACAAATCTTGTGCATCCAATAGGTGTGTTTGTGTCATAAGATTCACGTTTAAGTTATTTTCGTCCTCCCTAGGTTTATTTTAGTCCAATTAGGGATTTTAAAAATCTTGTGCATCCAATAGGTGTGTTTGTGTTATTGGATGAACATTTAGGTCATTTTCGTCCTCCCTAGGCTTATTCTAGTTCAGTTAGGGTTTTTAACCAATCTTGTGCATCCAATAGGTGTGTCTGTGTCATAGGATTCACGTTTAAGTTATTTTCGTCCTCCCTAGGCTTATTCTAGTTCAGTTAGGGTTTTTAACCAATCTTGTGCATCCAATAGGTGTGTTTGTGTTATTGGATGAACATTTAGGTCATTTTCGTCCTCCATAGGCTTATTCTTGTCCATATAGGGTTTTTAACCAATCTTACGCATCCAATAGGTTTGTTTGTGTCATTGGATTAACATTTAGGTCATTTTCGTCCTTCCTAGGCCTATTCTTGTCCAATTAGGGTTTTTAACCAATCTTGTGAATCCAATAGGTGTGTTTGTGTTATTGGATAAACATTTAGGTCATTTTCGTCCTACCTAGACTTATTATTTTCAAATTAGGGTTTTTAACAAATCTAGTGCATCCAATAGGTGAGTTTGTGTCGTTGGGTTCACATTTAGGTCATTTTCGTCATGCCCAGGCTCATTCTAGTCCAATTAGGGTCTCTAACCAATCTTTTGCATCCAATAGTTGTGATGTCTCATTGGATTCACATTTACGTGATTTTCATCCTCCCTTGCCTTATTCTGGTCCAATTAGGGTTTTTAACAAATCTTCTGCATCCAATAGTCGTGTTTGTGTCATAAGATTGACATTTAGGTCATTTTTGTCCTCACTAGGCCTATTTTGTCCGATTAGTTATTTTCGTGTCATTGGATTCAAATTTAGGTTATTTTCGTCCTCCCTAGGCTTATTCTTGTCCAATTAGGGTTTTTATCCAATCTTGTGCGTCCAATAGGTGTGTTTATTTCATTGGATTCACATCTTGGTCATTTTCGTCCTCCTTAGGCTTATTCTTGTCCAATTAGGGTTGTTGACAAATCTTGTACATCCATTAGCTGTTTTCTTGTCATTGGATGAAAATTTAGGTCATTTTCATCCTCCCTAGGCTTATTCTAGTCCAATTAGGGTTTTTAACGAATCTTATGCATCCAATAAGTGTGTTTGTGTCATTGGATTAAAATTTAGGTCATTTTCGTCCTCCCTAGCTTATTCTTGTCCAATTAGGGTTTTTAACCAATCTTGTGCATCAAATAGGTGTGTTTGTGTCATTCGAGGAACATTTCGGTAATTTTTGTCCTGCCTAGGCTTATTCTAGTCCAATTAGGGTTTTTAAACAATCTTGTGCATCCAATAGGTGTGTTTGTGTCATTGGATTAACATTTACGTCATTTTCGTCCTCCCTAGGCTTATTCTAGTCCAATTAGGGTTTTTAACGAATCTTATGCATCCAATAAGTGTGTTTGTGTCATTGGATTAAAATTTAGGTCATTTTCGTCCTCCCTAGCTTATTCTTGTCCAATTAGGGTTTTTAACCAATCTTGTGCATCCAATAGGTGTGTTTGTGTCATTGGATTAACATTTACGTCATTTTCGTCCTCCCTAGGCTTATTCTAGTCCAATTAGGGTTTTTAAACAATCTTGTGCATCCAATAGGTGTGTTTGTGTCATTGGATTAACATTTACGTCATTTTCGTCCTCCCTAGGCTTATTCTAGTCCAATTAGGGTTTTTAACGAATCTTATGCATCCAATAAGTGTGTTTGTGTCATTGGATTAAAATTTAGGTCATTTTCGTCCTCCCTAGCTTATTCTTGTCCAATTAGGGTTTTTAACCAATCTTGTGCATCAAATAGGTGTGTTTGTGTCATTCGAGGAACATTTCGGTAATTTTTGTCCTGCCTAGGCTTATTCTAGTCCAATTAGGGTTTTTAAACAATCTTGTGCATCCAATAGGTGTGTTTGTGTCATTGGATTAACATTTACGTCATTTTCGTCCTCCCTAGGCTTATTCTAGTCCAATTAGGGTTTTTAACCAATTTTGTGCATCCAATAGGTGTGTTTGTGTCATTTGATTAAAATTTAGGTCATTTTTGTCCTCTGTAGAATAGTCTATTTCAATTAGGTTTTTTAACCAATCTTGTGCATCCAATAGGTGTGTTTGTGTCATTGGCTTCACAATTAAATCATTTTCGTCCTCTCTAGCCTTATTCTTGTGCAATTAGTGTTTTAAACCAATCTTGTGCATCCAATAGATGTGTTTGTGTCATTGGATTCACATTTTGTTCATTTTCATCCTCCCGAGGCCTATTCTAATCCCATTTTGGTTTTTAACTAATCTTACGCATCCAATAGGTGTGTTCGTGTCATTGGATTAACATTTAGGTCATTTTCGTCCTTCCTAGGCCTATTCTTGTCCAATTAGAGTTTTTAACCAATCTTGTGCATCGATTAGGTGTTTTCATTTCGTTGGATTCAGATTTAGGTCATTTTTAACAAATCTTGTCAAATTAGGGTTTTTAACCAATCTTGTGTCTTTGGATTCAAATTTATGTCATTTTCATCATCCCTTGATTTAATCTTGTCCAATTATGGTTGTTAACCAATCTTGTGCATCCAATAGGTGTGTTAGTGTCATTGGATGAACATTTAGGTCATTTTCGTCCTCCTTAGGCTTATTCTAGTCCAATTAGGGTTTTAAACCAATCTTGTCCACCCAATAGGTGTGTTTGTGTCATTGGAATAACATTTAGGTCAATTTCTTCCTCCCAAGGCTTATTCTTGTCCAATTAGGGTTTTTAGCCAATCTTGTGCATCCAATAGGTGTGTTCGTGTCATTGGATGAACATATAGGTCATTTTCGTCCTCCCTAGGCTTATTCTAGTCCAATTAGGGTTTTAAACCAATCTTGTCCATCCAATAGGTGTGTTCGTGTCATTGGATGAACATATAGGTCATTTTCGTCCTCCCTAGGCTTATTCTAGTCCAATTAGGGTTTTTAACCAATCTTGTGCATCCAATAGGTGTGTTTGTCTCATTGGATGAACATTACGGTCATTTTCGTCCTCCCTAAGTTTATTCTAGTCCAATTAGGGTTTTTTACCAATCTTGTGCATCCAATAGGTGTGTTTGTGTCGTTCGGGTGAACATTTAGGTCATTGTCGTCCTCCCTAGGATTATTCTTGTTTAATTAGGGTTTTGAACAAATCTTGTGCATCCAATATGTGTGTTTGTGTCATTGGATGAACATTTAGGTCATTTTCGTCCTCCCAAGGCTTATTCTTGTTCAATTAGGGTGTTTAACCAATCTTGTGCATCCCATAGGTGTGTTTGTGTCATTGTATTAATATTTAGGTCATTTTCGTCCTCCTTAGGTTTATTCTAGTCCAATTAGGGTTTTAAACCAATCTTGTCCATCCAATAGGTGTGTTTGAATCGTTGGAATAATATTTAGGTCAATTTCTTCCTCCCAAGGCTTATTCTTGTCCAATTAGGGTTTTTAACAAATCTTGGGCATCCAATAGGTGTGTTTGTGTCATTGGATGAACATTAAGGTCATTTTCGTCCTCCCTAGGTTTATTCTAGTCCAATTAGGGTTTTTAACCAATCTTGTGCATCCAATAGGTGTGTTTGTGTCGGTTGGGTGAACATTTAGGTCATTGTAGTCCTCCGTAGGATTATTCTTGTCTAATTAGGGTTTTGAACAAATCCTGTGCATCCAATAGGTGTGTTTGTGTCATTGGATGAACATTTAGGTCATTTTCGTCCTCCCAAGGTTTATTTTGGTTAAATCAGGGTGTTTAACCAATCTTGTGCATCCGAAAGGTGTGTCTGTGTCATTGTATTAATTTTTAGGTCATTTTCGTCCTCCTTAGGTTATTCTAGTCCAATTAGGGTTTTTAACCAATCGTGTGCATCCAATAGGTGTGTTTGTTTCATTAGATTCACATTTAGGTCATTTTCGTCCTCCTTAGGCTTATTCTTGTCCAATTAGGGTTTTAAACAATCTTGTACATCCAATATGTTTGTTTGTGTCATTAGATGAACATTTCGATCATACTCATTCTCCCTTCGCATATTCTTGTCCAATTAGGGTTTTTAACCAATCTTGTGCATCCAATAGGTGTGTTTGTGTTATAAGATTCACGTTAAGGTCATTTTTATCCTCCCTAGTCTTATTCTAATTCAATTAGGGTCTTTAACCAATCTTCTGCACCAATAGGTGTGTTTGTGTCATTGGATTATCATTTACGTCATTTTCGTCCTCCCTAGGCTTTTTCTAGTCCGATTAGGATTTTTAACCAATCTTGTGAATCCAATAGGTGTTTTTGTGTTATTGGATGAACATTTAGGTCATTTTCATCCTCCCTTGGCTAATTCTAGTCCAATTAGAGGCTTTAACTAATCTTGTGCATCCAATAGGCGTGTTCGTGTCATTGGATGAACATTTAGGTCATTTTCGTCCTCCCAAGGCTTCTTCTTGTCCAATTAGCGTTTTTAACCAATGATGTGCATCCAATAGGTGTGTTTGTGTCGTTGTATTTGAAGTAACAATGTCGATTTACAAGAAAGGGGGGTTTGAATTGTAAATGCCCCTTTTAAAAATTCCTATTAAAAACTTAAGAAAATAACTCAAGATTGACCTTGGTTGTGAAAACAGAAAACGGAGAACGTTCTTGGTTTTAACCAGAAAACGAAGAACGTTCTTGGTTAGTTAAAATCAATAATTCAGTTTATGTAATTAACTTGATAATCAATCAAACTGAAAGTAAATTGATAAGGGAAGAAATACCACACAACGATATATCCTGGTTCACCCAACTCGGGTTACGTCCAGTCCTCACAACCGTGAGATTTTCAACTAAGTGTTTAAAACGAAGAGCCTTCTTAATCTTACAACACCTAGAATAGATCAACCTTGATCTATTTCCACCTTAATTACTTTCCACCCAGAAAGCAATTACAACACCTATCTAACCTTGATAGGAAGCAATCTTAAACAAACTATAAAGAAACTCTTATATTTTGAGTTTTTACAAATCATTGAATTTGACAGAATCTGATATTGCTCAACTCTTGTTTGAGAATAGATTCTTTACATAGTATCTAATGACAATTTCGCAGCTGATATGTGAATGTGCAGCAGTGGCTGTTTCGCGAATTGCAGAAAGTGATGTTGCCTCTGTTTTTGCAGAATTTCAAGCTTAAGTGTGATTGTATATTGTTGATTACTTAGCACTTGAATTTCTTGCTGAGAACTGGGATAATGGCCTTCTATTTATAGGTTGTAGATGTACTTGAATGAAGGTATAAGAGCTGTTAGCTTTTTGACTGAAACATTATTTTTAGAATAAAAATAATCCTTCTTTGAAATAGCTTTTTGACTTTTAAGGTTTAGCATTTAAAGCATCTCTGTCCTTTCTTTGACATTTCTTCATTGATCTTGGATGGTACATTATCTGCCTTGAGTCTTGAGTGTAGCTAGAGAAGATTTGAAGCGAATTGCAGACTGAAACAGAGAGGATGCAAGGCTGCTGTTGATGTGCAGAAAAACAGAGAATGATTAACGTTCTTGGTTTTATCAGTTTGAACGTTCTTGAGCTTCAATAATCATTCTGGAGTTCCCGTTTTGAATGTTCTGTATTTCCTTTGTTCTTGTCTTGTCATATACCCAGTTTGATCAAGTTTTCTTGACATTTGAATTTTGGAGTTCTTAAGCCGTCATGACTTTTGTCCATGTTTGAACTCTTTGATCTTTGCGATCAAATATCCTTTTTGAGTCTGGATTATTTGTACTTGTTCCTTGCCATGTACTTGTTAGATATGAATGATTTACAGAGCAGATTCTTTGCCTTCCAATTTAATTCTTCCAATAATTTGATCATGAGATGTTTTTTCAACCATATCATCTAAATAGAAAACATCAGACTTGATTGAATGTTGCATATAAACTATCAAGAACGTTCTGGAGAATGTTCTGCTCTTTTGGAGAATGTTCTGCTCTTCTGCAGAATGTTCTGCTCTTCTGCAGAATGTTCTACTGTTCTGCAGAATGTTCTCCTCTTCTGCAGATTTTTCTGCTCTTCTGCATAATGTTTGCAGAATGTTCTACTCTTCTACAGAATGTTCTGCTCTTCTGCAGAATGTTCTGCTTTTCTGGAGAATGTTTCTCTCGTCTGCAGAATGTTCTGGTACTGCTTCCAGAATGAACCTTTTTGCTTAAATTGATCATTCTCTTAGATTTTGCCTTTATCGTTCTCCAGCTTTTATGAGAAGAATGAAACAGAGACTGATTATTAATCTCGGTTTTCTGGAAAGCATTATGTTGCTGCTGTCCAGAATATTCATCTTCTTCATCTCCTTTGTTTTAATGTTTCCAAAGGTTAAAGGAACTCCAAATTTTTGTAATGAGAGGAGGCATCATACTTTTCCATTCAAGTGTCTAGAGCATGCCTTGTCCATGTATCATTGTTCTCTCTTGATTGTTGGATGGTGTTCCTACATCACAAGTTAGTAATGATTTTGGTACCCATATTTGTTTGGGTCCTTGATGGTTAGTATATCTTCTTTTAGAAGATTTTTTAAAACTTGAACTCTTTTTAAAATAGCAAGTTGATTCAAAGTGATCATTTTTGGAATAATATGAATACTTTGTTGTTGATCTTTGATAAGGTTTCAAAAACTGATTTTTACACGGATTTGAAATTGATTTTGCTGATATTTCAGATCGTTCCCTGTTTCCCAGATTTTCTGCAAAAGGTTCAGCTTTCATTTTTGAACTTTCATAGTTCGGTGAAGCTGAAGATCATTCTCTGTTTATGATGCAGAATGATCTTGTTGTTGTCCTTTCTTGTATTTGCTTGATTCTGCTCTTAATTAAAATTTAAAATTGATTTTGCTGAAATTCCAGATCGTTCCCTTTTTCCCAGATTTTCTGCAGAAGGTTCAACTTTCATTTTGGAACTTTCTCCGTTTTGAGAACAGCATGGAGAACGTTCTCCTTTTTGCAGATTTTTCAACACTGGTTTAACAGAACGATCTTCTCTTTTAATCAACTTTTTGCTCTCAATCTTTTCATCTCTTTTTCTAAAATAGCAAGCAAATTCCAGATGTCTAAGTTTCTTACAATATGAGCATTTGGGTTTGCATTTATCCTCTTTTCTTTCCGAAACAAAAAAGTTTTCATATATTTTCGTTTTTTGAGTTTTATCAAAACCAAGACCAGCTTTATCAAATATTCCCACTTGAGATCCCATGATTTTTTGAAAGGTTTCAGTAGCTTTAATAAAATTTGACAAGTCATTTCTAAGAAGTTCATTTGAAGTTCATTTTCAGTTTTAAGGATAACATTCTCCGTTTTCGTTGCAGAACGCTCTTGATTTTCAGATTCATTAGTTTCCTTAAAATGAGATTCCTGCATGTTCTGAATGATGTTTTTTAGTTCATCAATCATAACCTGAGCTTTCTCTTTTTCCCTTTTTTCTTTTAAAAATTGATCATTTAAAGAGCTACATTTTTGAATAAGCAGATTTGAATCATTAAGTAAGCTATCAAAATCTTTTTCAAATTGTTCACATAAAAGACATGGTTCAGAATTTATTACCTCCTTGTCTTTAGTATCTGCCATTAAACATAAGCTAGCTTCTTCAGGTTCCTCTGTTTCTGTTTCATCATAATCATCCCAGTTCGCCATCATGGAGTTTTTCTTGAAAGGGAACCTCTTTGGTGCTCTTTTGTTCAAGGGACATTCAGTTTTATAATGTCCTTGTTTATTGCATCCAAAACATGTGATTTGACTTTTGTCTACCTCTATTTTGAAGTTTTCTTTTTGATTTGAAAATCCTTTTTTGATATGATCCCTTCTTCTCACCATTCTCTGTATCTTTTTTGTAAGACGAACTATTTCTTCATCAACATCTTCTTGTTCGATTTCTTCTGAGTCCTCATCTGGACTTTCTTGAGATGTTTTCAAAGCTATTACTTTGCCCTTTTTGATTGGTTTGTCTTCTTGTAGCAGCACTTCATGTGCTCGTAATGTTCCAATTAATTCTTCTAGGGGAAGTGATTCAAGATTCTTGGCTTGGCTTATAGCTGTTACCATTGGTCTCCATATGATTGGAAGACACCTCATGATTTTTCTTACTCTTTCTTGAACTGTGTAAGCTTTCCCAAGAGAACGCAATTCATTTACAATGGTTGTGAATCTTGAGTACATCTCATCAATGGTTTCTCCTTCATTCATTTCAAAGAGTTCAAACTTTCTTATGCCTATATCAATCCTTGTTTCTTTCACATGGCTTGTTCCTTCGTGATGAGTTTGTAATGTGTCCCATACTTCTTTAGCAGTTTTGCATTCATCAACTCTTTCGCTTTCTTCCCTACTTAAAGCACAAGATAAAAATAAATGAGCTTTTGAGTTTAGAAGTACCTTAGATTTTTCATCTGATGTCCAATTTTCTTCTTTCTTTTCAGCAGAGGTTGAATCATTTTGGTTGACTCTTGGTATGAAATCTCCATCTGTAATGACGCGCCACATTCCTGTATCTTGAGATTTCAAGAACAACTGCATTTTGCTTTTCCAAAAATAGTAGTTTGTGCCATCAAAGTAAGGTGGTCGGTATAATGACACTCCTTCAGCAATGTACATATTTCTTGACATTTTTCTTCTAGATCTTTTTCTCTAACACTTGTTAGGTGTTCAACTTTTGAGACCGAGCTCTGATGCCAATTGAAGGAAAAAAAAAAATAAGATCTCAATCCAAGATTGATCTTGGCAGTGATGAAGATCGATCTTGGTTTTGTTGAAACAACAATATCAATTTTATCAATATAAAATATGATTGTAAAGCATAAAATAAATAGAGATAGAGATAGAAAGAGAGATCACACAAGGATATATCCTGGTTCACCCAACCCGGGTTACGTCCAGTCCTCACAACCGTGAGATTTTTCACTAAATGTTCAAACCAAGATCGTTCTTGGTTTTCATGGATCAATCTTGATCTTTACACAATTCCTACCCTTCTACCTAGAAAGGATTTCTTCAATTCTACCTTACTGTTTTGGAAAGGCTTTAACAAGTTACCTTTCAAAACATGAAAGGATTTTTACAATTTACTCAAGATTTGACAAAACAACCTTGAGTTACAAAGTGATGGATTTGAGACTATTTAGAATCTTGATATTTACTCAACTCTTGTTTGAGAAATATATTCTGTAAATAGACCTCAGTTGTAAATGATTACAACACAAAGATTAAAACAAAACAACAAACTATAAGAAAGATTTTGAGACACTTGAGTATGATTGAAAATATTGATCTTTTGCTTGGTGTTGATTGTTGTGTTTTGTTCTTCAACTTGCAGCTGCATTTATAGACTCCAAGAAGGCTTATGACAGTTTTGACTGAAACATTATTTTTAGAATAAAAATAATCCTTCTTTGAAATAGCTTTTTGACTTTTAAGGTTTAGCATTTAAAACATCTCTGTCCTTTCTTTGACATTTCTTCATTGATCTTGGATGGTACATTATCTGTCTTGAGTATTGAGTGTAGCTAGAGGAGGTTGGAGAAGATTAGGAACGAATTGCAGACAGAAACAGAGAGAATACAAGGCTGCTGTTGATGTGCAGAAAAACGGAGAATGATTAACGTTCTTGGTTTTATCAGTTTGAACTTTCTTGAGCTTCAATAATCATTCTGGAGTTCCCGTTTTAAACATTCTGGATTTCCTTTGTTATTGTCTTGTCATAAGCCCAGATTGATCAAACTTTCTTGACATTTGATTTTTGGAGTTTGCAGACTGTCATGATTTTTGTTTGTCTTTGAGTCCTTTGATCTTTGAGACCAAATAGCCTTTTTGAGTCTGAATGATTCCTACTTGTTCCTTGCCATGTACTGATTAGATATGAACAAATTTCCCGGACAGATTCTTTGTTAACGATGTAGATAAACTTTGAAAAACATGCTGTGATGAACTTTTTTGAGGCTGTAGCTCTTTCT
>NC_021164.2:37349431-37356850 GCF_000331145.2 Cicer arietinum
TTTCCCTGTTTTAGTGTTCTTGTTGCTGTTTTCTTTGCTTTGCTTGATTCTGTTCTTAATTAAATTCACTCAAAAGCACAAATTAAATTAACATAACATTTAGAATCATAATTAACATTCTTAATTAACTTTTTGTTTGTTTTCATCAAAACATTAAATTGAGATTTTGTCTCAACAGTATTAACATTTATGTCATTTGCGTCCTCCTTAGGCGTATTCTTGTCCAATTAGGCTTTTTAACCAATCTTGTGCATCCAATAGGTGTGTTTGCTTCATTAGATTCACATTTAGGTCATTTTCTTCCTCCTTAGGCTTATTCTTGTCCAATTAGGGTTTTAACCAATCTTGTGCATCCAATATGTATGTTTGTGTCATTAGATGAACATTTCGATCATACTCATCCTCCCTTCACTTATTCTTGTCCAATTAGGGTTTTTAACCAATCTTGTGCTTCCAATAGGTGTTTTTGTGTCATAAAACTCACGTTTAGGTCATTTTTATCCTCCCTAGGCTTATTCTAATTCAATTAGGGTCTTTAACCAATCTTCGGCACCAATAGGTGTGTTTGTGTCATTGGATTAACATTTACGTCATTTTTTTCCGCCCAAGACTTATTCTAGTCCAATTAAGATTTTTAACCAATCTTGTGCATCAAATAGGTGTGTTTGTGTCATTCGAGGAACATGTCGGTAATTTTTGTCTTGCCTAGGCTTATTATAGTCCAATTAGGATTTTTAAACAATTTTGTGCATCCAATAGGTGTGTTTGTGTCATTGGATTAACATTTACGTCATTTTCGTCCTCCGTAGGCTTTTTATAGTCCGATTAGGGTTTTTAACCAATCTTGTGAATCCAAAAGGTGTGTTTTTGTTATTGGATGAACATTTAGGTCATTTTCGTTCTCCCTTGACTTATTCTAGTCCAATTAGGGTTTTTAACAAATCTTGTGCATCAAATAGGTGTTTTGTGTCATTGAATTAACATTTAGGTCATTTTCGTCCTCAGTAAGCCTATTTTTGTCCAATTATGATTTTTAACCGATCTTGTGTGTCAATAAGTTGTTTTCGTGTCATTTGATTCACTTTTAGGTCATTTTCGTCCTTCCTAGGCTTATTCTAGTTCAATGAGGGATTTTATCCAATCTTGTGCATCCAATAGGTGAGTTTCTATCATTGTGTTAACATTTAGGTCATTTTTGTCCTGCTTAGGTTTATTCTAGTCCAATTAGGGTTTTTAACCAATCTTGTGCATCCAATAGGTGTGTTTGTTCCATTGGATTCACATTTTGGTCATTTTAGTCATCCTTAGGCTTATTCTTGCCCAATTAGGGTTGTTAACAAATCTTGTACATAATCGATGGACGAGTTGGAAAATACTTTTAAAGAATCGATTCCGTAATCGATTATTTGTTACAAAACATCCACAAATGTTAGAAATTTTCCAAAATCCAACCCGAGCATCGATTAAGTAATCAATTGTGTCAAAATAATGAAAACTTTGAGCCAAACTAAATCGATTTGGAAGTCGATTGAAATCCCTGTATGGTCAATATCTTCAATATAATCAATTTGGTAATCGATTGCATAATTGATTTGTGATACACAGTGTCTTATTTGTCAAAATCTGAAACACGAGAATCGATTTCATAATCGATTTGGAAATCTCAGATATCAAAAATGCTGGAGTATACATCAATTCAATCGATGGAAGATTTGGAAAATCTTTTAAAGAATCGATTTGATAATCAATTATTTGTTTCAGACATCCACAAATTTGCGAAGTTTTTCAACCTCTAACCCGAGCATCAATTTGTTAATCGATTGTATCAAATTCTAAAACTCTAAGCCAAAATAAGTCGATTTGGAAATCGCTGCTGCTATGAGAAGGTTTCTGAACTGATAAGGAAATCGATTTGGACATCGATTTATCAAATTGAAGGATCAATTACGAAATCAATTTACAATACGACTGTTGGAGAAAAATTATAGCCGTTGGAGGTGGTTGTAACGGAAACCTTTCACTTCACTCAAGTAACGGTAACAAAATGGATTGGACAATCGATTTTGTGAACCCATATGTGAAATAAAATCGATTGGGAAATCGATTCTGAAGAGTTCTATATAAATCCCTAAATCGATTTCTCAACCCACTTTCACCATCAGTTCATATTTTCTCTCCCAAACTGGAATTTGTCTGTTCCTTAATCCTTCTCAATCCTCTCAAACATCTCAAATTGCCAAAATCTTTCAAATGGCAAGAGTAAAGCAAACTATTGAAAAACCTCAATCATCTTCTTCTAAATCTGTTTCCCTAGATTCTTCTTCAACATCTAGTGGAAGAACACCCTCTCCTCAACCTCCTTCCCCTCCTGCTAAGAGAATCTCAATACCTACTCATAAGGTATTAGCAAAAGATAAAGGGAAGGCTATTGCAACAAATCAAGGAACAACAAAAAAGAGGAAGGTTACTCAATCTGAGAAACTAATGGGGGATGCCATGAAATAGCCAATCAAGAAAAAGAAGAAAGCTATATCTTCCCCCCATCCAAAGAAGGTTCAGCCTCCCAAAGGCAAACCTGTTGAAGAAGTTGTTCTCCCACCTTCTTTCTTAAAAAGAAAAATCCAAGAGGCGAGAACTCTGGATTTTACCCATTTTGACTCAAATGGTTTTACTTTCCAAAACCACTTAAGGTTTCATGGATTAGTAGATTTCCTTTCCTGTTCTTTGGAAATCTACCCAAGGCTGATTAGAGCCTTCTGGTCAACCTTCAAACTCACCAATACTGGATTCGAGGCTGAAGTCAAGCGTAATAAAATCTCAATGACTTTTGAAGAATTCTCCAAACTGTCAGGACCTGATTCGACTGATGACGCTTGGGAATCATCAGTAGATCGACATACGACAATTCAGGACCTGATGATTGAACGCTTTGTTGAAAAAGTATCCCTTCCAATCGTTCAGATGAAGGTCCAACATCGTATGCTAATGTATGTGCTAACACGGATGTTAGTACCTCGATCAGGAAATCATGCCGTTGTACAGAGGCTGGATATTATCCTGCTTTGGGGCCTGTACAAGGAGCTCAAGATGAGCTGGGCATGGATTGTGCTGATGAATATGGTGGAATCAGCCCAAGGAAAGCTGCTGCTCCCCTACCCCCAGTTAATCATAAAGATTTTGAGACACTTCAAGGTATCATGTGTTAATGAAGAATCAATTAAAACTACTCTAACCTTTGGTGAATCCATTGTAAATCAGATGCAATTGAAAAGGATCAATGGCATTTGGACAAGGACACAACCAAGTGCTGAACAAGCACAACCAAGTGCTGAACAAACTGAGCCAGCTGAAGCACAATCTGAGCTTTTGGCTAAGTTGCTAGAATTGATGGAGTCCCAGGCTGCTCACAATGCTAGGATGGAAGCCTCTCTTAGGAAAATCCAAGCAACTTTAAACTCAGTTGTTCAGGATGTAGATGTTATCCAAGAGCATTTGGGGCTCAAAATGTCCTTTGAGGACATAGCTGACATTGGCACACAAGTGGCCAATCAGGAAGATGAACCCCCTTCCCCAACTACAAATAAGGAACGACCCTAGATTAGTGCTTAGGTTTTGTTTTCTTTATTGTTTTGTAAATTTTGTTGCAATATATCTCTTTTATTTTTTTCTTTTTGAATTTAATGACAAAAGGGGGAGATTGGTATCAAATTTACCTTGTGATATTGCTCTGAATGACAATTTTGATATCTGATTCTGACTTGATTAATTGTGGGCATGCTACTATAATATCTGATAATGTACTGAATTTGCTTATGCATTGTACTCTGATACATACCAAAATTGGAAGCACTGATAATGCTCTGATACTGCACTTTGATATACCAAACTTAAATAAGTTTAAGTTGAATGCTCCGATACTGAATGAAATTATTTGCTCTGATATGAAAAGATCTTATGTGCTCTATGTTGTATGCTCTGATATCAAAGTTGAATAAATGAAGTACTGATGTCCTCTGTACTATTATGATTATGTTAAGTGTACTCTGATAACAAATTTAATAAGCTCTAATACTCTGATTTTAATAAATATGTGAATAGCTTGTGCTTATGCTGTTGAAATGAATCATGGATTCTAAAATTCAGGGGGAGATTCTAAATAATAGTCATTATTATAAAATTATAATCTCAAGGTTAAAATGGTGTGTTTGTCATTAAATCAAAAAGGGGGTGTTTGTAAGACATATGCTTCCCTGATCATGTTTTTGATTTAATTTCCAAACATACAATGTACATGCATTATTTGATTGATCTAATGATTTGAATTGAGAAACATTTAAGGCAAATAATAAAACACTACACACTTGGACAAAACTTGGAACTCAAGCAATCAAGCAAAGATGGATGATGTCATACAAGGCTTGAAGACTGATGTACAAGAATGGCTAGTGTTAATAGGGTCAATTAGTTAGACTTAATCATAATGAGTTCTCATATAGTATTCGCCAATGAAAACGTAAAATAAGTTTTAATCAATCAAGTAATAAATCAATTGATCAATCAATTGAGCAATCAATTGTCAGACTCACAAAATAAAGGTTTTACTAAGTTAATCGATTGGGAAATCGATTACTTAAAGGTTTTATCAAAACCTGTGTTATGTGCTTAAACAAATCAATTGGACAATCGATTTGCACATCAATTGAGTAATCGATTTTGTGATTCACAGAACCAAACTCTAACTGAACAGTCGATTGGAAAATCGATTATGAAAATACTTTTTCATCAGACATGTGTTCTGTGATCAACGAAGTCGATTGGACAATCAACTGAAATAAATTTCTTAAGTTACAAGTAATGCACTAATCGATTGGTAAATGTTTCTTGAGGTGCAAGCTTTGCATCAATCGATTAGGTAATCGATTGAAAGAATGAATTAGTTAATCATTTATCAGAAACACATTGAATAATCGATTGGCACATTGATTTTGACCAAATAGTCGAGGTCCTGTAACAAGCCAAATCGATTGGGGTAAAAGTCTGAGTCACTGTGACCAGCACAATCGATTGAGGTAAATATCTGAGTCACTGTGACCAACACAATCGGTTGACGAATCGATTGAAGTAAAATGTTTGAGTTACAGGGAGAATTCAACCCATTGCCAAATCGATTATGTCAATGAATATACGTCGACTGAGTAATCGATTGTTTTGACCTCGCTGTTTGAACAAAACATGTATAAACGATTAGTCAATCGATTTTGATACAAACTAAGTATCAGTTCCTGATAAGTGCATTAAAAGAATCGATTAAGAAATCGATTAGTTCATATATTTTCAAGATTCAAGAAAAACAAGACACGCGATAGTCGATTAGGTAATCGATTAAGCTGGTTTTAGACTTTAATAAAATCGATTACGAAATCGATTTATATAGTGTTTTTCTGAAAATATATAAATTGAATCAATCACAATTTTTTCATAGTCTTTGGAATAACATTCATAACACTTTTTCATAAACACTGAAGACTGAAAAACACCTTGAGAGAAAAATTGTTACAAGACACGAATACTCATTGGCTAATATTTTTGTGTGAGATCTTACATTGTGATTGAGTCAAATTTTCTTAGTATTCTTTAATTCTTTGTGAAAGAACATTTTCTGTAATTGAAGTTTTGGAAATCTAGTAGTGTACACTGGTGGTTATCTTTTAGGATAATTGTGGTCATCTAAAAGAAACCTCAGCTTGATCTCTCTAGAGTTTGACGAGTAACTCTTAGGGATAGGTTGGTATTGTGATAGAAGTGGTTGTGAGTTGGATGGATAGGCTGTGACACTGGAAAGTCTGTAAAAACATTTCTCAAATCATTCTAGTGAAAGGCTGAAATCTGTTGTAAATTTCAGGACTGAATGTATGTTATCAAAAGTGATAGCTGAACCAGTATAAAAATCCCTGGTGCACTATTTCCTCTCTCTCTTTATCTTTTATATTGATCTTGCATGTGATTGTGAAATTCTGCTGTAAACAAACTGTTTGAATCTGTTGATGTTAAAATAGGAATTAATGTTAAACAAGTTGGTTTTGATATTAATTCATCACTTAGGAAAGAATTAGATAATATTGTTGATAATATTGTATAAAATTTCCTAACAATATAAGCCATATAACCAACAATTGGTATCAGAACCTGATCACTTAGACTAGTTCTCAAAAAGAAAATGACTTCTATTGATTTTCTGGGTGAAGGGGCATCTTTAACCAGACCCCCTGCCTTTATTGGGTCAGCCTACATGTACTGGAAAGAGAGGATGGTCATCTTTCTAGAGGCATGTGGACTTGACATCTTAGAGGCAGTGGAAAATGGCACCTATGTGCCTAAACTTGCAGGCACTGAGGGATCATCCATCATTATCAAACCAAGAGCTGATTGGTCTAGTGATGACAAAAAGAAAGTTGGCTATAATGCAAAGGCCAAGAATATTATAACCTCTGCCTTGAGTGCTGATGAATTTTTCAGGGTGTTAAACTGCAAAACTGCAAAGGAAATGTGGGACACACTTCAGGAAACTCATGAAGGCACTACAGATGTCAAAAGGGCCAGAAAAAATACTCTAATGCATGAGTATGAGCTTTTCAACATGAAGAAGGATGAGTCAATCGATGACTTGCAGACAAGGTTCACTCACATCATAAACAATCTACATGCTCTAGGAAAATTTATGGACAATGAGCAACAAATAGGAAAAGTAATGAGGTGCTTGACAAGAGAATGGCAACCCAAGATAACTGCCATTGCTGAATCAAAGGACCTTGCAAACATGACTATTGCCACACTATTTGGAAAGCTCGGGGAGCATGAGATGGAACTGCACGGATTAGATGAGTCAGAACAATCTAATAGGAAAAGAAAAGGACTTTCACTGAAGGCTCAAACTCACAAAGAGAAATCTGAACCAGATACTGATACCAATCTAAGAGGAAGCCAATCAAGAAAACAACCAAATTCAAAGACAAAAGGCTTCAGCAAGAGTGATACCAATGATAGCAAAGTCATAACTTGCTATGAATGTGGGAAAACAGGCCACATCAGATCTGAGTGCTTTAAACTGCAAAACAGAAACAAGCTTGTGAAGGCTAAAGGCAAGGATCAACAACCTTCAACAAAGAGAGCCTACATAGTTTGTAATGACAATGAGGAAGATTCATATGAAGATTCAGAAGATGAAGAAGCTAACTTGTGTCTCATGGCCAATACAGATTCTGATAGTGAAGTAAGTACTACCTCTAATCCATCTTATGATGAATTGCATGATGCTTTTAATGAATTGCATGCTGAACATGTTAAGGTAGTTAAACAATTGATTTACACTAAGAAAATGCTAGAAAAACAATGCATGATGTGTGAAGAAATTAAGAAAGA
>NC_021164.2:37356934-37363312 GCF_000331145.2 Cicer arietinum
CATTGAAATCTGATTTAGCTAAATTTGCTAGTAGTAAAAACAACCTAAATGTTCTTCTTGGGAATCAAAGGAATCATTATGAAAAATCTGGAATTGGTTATAGACAAAACATGAATGCTGAACAGAACCATAAATTTGTTATATCAAAGCAAATGCATGATATCTTCATTAAACCAACTCATAATTCATTCTCTGCTTTTTCATGTCACTTATGTTGTAAAAAGGGACATATATCTTACAATTGTAAATTGAAAAAGCTTGCTAATAAGGGTTGGAAACAAATTTGGAAAATTAAGAAACCAATGATTGAAACTAACCCCCAAGGACCCAATTTAAATTGGGTACCTAAAACCAAAGTTTAATTCTGTATTGCAGATGTGCTTGACATCCAAAACGCACTCATGGTACCTAGATAGTGGATGTTCCAAGCACATGACAGGAGACAAATCAAAATTCTTGTCTCTCAATTCAAAAAATGGCGGATATGTGAAATATGGTGACAACAATAAAGGTAAAATCCTTGGCATTGGGGATATAGGAAGCAAATCAACTGCAGTTATCAAGGACGTTTTATATGTCAAAGGTTTGAAACACAATTTACTAAGTATTAGTCAGCTGTGTGACAAAGGATTCCAGGTATACTTTACTTCTCAGTCTTGTACACTTGAGCATAGGGAAGATAAAGGCATGAAATTGGTAGGTAAAAGAGTAAACAACATACACATGATAGATTTTGATTCCTTACCTGTAAATGATATCTGTTATTTATTATCTAAGTCTGATGAAGACTGGTTGTGGCATAAAAGAATTGCACACATACATGTTAATCATCTTAATAAACTAGTTAGTAAACAACTAGTAATAGGTCTTCCCAGCAGAACTTTTTCAAAAGAAAAGTTATGTGACTCTTGTGAGATGAGTAAGTTAGTTAAGTCATCCTTTCCCCCAATAGACTTGGTACAAACTGATAGAGTTCTTCAACTAATCCATATGGACCTGTTTGGTCCATCTCAAGTAAAAAGCTTTGGAGGAAATATTTATGGATATGTGTTAGTTGATGACAACTCAAGATACACATGGACCTATTTTCTGTCTCACAAAAGTGATGCCTTCTCAATTTTAAAAAAATTTTCAAATCAAGTTCAAAATGAGAAGAATCAGAAAATAGTTTCCACTAAGAGTGATCATGGTGGAGAATTTCAAAACGAGTCTTTTGATAACTATTGTGATCAAAATGGAATTCACCACATGTACTCAACCCCAAGAACTCCACAACAGAATGGAGTTGTAGAAAGGAAGAATACAGCTCTAGAAGAACTTGCTAGAACAATGATAAATGACTCTAAGCTTCCTAAATACTTTTGGGTTGATGCAATAAATACAACTGCTCATGTGATGAATAGAGTTCTCATTAGGCCTATCCTTAGTAAAACCCCCTATGAACTATACAAAGGTAGAAAACCAAACATTGCTTATTTTAGAGTCTTTGGATGCAAGTGCTTTGTATTGAATAATGGAAAAGAGCATCTAAGGAAATTTGACTCTAAGGCAGATGAGGGAATTTTTCTGGGATATTCTCAATCTAGTAAGGCATATAGGATCTACAATAAGAGAACCAAAAATATAAAGGAATCTGTTCATGTAAAATTTGATGAAATGTTTACTAAAAACTTGAACAGTGCCCCTATTATAGTTAATGATTCTCTTGATGAATGTATAGAATCAGATCCAATAGAACCAAATGAAACAGTGCCTCCAACTGACATTGAGTACATAGAACCTAATAGGGAAGATGACTTGCCTAAGGAATGGAGATTCAACAAAAACCATCATATTGACAACATCATAGGATAGATTTCAAAAGGGGTTTCAACTAGAAAATCTCTCAGACAATTTTGTAACTTTACAGCCTTTGTGTCTCAAGTAGAACCCAAAAACATACAGGAAGCTCTAATGGACCATGACTGGATAGTTGCCATGCAAGAAGAGCTCAATCAGTTTGAGAGAAACAAAGTGTGGATTCTAGTTGCTAAACCAGAAGACAAACATATCATAGGAACTAGATGGGTGTTTAGAAACAAAATGGATGAAAATGGGATAATAACTAGGAATAAGGCTTGGCTAATGGCTAAAGGTTACAACCAGGAGGAGGGCATTGACTATGATGAAACCTATGCCCCTGTAGCTAGATTAGAAGCCATTAGAATCCTGCTTGCTTATGCTTGCATAATGGACTTTAAACTATATCAAATGGATGTAAAAAGGGCCTTTCTAAATGGAGACATCCAAGAGGAAGCCTTTGTTAGTCAAACACCAGGATTTGAAGATCCTGTATTTCCAAAACATGTGTTTAAACTAACAAAAGCCCTCTATGGTTTGAAACAAGCTCCAAGAGCTTGGTATGAAAAACTCAGCAATTTCCTCATACAAGAAAAATTTTGAAGAGGAAATGTTGATAAGACACTTTTTATAAAGACAAAGGGAAAAGACATTCTATTGGTACAAATTTATGTTGATGACATAATCTTTGGATCAACAAACAGTAAGCTTTGCAAAGAATTTGAAAATACAATGAAAGGAAGATTTGAAATGTTCATGGTGGGAGAATTAACATACTTCTTGGGATTTCAAATCAATCAAAGCAAGAATGGCATTTTCCTAAGTCAAACCAAATAATGTAATGATCTTTTAAAGAATTTTGGCTTTGATAAGTTGAAATCCATTGATACACCAATGAGTCAAGCTTGTCATTTAGATAGAGATGAAGAGGGAAAATATGTTGATATGACAATGTTTAGAGGCATGATAGGATCTTTATTGTATCTTACAGCTAGTAGACATGACTTTATGTTTAGTGTCTGCATGTGTGCAAGATACCAAGCCAATCCTAAGGAATCCCATCTTAGTGCAGTCAAAAGAATATTCAGATATCTATTAGGAACCAAAAATCTAGGTTTGTGGTATCCTAAGGGCTCAACTTGTACTCTAGTTGGCTATTATGATTCTGATTTTGCTGGTTGCAAACTAGATAGAAAAAGTACATCTGGTACTTGCCATCTATTAGGGAATTCACTTGTATCTTGGCATAGCAAGAAACAAAATAGTGTTGCACTTTCAACAGTTGGGGCTGAATATGGAGCTGCTGGAAGCTGTTGTGCACAAATTTTATGGATGAAACAACACCTTTCTGACTTTGGTGTTGAGCTTGGAACTGTGCTAGTCATGTGTGACAACACTAGTTCTATAAATATTACAAAGAATCCTGTGATGCACTCTAGACAAAGTATATAGAGATTAGACATCATTTCATTAGAGATCAATACCAAAATGGTAATATTATGCTTGATTATGTTAATACATTTGATCAATTAGCTGATATATTTACCAAAGCCTTACCCAAGGAAAGTTTCTTGAATGAAACTTGGCATTATGGATCAAAATGAAATATGATCCATGTGACAAATCGATTGAGACATTGATTATCCTGTGACAAAATAGAAAATCAGCATTACAAAATCGATTGCATAATCGATTTATGCTACACAGTGTCTTATTTGTCTAAGTCACAAACACTATAATCGATTTAGCAAATTTGAGATGTCAAAATGCTGGAGTATTCATCAATACAATCGATTGATAAATCGATGGACGAGTTGGAAAATACTTTTAAAGAATCGATTCCATAATCGATTATTTGTTACAAAACATCCACAGATGTTAGAAATTTTCCAAAATCCATCCCGAGCATCGATTAGGTAATCAATTGTGTCAAAATAATGAAAACTCTGAGCCAAACGAAATCAATTTGGAAGTCGATTGAAATCCCTGTATGGTCAATATCTTCAATATAATCAATTTGGTAATCGATTGCCTAATCTATTTGTGATACACAGTGTCTTATTTGTCAAAATCTGAAACACGATAATCGATTTCATAATCGGTTTGGAAATCTCAGATATCAAACATGCTGGAGTATACATCAACCCAATCGATTGAGAAATCGATGGAAGATTTGGAAAATCTTTTAAAGAATCGCTGTATGGTCAATATCTTCAATATAATCAATTTGGTAATCGATTGCATAATCGATTTGTGATACACAATGTCTTATTTGTCAAAATCTGAAACACGAGAATCGATTTCATAATCAATTTGGAAATCTCAGATATCAAAAATGCTGAAGTATACATCAATTCAATCGATTGAGAAATCGATGGAAGATTTGGAAAATCTTTTAAAGAATCGATTTGATAATCGATTATTTGTTTCAGACATCCACAAATTTGAGAAGTTTTCCAACCTCAAACCCGAGCATCGATTTGTTAATCGATTGTATCAAATTCTAAAGCACTAAGCCAAAATAAGTCGATTTGGAAATCGTTGCTGCTATGAGAAGGTTTCTGAACTGATAAGGAAATCGATTTGGACATCGATTTATCAAATTGAAGGATCAATTATGAAATCGATTTGGGAGTCGATTTACAATACGACTGTTGGAGAAACATTATAGCCGTTGGAGGTGGTTGTAACGGAAACCTTTCACTTCACTCAAGTAATGGTAACAAAATCGATTGGACAATCGATTTTGTGAACCCAGATGTGAAATAAAATCGATTGGGAAATCGATTCTGAAGAGTTCTATATAAATCCCTAAATCAATTTCTCAACCCACTTTCACCATCAGTTCATATTTTCTCTCCCAAACTCGAATTTGTCTGTGCCTTAATCCTTCTCAATCCTCTCAAACATCTCAAATTGCCAAAATCTTTCAAATGGCAAGAGTAAAGCAAACTATTGAAAAACCTCAATCATCTTCTTCTAAATCTGTTTCCCTAGATTCTTCTTCAACATCTAGTGGAAGAACACCCTCTCCTCAACCTCCTTCCCCTCCTGCTAAGAGAGTCTCAATACCTACTCATAAGGTATTAGCAAAAGATAAAGGGAAGGCTATTGCAACAAATCAAGGAACACCAAAAAAGAGGAAGGTTCCTCAATATGAGAAACTAGTGGGGGATGCCATGAAATAGCCAATCCAGAAAAAGAAGAAAGCTATATCTTTCCCCCAACCAAAGAAGGTTCAGCCTCCCAAAGGCAAACCTTATGAAGAAGTTGTTCTCCCACCTTCTTTCTTAAAAAGGAAAATCCAAGATGCGAGAACTCTGGATTTTACCTATTTTGACTCAAATGGTTTTACTTTCCAAAAACACTTAAGGTTTCATGGATTAGTAGATTTCCTTTCTTGTTCTTTGGAAATCTACCCAAGGCTGATTAGAGCCTTCTACTCAACCTTCAAACTCACCAATACTAGATTCGAGGCTAAAGTCAAGCGTAATAAAATCTCAATGACTTTTGAAGAATTCTCCAAACTGTCAGGATTACCATTCTTTGGAGAAGCTATTGATGGAAGAGCTGATCCTGATTCGACTGATGACGCTTGGGAATCATCAGTAGATCGACATACGGCAATTCAAGACCTGATGATTGAAGGCTTTGTTGAAAAACTATCCCTTCCAATCGGTCAGATGAAGGTCCGACATCGTATGCTGATGTATGTGCTAACACGGATGTTAGTACCTCGATCAGGAAATCATGCTGTTGTACAGAGGCTGGATATTATCCTGCTTTGGGGCCTGTACAAGGAGCTCAAGATGAGCTGGGCATGGATTGTGCTGATGAACATGGTGGAATCAGCACAAGGAAAGTTGCTGCTCCCCTACCCCCAGTTAATCACAAAGATTTTGAGACCCTTCAAGGTATCATGTCCAATTAGGGTTGTTAACCAATCCTACGGATACAATACGTGTGGTTGTGTCATTGGATGAACATCTAGGTCATATTCGACCTCCCTAGGCTTATTCTTGTCCAAATAGGGTTTTTAACCAATCTTGTGCATCAAATAGGTGTGTTTGTGTCATTGGATGAACATTTAGGTCTTTTTCGACCTCCTTAGGTTTATTCTTGTCCAATTAGTGTTTTTAACCAATCTTGTGCATCCACTAAGTTCATTGGTGTCATTGGATGAAAATTTAGGTCATTTTCGTCCTCCCTAGGCATACTTTAGTCCAATTAGGGTTTTTAACCAATCTTGTGCATCCAATAGGTGTGTTTGGGTCATTGGGTGAATATTTAAGTAATTGTCGTCCTCCCTAGGCTTAATCTTGTTTAATTATGGTTTTCAACCAATCTTGTGCATCCAATAGGTGTGTTTGTTTCATTGGATTCACATTTTGGTCAATTTCAGCCTCCTAAGGCTTATTCTTGTCCAATTAGGGTTTTTAACCAATATTGTGCATCCAATAGGTTTGTTTGTTTCATTGGATTCACATTTAGGTCAATTTCAGCCTCCTAAGGCTTATTCTTGTCCAATTAGGGTTTTTA
>NC_021164.2:37365574-37387300 GCF_000331145.2 Cicer arietinum
AGCCAATCCAGAAAAAGAAGAAAGCTATATCTTCCCCCCAACCAAAGAAGGTTCAGCCTCCCAAAGGCAAACCTTATGAAGAAGTTGTTCTCCCACCTTCTTTCTTAAAAAGGAAAATCCAAGATGCGAGAACTCTGGATTTTACCTATTTTGACTCAAATGGTTTTACTTTCCAAAAACACTTAAGGTTTCATGGATTAGTAGATTTCCTTTCTTGTTCTTTGGAAATCTACCCAAGGCTGATTAGAGCCTTCTACTCAACCTTCAAACTCACCAATACTAGATTCGAGGCTAAAGTCAAGCGTAATAAAATCTCAATGACTTTTGAAGAATTCTCCAAACTGTCAGGATTACCATTCTTTGGAGAAGCTATTGATGGAAGAGCTGATCCTGATTCGACTGATGACGCTTGGGAATCATCAGTAGATCGACATACGGCAATTCAAGACCTGATGATTGAAGGCTTTGTTGAAAAACTATCCCTTCCAATCGGTCAGATGAAGGTCCGACATCGTATGCTGATGTATGTGCTAACACGGATGTTAGTACCTCGATCAGGAAATCATGCTGTTGTACAGAGGCTGGATATTATCCTGCTTTGGGGCCTGTACAAGGAGCTCAAGATGAGCTGGGCATGGATTGTGCTGATGAACATGGTGGAATCAGCACAAGGAAAGTTGCTGCTCCCCTACCCCCAGTTAATCACAAAGATTTTGAGACCCTTCAAGGTATCATGTCCAATTAGGGTTGTTAACCAATCCTACGGATACAATACGTGTGGTTGTGTCATTGGATGAACATCTAGGTCATATTCGACCTCCCTAGGCTTATTCTTGTCCAAATAGGGTTTTTAACCAATCTTGTGCATCAAATAGGTGTGTTTGTGTCATTGGATGAACATTTAGGTCTTTTTCGACCTCCTTAGGTTTATTCTTGTCCAATTAGTGTTTTTAACCAATCTTGTGCATCCACTAAGTTCATTGGTGTCATTGGATGAAAATTTAGGTCATTTTCGTCCTCCCTAGGCATACTTTAGTCCAATTAGGGTTTTTAACCAATCTTGTGCATCCAATAGGTGTGTTTGGGTCATTGGGTGAATATTTAAGTAATTGTCGTCCTCCCTAGGCTTAATCTTGTTTAATTATGGTTTTCAACCAATCTTGTGCATCCAATAGGTGTGTTTGTTTCATTGGATTCACATTTTGGTCAATTTCAGCCTCCTAAGGCTTATTCTTGTCCAATTAGGGTTTTTAACCAATATTGTGCATCCAATAGGTTTGTTTGTTTCATTGGATTCACATTTAGGTCAATTTCAGCCTCCTAAGGCTTATTCTTGTCCAATTAGGGTTTTTATCCAATCTTGTGCATCCATTAAGTCTTTTCGTGTCATTGGATCCACATTTAGGTCATTTTCGTCCTCCTTAGGCTTATTCTTGTTCAATTAGGGTTTTTAACCAATCTTGTGCATTCAATAGATCTGTTTGTGTCATTGGATTCACATTTGGATCATTTTCGTCCTCCCTAGACTTATTCTAGTCCAATTAGTGTTTTAAACTAATCTTGTGCATCCAATAGGTGTGTTTGTGTCATTGTAATAACATTTATGTCATTTTCTTACTCCTTAGGCTTATTTTAGTCTAATTAGGGTTTTTAACCAATCTTGTGCATCCAATAGGTGTGTTTGTTTCATTAGATTCACATTTACGTCATTTTCGTCCTTCTTAGGCTTATTCTTGTCCAAATAGGGTTCTTAACAAATCTTGTGCATCCATTAGGTGTTTTCGTTTCATTGGATCCACATTTAGGTCATTTTCGTCCTCCCTAGAATCATTCTAGTCCAATTAGCATTTTTAACCAATCTTGGGCATCCAATAGGTGTGTTTGCATCATTGGATTCACATTAAGGTCATTTTCATCCTTCTTAAGCTAATTCTTGCCCAATTAGGGTTTTGAACCAATCTTGTGCATCCAATAGGTATTTTTTTGTCAATGCATTCACATTCAAGTTATTTTCGTCCCCCAATGCTTCTTGTCCAATTTGGGTTTTTAACCAATCTTGTGCATCCAATAGGTGTGTTTGTGTCATAAGATTCACATTTAGGTCATTTTCTTCCTCGCTCGGCTTGTTCTTGTCCAATTAGGGTTTTATCCAATCTTGTGCATCCAATAGGTTTCATTGTGTCTTTGGATTCACATTTATCTCATTTTCGTCCTCCCTTGATTTATACTTGTCCAAATAGGGTTTTTAATCAATCATGTGCATCCAATAGGTGGGTTTATGCCATTGGATTAACATTTATGTCATTTTGTCCTCCCTAGACTTATTTTTGTCCAATTAGGATTTTTATCCAATCTTGTGCATCCCATAGGTGTGTTTGCGTCATTGGATTCACATTTAGGTCGTTTTCGTCCTCCCTATGCTTATTCTTCTCCAATTAGGGTTTTTAACCAATCTTTTGCATCCAATAGGTGTTTTAGTGTCAATGGATTCACATTCAGGTTATTTTAGTCCCCCCTATGCTTCTTGTCCAATTAGTGTTTTAACAAATCTTGTGCATCCAATAGGTGTGTTTTTGTCATAAGATTCACATTTAGATCATTTTTGTTCTCCCTCGACTTATTGTTGTCCAATTAGGGTTTGTATTCAGTCTTGCGCATCCAATAGGTGTGTTTGTGTCATAGGATGAACATAAGATTCACATTTGTGTCCTCTCTAAGCTTATTCTTGTCCAATTTGGGTTTTTAACCAATCTTGTGCATCCAATAGGTGTTTTAGTGTCAATGGTTTCACATTCCGGTTATTTTCGTCCCCCCTAGGCTTCTTGTCTAATTAGTGTTTTAACAAATCTTGTGCATCCAATAGGTGTGTTTTTGTCATTGGATGAACATTTAGATCATTTTCTTCCAACCTAGGCTTATTCTTGTCCAATTAGGTTTTTAAACCAATCTTGAGCATCCAATAGGTGTGTTTGTGTCATAAGATTCACATTTAGGTTTTTATCCAATCTTGTGCATCCATTAAGTTCATCGGTGTATTTGGATGAATATTTAGGTTATTTTCGTCCGCCCTAGACATACTGTAGTCCAATTAGGGTTTTTAACCTATTTTGCGCATCCAATAGGTGTGTTTGTGAAATTGGGTGAACATTTATGTCATTGTCGTCCTCAATAGGCTTATTGTTGTCTAATTAGTGTTTTTAATCAATCTTGTGCATCCAATAGGTGTGTTTGTGTCATTCGATGAACATTTTGGTCATTTTCGTCCTCCCAAGGCTTATTCTTGTCCAATGACAGTTTTTAACCAATCTTTTGCATCCAATAGGTGTGTTGGTTTCATTGGATGCACATTTAGATCATTTCGTCCTCCTTAGGCTTATTCTTATCCCATTAAGGTTTTTATCCAATCTTGTGCATCCATTAAATGTTTTTGTGTCATTGGATTCACATTTAGGTCATTTTCGTCCTCCCTAGGCTTGTTCTAGTCTAATTAGGGTTTTTAACTAATCTTGTGCATCCAACAGGTGTGTTTGAGTAATTGGATTCCCATTTAGGTTATTTTCGTCCTCCCTAAGCTTATTCTTGTCCAATTAGGGTTTTTAACCAATCTTGTGCATCCAATAGGTGTTTTAGTGTCAATGGATTCACATTCAGGTTCTTTTCGTCCCCCCTATGCTTCTTGTCCAATTAGTGTTTTAACAAATCTTGTGCATCCAATAGGTGTATTTTTGTCATAAGATTCACATTTAGATCATTTTCGTTCTCCCTCGGCTTATTGTTGTCCAATTAAGGTTTTTATTCAATCTTGTGCATCCAATAGGTTTCATTGTGTCATGGGATTCACATTTATGTCATTTTCGTCCTCCCTTGATTTATTTTTGTCCAATTAGGGTTGTTAACCAATCTTGTGCATACAATGGGTGTGTTTGTGTCATTGGATGAACATCTAGGTCATTTTCGTCCTCCATAGGCTTATTATTGTCCAAATAGGGTTATTAACAAATCTTGTGCATACAATAGGTGTGTTTATGCCATTGGATTAACATTTAGGTCATTTTCGTCCTCCCTAGACTTATTGTAGTCCAATTAGGGTTTTAACCAATCTTGTGCATCCAATAGGTGTGTTTGTGTCATTGGATGAACATTTTGGTCATTTTCGTCCTCCTTAGGTTTATTCTAGTCCGATTAGGGTTTTTAACAAATCTTGTGCATCGAATAGGTGTGTCTGTTTCATTAGATTCACATTTTGGTAATTTTCGTCTTCCTTAGGCTTATTCTTGTCCAATTAGGGTTGTTAACAAATCTTGTTCATCCATTAGGTGTTTCCTTGTCATTGGATGATCATTTAGGTCATTTTCATCCTCCCTAAGCTTATTCTAGTCCATTTAGGGTTTTTAACCAATCTTGTGCATCCAATAGGTGTGTTTGTGTCATTGGATTAAAATTTAGGTCATTTTCGTCCTCGCTAGCTTATTTTTATCCAATTAGGGTTTTTAACCAATCTGTTGCATCCAATAGGTGTGTTTGCTTCATTGGTTGAACATTTAGGTCATTTCCGTCCTCTGTAGGCTTATTCTTGTCCAATTAGGGTTTTTAACAAATCTTGTGCATCCAATAGGTGTGTTTGTGTCATAAGATTCACGTTTAGGTTATTTTTGTCCTCCCTAGGCTTATTTTAGTCTAGTTAGGGTTTTTAACAAATCCAAAAGGTGTGTTTGGGTCATTGGATGAACATTTAGGTCATTTTCGTCCTCCTGAGACTTATTCTTGTCCAATTTTTCTTTTTAACCAATCTTGTGCATCCAATATGCGTGTTTGTGTAATTGAATCAACATTTAGGTCATTTTCGGCCAATTAGGGTCCACATTAAGGTCAATCTATCCACATTAAGGTCATTCTCGTTCTCCCTTGGCCTATTATAGTCCAATTTGGGTTTTTAACCAATCTTATGCATCCAATAGATGTGTTTGTGTAATTGGATTCATACTTCGGTCATTTTCTTCCTCCCTAGGCTTATTGTAGTCCAATTAGGATTTGAAACCAATCTTGTGCATCCAATAGGTGTGTTTGTGTCATTGGATTCACATTTAGGTCATATATGTCCTCCTTAGGCTTATTCTTGTCCAATTAGGTTTTCTAACTAATCTTGTGCATCCAACAGGTGTTTTATTGTCAATGGATTCACATTTAGGTTATTTTTGTCCTCCCTAGGCTTCTTACCAATTAGGGTTTTTAACCAATCTTGTGCATCCAATAGGTGTGTTTGTGTCATTAAATGAACATTTACATCATTTTCGTCCTCCTGAGACTTATTCTTGTCCAATTAGGATTTTTGTCAAATCTTGTGCATCCAATAGGTGTATTTGTGTCATTAAATGAACATTTACATCATTTTCGTCCTCCTGAGACTTATTCTTGTCCAATTAGGATTTTTGTCAAATCTTGTGCATCCAATAGGTGTATTTGTGTCATTAAATGAACATTTACATCATTTTCGTCCTCCTGAGACTTATTCTTGTCCAATTAGGATTTTTGTCAAATCTTGTGCATCCAATAGGTGTGTTAGTGTCATTGGATGAACATTTAGATCATTTTCATCCTCCTTAGGATTATTCTAGTGCAATTAGGGTTTTAAACGAATCTTGTCCATCCAATAGGTGTGTTTGTGTCATTGGATGAACATTTAGGTCATTTTCGTCCTCCCGAGACTTATTCTTGTCCAATTATTCTTTTTAACCAATCTTGTGCATCCAATACGCGTGTTTGTGTAATTGAATTAACATTTAGGTCATTTTCGGCCAATTAGGGTCCACATTAAGGTCAATCTATCCACATTAAGGTCATTCTCGTTCTCCCTTGGCCTATTATAGTCCAATTTGGGTTTTTAACCAATCTTATGCATCCAATAGATGTGTTTGTGTGATTGGATTCATACTTCGGTCATTTTCTTCCTCCCTAGGCTTATTGTAGTCCAATTAGGATTTGAAACCAATCTTGTGCATCCAATAGGTGTGTTTGTGTCATTGGATTCACATTTAGGTCATATATGTCCTCCTTAGGCTTATTCTTGTCCAATTAGGTTTTCTAACTAATCTTGTGCATCCAACAGGTGTTTTATTGTCAATGGATTCACATTTAGGTTATTTTTGTCCTCCCTAGGCTTCTTGTCCAATTAGGGTTTTTAACCAATCTTGTGCATCCAATAGGTGTGTTTGTGTCATTAAATGAACATTTACATCATTTTCGTCCTCCCTAGGCTTATTCTTGACCAATAAGGTTTTTTAACCAATCTTGTGCATCCTATAGGTGTGTTTGTGTCATAAGATTCACATTTAGGTTATTTCCGTCCTCCCTAGGCTTATTCTTGTCCAATTAGGATTTTTGTCAAATCTTGTGCATCCAATAGGTTTGATTGTGTCTTTGGATTCACATTTATGTCATTTTCGTCTTCCCTTGATTTATTCTTGTCCAATTATGGTTGTTAACCACTCTTGTGCATCCAATAGGTGTGTTAGTGTCATTGGATGAACATTTAGATCATTTTCATCCTCCTTAGGCTTATTCTAGTGCAATTAGGGTTTTAAACGAATCTTGTCCATCCAATAGGTGTGTTTGTGTCATTGGAATAACATTTAGGTCAATTTCTTCCTCCCAAGGCTTTTTCAAGTCCAATTAGGGTTTTTAACCAATCTTGTGAATCCAATAGGTGTGTTTGTGTTATTGGATAAACATTTAGGTCATATTCGTCCTCGCTAGACTTATTATTTTCAAATTAGGGTTTTTAACCAATCTTGTGCATCCAATACGTGTGTTTGAGTCGTTGGGTTCACATTTAGGTCATTTTCGTCATGCCCAGGCTCATTCTAGTCCAATTAGGGTCTTTTGCATCCAATAGTTGTGATGTGTCATTGGATTCACAATTACGTGAGTTTCATCCTCCCTTGCCGTATTCTAGTCCAATTAGAGGTTTTAACAAATCTTGTGCATCCAATAGGTATGTTTGCGTCATTGGATTAACATTTAGGTCATTTTCATCCTCCTTAGGCTTATTCTTGTCCAATTAGGGTTTTTACAAATCTTGTGCATCCAATAGTCATGATTGTGTCATAAGATTGACATTTAGGTCATTCTCGTACTCACTAGGCCTATTTTTGTCCGATTAGGGTGTTTAACCAATCTTGTGCATCCATTAGGTATTTTCGTGTCATTGGATTCAAATTTAGGTTATTTTCGTCCTCCCTAGGCTTATTCTTGTCCAATTAGAGTTTTTAACCAATCTTGTGCATCCAATAGACGTGTTTGTGTCATTGGATGAACATTTAGGTCATTTTCGTCCTCCCTAGGCTGATTGTTGTCCAATTAGGGTTTTTACAAATCTTGTGCATCCAATAGACGTGTTTGTGTCATTGGATGAACATTTAGGTCATTTTCGTCCTCCCTAGGCTTATTCTTGTCCAATTAGGGTTTTTATCCAATCTTGTGCATCCAATAGGTGTGTTTGTTTCATTGGATTCACATCTTGGTCATTTTCGTCCTCCTTAAGATTATTCTTGTCCAATTAGGGTTGTTGACAAATATTGTACATCCATTAGGTGTTTTCTTGTCATTGGATGAAAATTTAGGTCATTTTCATCCTCCCTAGGCTTATTCTAGTCCAAATAGGGTTTTTAACCAATCTTGTGCATCCAATAAGTGTGTTTGTGTCATTGTATTAAAATTTAGGTCATTTTCGCCCTCTCTAGCTTATTCTTGTCCAATTAGAGTTTTTAACCAATCTTGTGCATCCATTAGGTGTTTCTATTTCGTTGGATTCAGATTTAGGTCATTTTTAACCAATCTTGTGCATCCAGTAGGTGTGTTTGTGTCATTGGATTCACATTTACGTCTTTTTCGTCCTCCATTTAGGTCATTTCTGTCCTCCATAAGCTTATTCTTGTCCAATTAGGGTTTTTAACAAATCTTGTGCATCCAATAGGTGTGTTTGTGTCATAAGATTCACATTTAGGTTATTTTCTTCCTTCCTAGGCTTATTTTAGTCCAATTAGGGTTTTTAACAAATCTTGTGCATCCAATAGGTGTGTTTGTATCATAAGATTCACGTTTAGGTTATTTTCTTCCTTCCTAGGCTTATTTTAGTCCAATTAGGGTTTTTAACAAATCTTGTGCATCCAATAGGTGTGTTTGTGTCATAAGATTCACGTTTAGGTTATTTTCTTCCTCCCAATGCTTATTATAGTCCAATTAGGGTTTTTAACCAATCTTGTGCATCCAATAGATGTGTTTGTGTCATTGGATTCATATTTCGGTGATTTTCTTCCTCCCTAGGCTTATTGTAGTCCAATTAGGATATTTTTGCAATCTTGTGCATCCAATAGGTGTGTTTGTGTCATTGGATTCACATTTAGGTCATATTTGTCCTCCTTAGTTTTATTCTAGTCCAATTAGGGTTTTAAACCAATCTTGTCAATCCATTAGGTGTGTTTGTATCATTGGAACAATATTTAGGTCAATTAGGGTTTTAAACCAATCTTTAGGCTCCTTAGTTTTATTCTAGTCCAATTAGGGTTTTAAACCAATCTTGTCAATCCATTAGGTGTGTTTGTATCATTGGAACAATATTTAGGTCAATTTCTTCCTCCCAAGGCTTATTCTTGTCCAATTAGGATTTTTAACCAATCTTGTGGATCCAATAGGTGTGTTGGTGTCATTAAATGATCATTTACTTCATTTTCGTCCTCCCTAGGCTTATTCTTGACCAATAAGGTTTTTTAACGAATCTTGTGCATCCTATAGTTGTGTTTGTGTCATAAGATTCACATTTAGGTTATTTTCGTCTTCCCTTGGCTTATTCTTGTCCAATTAGGATTTTTATCAAATCTTGTGCATCCAATAGGTTTAATTGTGTCTTTGGATTCACATTTATGTCATTTTCGTCTTCCCTTGATTTATTCTTGTCCAATTATGGTTGTTAACCAATCTTGTGCATCCAATAGTTATGTTAGTGTCATTGGATGAACATTTAGATCATCCAATAGGTGTGTTTGTGTCATTGGAATAACATTTAGGTCGATTTCTTCCTCCCAAGGCTTATTCTTGTCCAAATAGCGTTTTTAACTAATCTTGTGCATCCAATAGGTGTGTTTGTGTCATTGGATGAACATTAAGGTCATTTTCGTCCTCCCTAAGTTTCTTCTAGTCCAATTAGGGTTTTTTTTACCAATCTTGTGCATCCAATAGGTGTGTTTGTGTCGTTAGGGTGGACATTTAGGTCATTGTCGTCCACTCTAGGATTATTCTTGTTTAATTAGGGTTTTGAACAAATCTTGTGCATCCAATAGGTGTGTTTGTGTCATTGGATGAACATTTAGGTCAGTTTCGTCCTCCATAGGCTTATTCTTGTCCAATTAGGGTTTTAAACGAATCTTGTCCATCCAATAGGTGTGTTTGTGTCATTGGATGAACATCTAGGTCATTTTCGTCCTCCGGATTAACATTTAGGTCATTTTCGTCCTCCGGATTAACATTTAGGTCATTTTCGTCCTCCGGATTAACATTTAGGTCATTTTCGTCCTCCGGATTAACATTTAGGTCATTTTCGTCCTCCGGATTAACATTTAGGTCATTTTCGTCCTCCCTAGGCTTATTCTAGTCCAATTAGGGTTTTAAACGAATCTTGTCCATCCAATAGGTGTGTTTGTGTCATTGGATGAACATTTAGTTCATTTTCGTCCTCCCAAGGCTTATTCTTGTTCAATTAGGGTGTTTAACCAATCTTGTGCATCCGAGAGGTGTGTTTGTGTCATTGTATTAATATTTAGATCATTTCCGTCCTCCTTAGTTTTATTCTAGTCCAATTAGGGTTTTAAACCAATCTTGTCAATCCATTAGGTGTGTTTGTATCATTGGAATAATATTTAGGTCAATTTCTTCCTCCCAAGGCTTATTCTTGTCCAATTAGGGTTTTAAACCAATCTTGTCAATCCATTAGGTGTGTTTGTATCATTGGAATAATATTTAGGTCAATTTCTTCCTCCCAAGGCTTATTCTTGTCCAATTAGGGTTTTAAACCAATCTTGTCAATCCATTAGGTGTGTTTGTATCATTGGAATAATATTTAGGTCAATTTCTTCCTCCCAAGGCTTATTCTTGTCCAATTAGGGTTTTAAACCAATCTTGTCAATCCATTAGGTGTGTTTGTATCATTGGAATAATATTTAGGTCAATTTCTTCCTCCCAAGGCTTATTCTTGTCCAATTAGGGTTTTAAACCAATCTTGTGCATCCAATAGGTGTGTGTTTGTATCATTGGAATAATATTTAGGTCAATTTCTTCCTCCCAAGGCTTATTCTTGTCCAATTAGGGTTTAAAACCAATCTTGTGCATCCAATAGATGAGTTTGTGTTTTTAACCAATCTTGTGCATCCAATAGATGAGTTTGTGTTTTTAACCAATCTTGTGCATCCAATAGATGAGTTTGTGTTTTTAACCAATCTTGTGCATCCAATACGTGTTTTTGTGTCATTGGATTAACATTTAGGTCATTTTCGTCCTCCCTAGGCTTATTCTAGTCCAATGAGGGTTTTTAACAAATCTTGTGCATCTAATACGTGGTTTTATGTCATAGGATTCACATTTAGGGCATTTTCATCCTCCCTAGGCTTATTCTAGTCCAATTAGGGTTTTTAACCAATCTTGTGCATCCAATAGGTGTGTTTATGTCATAAAATTCACGTTTAGGTCATTTTTATCCTCCATAGGCTTATTCTAATTCAATTAGGTTCTTTAACCAATCTTCGGCACCAATAGGTGTGTTTGTGTCATTGGATTAACATTTACGTCATTTTTTTCCGCCTAAGACTTATTCTAGTCCAATTATGATTTTTAACCAATCTTGTGCATCAAATAGGTGTGTTTGTGTCATTCAAGGAACATTTTGGTAATTTTTGTCCTGCCTAGGCATATTCTAGTCCAATTAGGGTTTTTAAACAATCTTGTGTATCCAATAGGTATGTTTGTGTCATTGGATTAACATTTACGTCATTTTCGTCCTCCCTAGGCTATTTTTAGTCCGATTAGGGTTTTTAACCAATCTTGTGAGTCCAATAAGTGTGTTTGTGTTATTGGATGAACATTTTGGTCATTTTCGTCCTCCCTCATTTTATTCTAGTCCAATTAGGGTTTTTAACAATTCTTGTACATCAAATAGGTGTTTTTGTGTCATTGGATTAACATTTAGGTCATTTTCGTCCTCCGTAAGCCTATTTTTGTCCAATTAGGATTTTTAACCGATCTTGTGCGTCCATAAGTTGTTTTCGTGTCATTTGATTCACTTTTAGGTCATTTTCGTCCTCCCTAGGCTTATTCTAGTTCAATTAGGGATTTTATCCAATCTTGTGCATCCAATAGATGAGTTTGTGTCATTGTGTTAACATTTAGGTCATTTTTGTCCTACTTAGGTTTATTCTAGTCCAATTAGGGTTTTTAACAAATCTTGTGCATCCAATAGGTGTGTTTGTTCCATTGGATTCACATTTTGGTCATTTTGGTCCTCCTTAGGCTTATTCTTGCCCAAATAGCGTTGTTAACAAATCTTGTACATAATCGATGGACGAGTTGGAAAATACTTTTAAAGAATCGATTCCATAATCGATTATTTGTTACAAAACATCCACAAATGTTAGAAATTTTCCAAAATCCAACCCGAGCATTGATTAGGTAATCAATTGTGTCAAAATAATGAAAACTCTGAGCCAAACGATATCGATTTGGAAGTCGATTGAAATCCCTGTATGGTCAATATCTTCAATATAATCAATTTGGTAATCGATTGGATAATCGATTTGTGATACACAATGTCTTATTTGTCAAAATCTGAAACACGAGAATCGATTTCATAATCGATTAGGAAATCTCAGATATCAAAAATGCTGGAGTATACATCAATTCAATCGATTGAGAAATCGATGGAAGATTTGGAAAATCTTTTAAAGAATCGATTTGATAATCGATTATTTGTTTCAGACATCCACAAATTTGAGAAGTTTTCCAACCTCAAACCCGAGCATCGATTTTTTAATCGGTTGTATCAAATTCTAAAACTCTAAGCCAAAATAAGTCGATTTGGAAATCGCTGCTGCTATGAGAAGGTTTCTGAACTAATAAGGAAATCGATTTGGACATCGATTTATCAAATTGAAGGATCAATTATGAAATCGATTTGGGAGTCAATTTACAATACGACATTTGGAGAAAAATTATAGCCGTTGGAGGTGGTTGTAACGGAAACCTTTCACTTCACTCATGTAACGGTAACAAAATCGATTGGACAATCGATTTTGTGAACCCAGATGTGAAATAAAATCGATTGGGAAATCGATTCTGAAGAGTTCTATATAAATCCCTAAATCGATTTCTCAACCCACTTTCACCATCAGTTCATATTTTCTCTCCCAAACTTGAATTTGTCTGTGCCTTAATCCTTCTCAATCCTCTCAAACATCTCATATTGCCAAAATCTTTCAAATGGCAAGAGTAAAGCAAACTATTGAAAAACCTCAATCATCTTCTTCTAAATCTGTTTCCCTAGATTCTTCTTCAACATCTAGTGGAAGAACACCCTCTCCTCAACCTCCTTCCCCTCCTTCTAAGAGAGTCTCAATACCTACTCATAAGGTATTAGCAAAAGATAAAGGGAAGAAAGCTATATCTTCCCCCCAACCAAAGAAGGTTCAGCCTCCCAAAGGCAAACCTGTTGAAGAAGTTGTTCTCCCACCTTTCTTAAAAAGGAAAATCCAAGAGGCGAGAACTCTTGATTTTACCTATTTTGACTCAAATGGTTTTACTTTCCAAAACCACTTAAGGTTTCATGGATTAGTAGATTTCCTTTCCTGTTCTTTGGAAATCTACCCAAGGATGATTAGAGCCTTCTACTCAACCTTCAAACTCACCAATACTGGATTCGATGCTGAAGTGAAGGGTAAGAAAATCTCAATGACTTTTGAAGAATTCTCCAAACTGTCAGGATTACCACTCTTTGGAGAAGTTAATGATGCAAGAGCAGATCCTGATTCGACTGATGACGCTTGGGAATCATCAGTAGGACATGATACGGCAATTCAGGACCTGATGATTGAAGGCTTTGTTGAAAAAGTATCCCTTCCAATCGGTCAGATGAAGGTCCAACATCGTATGCTGATGTATGTGCTAACACGGATGTTAGTACCTCGATCAGGAAATCATGCTGTTGTACAGAGGCTGGATATTATCCTGCTTTGGGGCCTGTACAAGGAGCTCAAGATGAGCTGGGCATGGATTGTGCTGATGAACATGGTGGAATCAGCACAAGGAAAGCTGCTGCTCCCCTACCCTCAGTTAATCACAAAGATTTTGAGACACTTCAAGGTATCATGTATCAATGAAGAATCAATTAAAACTACTCTAAACTTTGGTGAATCCATTGTAAATCAGATGCAATTGAAAAGGATCAATGGCATTTGGACAAGGACACAACCAATTGCTGAACAAGCACAACCAAGTGCTGAACAAACTGAGCCAGCTGAAGCACAATCTGAGCTTTTGGCTAAGTTTCTAGAATTGATGGAGTCCCAGGCTGCTCACAATGCTAGGGTGGAAGCCTCTCTTAGGAAACTCCAAGCAACATTAAACTCAGTTGTTCAGGATGTAGATGCTATCCAAGAGCATTTGGGGCTCAAAATGTCCTTTGAGGACATAGCTGACATTGGCACACAAGTGGCCAATCAGGAAGATGAACCCCCTTCCCCAACTACAAATAAGGAACAACCCTAGATTAGTGCTTAGGTTTTGTTTTCCTTATTGTTTTGTAAATTTTGTTGCAATATGTCTCTTGTATTTTTTTCTTTTTGAATTTAATGACAAAAGGGGGAGATTGGTATCAAATTTAACTTGTGATATTGCTCTGATTGACAATTCTGATATCTGATTCTGACTTGATTAATTGTGGGCATGCTACTATAATATCTGATAATGTACTGCATTTGCTTATGCATTGTACTCTGATACATACCAAAACTGGAAGCACTGATATTGCTCTGATACTGCACTTTGATATACCAAACTTAAATAAGTTTAAGTTGAATGCTCTGATACTGAATGAAATTATTATGCTCTGATATGAAAAGATCTTATGTGCTCTATGCGGTATGCTCTGATATCAAAGTTGAATAAATGAAGTACTGATGTCCTCTGTACTATTATGATTATGTTAAGTGTACTCTGATAACAAACTTAATAAGCTCTAATACTCTGATTTTAATAAATATGTGAATAGCTTGTGCTTATGATGTTGAAATGAATCATGGATTCTAAAATTCAGGGGGAGATTCTAAATAATAGTCATTATTATAAAATTATAATCTCAAGGTTAAAATGGTGTGTTTGTCATTAAATCAAAAAGGGGGAGTTTGTAAGACATATGCTTCCCTGATCATGTTTTTGATTTAATTTCCAAACATACAATGTACGTGCATTATTTGATTGATCTAAGGATTTGAATTGAGAAACATTTCAGGCAAATAATAAAACACTACACACTTGGACAAAACTTGGAACTCAAGCAATCAAGCAAAGATGGATGATGTCATACAAGGCTTGAAGACTGATGTACAAGAATGTCTAGTGGTAATAGGGTCAATTAGGTAGACTTAATCATAATAAGTTCTCATATAGTATTTTCCAATGAAATCATAAAATAAGTTTTAATCAATCAAGTAATAAATCAATTGAGCATTCGATTGTCAGACTCACAGAATAAAGGTTTTACTAAGTTAATCGATTGGGAAATCGATTACTTAAAGGTTTTATCAAAACCTGTGTTCTGTGTTTAAATAAATCAATTGGACAATCGATTTGCACATCAATTGAGTAATCGATTTTGTGATTCACAGAACCAAACTCTAACTGAATAATCGATTGGCAAATCGATTATGAAAATACTTTTTCATCAGACATGTGTTCTGTGATCAACGAAGTCGATTGGACAATCAATTGAAATAAATTTCTTAAGTTACAAGCAATGCACTAATCGATTGATAAATGTTTCTCGAGGTGCAAGCTTTGCATCAATCGATTAGGTAATCGATTGAAAGAATGAACTAGTTAACCATTTATCAGAAACACATTGAATAATCGATTGACACATTGATTTTGACCAAATAGCCGAGGTCCTGTAACAAGCCTAATCGATTGGCAAATCGATTGGGGTAAAAGTCTGAGTCAGTGTGACCAGCACAATCGATTGGCAAATCGATTGAGGTAAATATCTGAGTCACTGTGACCAGCACAATCGGTTGACAAATCGATTGAAGTAAAATGTTTGAGTTACATGGAGAATTCATCCCATTGCAAAATCGATTATGTCAATGAATATACGTCGGGGAGTAATCGATTGTTTTGATCTCGTTGTTTGAACAAAACATGTTTAATCGATTAGTCAATCGATTCTGATACAAACTAAGTATCAGTTCCTGATAAGTGCATTAAAAGAATCGATTAGGAAATCGATTAGTTCATATATTTTCAAGATTCAAGAAAAACAAGACACGCGATAATCGAATAGGTAATGAATTAAGCTGGTTTTAGACTTTAATAAAATCGATTACGAAATCGATTTATATAGTGTTTTTCATAATCTTTGGAATAACATTCATAACACTTTTTCATAAACACTGAAGACTGAAAAACACCTTGAGAGAAAAATTGTTACAACACACAAATACTCATTGGCTAATATTTTTGTGTGAGATCTTACATTGTGATTGAGTCAAATTTTCTTAGTATTCTTTAATTCTTTGTGAAAGAACATTTTCTGTAATTGAAGTTTTGGAAATCCAGTAGTGTACACTGGTGGTTATCTTTTAGGATAATTTTGGTCATCTAAAAGAAACCTCAGCTTGATCTCGCTAGAGTTTGACGAGTAACTCTTAGGGATAGGTTGGTATTGTAATAGAAGTGGTTGTGAGTTGGATGGATAGGCTGTGATGCTGGAAAGTCTGTAAAAACATTTCTCAAATCATTCTAGTGAAAGGCTGAAATCTGTTGTAGATTTTAGGACTGGATGTAGGTTATCAAAAGTGATAGCCGAACTAGTATAAAAATCACTGGTGCACTATTTCCTCTCTCTCTCTTTTTCTTTTATATTGATCTTGCATGTGATTGTGAAATTCCACTGTAAACAAACTGTTTGAATCTGTTGATGTTAAAATAGGAATTAATATTAAACAAGTTGGTTTTGATATTAATTCATCACTTAGGAAAGAATTAGATAATATTGTTGATAATATTGTATAAAATTTCCTTACAATAGAAGCCATATAACCAACAATTATGGATTTTAACCAATCCTGTGCATCCAATATGTGTGTTTGTGTCATTGGATGTACTTTTACTAAATTTTCGTCCTCCCAAGGCTTATTCTTAACCCATTAGCGTTTTTAACCAATGGTGTGCATCCAATAGGTGTGTTTGTGTCATTGTATTAACATTTATGTCATTTTTGTCCTCCTTAGGCTTATTCTTATCCAATTAGGCTTTCTAACCAATCTTGTGCATCCAATAGGTGTGTTTGCTTCATTAGATTCAAATTTAGGTCATTTTCGTCCTCCTTAGTCTTATTCTTGTCCAAATAGGGTTATTAACCAATCTTGTGCATCAATTAGGTGTTTTCGTGTCATTGGATTAACATTTAAGTCATTTTCGTTCTCCCTAGACTTATTCTTGTCCAATTACGGTTTTTAACAAATCAAGTGCATACAATAGGTGTGTTTATGCCATTGGATTAACATTTAGGTCATTTTCGTCCTCCCAAGACTTATTATAGTCCAATTAGGGGTTTTAACCAATCTTGTGCATCCAATAGGTGTTTTCGTGTCATAAGATTCACATTTGTGTCCTCCCTAAGCTTATTATTGTCCAATTACGGTTTTTAACCAATCTTGTGCATCCAATAGGTGTTTTAGTGTCAATGGTTTCACATTCATGTTATTTTCGTCCCCCCCTATGCTTCTTGTCCAATTAGTGTTTTAACAAATCTTGTGCATCCAATAGGTGTGTTTCTGTCATTGGATGAACATTTAGATCATTTTCTTCCTACCTAGGCTTATTCTTGTGCAATTAGGTTTTTAAACCAATCTTGTGCATCCAATAGGGGTATTTGTGTCATAAGATTCACATCTAAGTAATTTTCATCCTCCCTAGGCTTATGCTTGTCCAATTAGAGTTTTTATCCAATCTTGTGCATCCAATAGGATTCATTGTGTCATTGGTTTCACATTTAAGTAATTTTCGTCCTCCCTTGATTTATTGTTGTCCAAATAGGGTTGTTAACCAATCTTGTGCATACAAAAGGTGTGTTTGAGTCATTGGATGAACATCTAGATCATTTTCGTTCTCCCTAGGCTTATTCTTTTCCAAATAAGGTTTTTAACAAATCTTGAGCATACAATAGGCGTGTTTATGCCATTGGATTAACATTTAGGTCATTTTCGTCTTCCCTAGACTTATTGTAGTCCAATTAGGGTTTTTAAACCAATCTTGTGCATCCAATAGGTGTATTTGTGTCGTAAGATTCACATCTAGGTAATTTTCGTCCTCCCTAGGCTTATGCTTTCCAATTAGAGTTTTTATCCAATCTTGTGCATCCAATAGGATTCATTGTATCATTGGTTTCACATTTAAGTAATTTTCGTCCTCCCTTTATTTATTGTTGTCCAATTAGGGTTGTTAACCAATCTTGTGCATACAATAGGTGTGTTTGTGTCATTGGATGAACATCTAGGTCATTTTCGTTCTCCCTAGGCTTATTCTTGTCTAATTAGGGTTTTTAACCAATCTTGTGCATCCAATAGGCGTGTTTATGCCATTGGATTAACATTTAGGTCATTTTCGTCCTCCCTAGACTTATTGTAGTCCAATTAGGGTTTTCAAGTGCATACAATAGGTGGGTTTATGCCATTGGATTAACATTTAGGTCATTTTCGTCCTCCCTAGGCTTATTCTTGTCCAATTAGGGTTTTTAACCAATCTTGTGCATCCAATAGGTGTTTTAGTGTCAATGGTTTCACATTCAGGTTATTTTCGTCCCGCTTGTGCTTCTTGTCCAATTAGTGTTTTAACAAATCTTGTGCATCCAATAGGTGTGTTTGTGTCATTGGATGAACATTTAGGTCATTTTCGTCCTCTTTAGGCTTATTCTTGTCCAATTAGGGTTTTTAACCAATCTTGCGCATCCAATAGGTGTGTTTGTGTCATTGGATGAACATTTAGGTCATTTTCGTCCTCTTTAGGCTTATTCTTGTCCAATTAGGGTTTTTAACCAATCTTGTGCATCTCGTCCCGCTTGTGCTTCTTGTCCAATTAGTGTTTTAACAAATCTTGTGCATCCAATAGGTGTGTTTTTGTCATTGGATGGACATTTAGCTCATTTTCTTCCTACCTAGGCTTATTCTTGTCCAATTAGGTTTTTAAACCAATCTTGTGCATCCAATAGGTGTGTTTCTGTCATAAGATTCACATCTAGGTAATTTTCGTCCTCCCTAGGCTTATGCTTGTCCAATTAGAGTTTTTTCCAATCTTGTGCATCCAATAGGATTCATTGTGTCATTGGTTTCACATTTAAGTAATTTTCGTCCTCCCTTGATTTATTGTTGTCCAATTAGGGTTGTTAACCAATCTTGTGCATACAATAAGCGTGTTTATGCCATTGGATTAACATTTAGGTCATTTTCGTCCTCCCTAGACTTATTGTAGTCCAATTAGGGTTTTTAACCAATCTTGTGCATCCAATAGGTGAGTTTGTGTCATTGGATGAACATTTAGGTCATTTTCGTACTCCTTAAGCTTATTCTTGTCCAATTAGGGTTTTTAACCAATCTTGTGCATCCGTTACATTCATTGGTGTCATTGGATGAAAATTTAGGTCATTTTCGACCTCCCTAGGCATACGTTAGTCCAATTAGGGTTTTTAACCAATCTTGTGCATCCAATAGGTGTGTTTGTGTCATTGGGTAAACATTTAGGTCATTGCAATCCTCCCTAGGCTTATTCTTGTCTAATTAGGGTTTTTAACCAATCTTGTGCATCCAATAGGTGTGTTTGTGTCCTTGGATGAACATTTTGGTCATTTTCGCCATCTCAAGCTTATTCTTGTCCAATTAGGGTTTTTAACCAATCTTGTGCATCCAATAGATGTGTTTGTTTCATTGGATTCACATTTAGGTCATTTTTGTCCTCCTTAGGCTTATTCTTGTCCAATTAGGATTTTTATCCAATCTTGTGCATCCATTAAGTTCATCGGTGAATTGGATGAATATTTAGGTCATTTTCATTCGCCCTAGACATACTGTAGTCCAATTAGGGTTTTTAACCAATCTTGCGCATCCAATAGGTGTGTTTGTGACATTGGGTGAACATTTAGGTCAATGTCGTCCTCCCTAGGCTTATTCTTGTCTAATTAGTGTTTTTAATCGATCTTGTGCTTCCAATAGGTGTGTTTGTGTCATTGGATGAACATTTTGGTCATTTTCGTCCTCCCTTGATTTATTGTTGTCCAATTAGGGTTTTTATCCAATCTTGTGCATCCAATAGACGTGTTTGTGTCATTTGATTCACATTTAGGTCATTATTCGTTTTCCCTATGCTTATTCTAGTCCAAGTAGGGTTTTTAACCAATCTTGTGCATCCAATAGGTGTGTTTGTTTCATTGGATTCACATTTAGGTCATTTCGTCCTCCTTAGGCTTATTCTTATCCCATTAGGGTTTTTATCCAATCTTGTGCAACCATTAAGTGTTTTTGTGTCATTGGATCCACATTTAGGTCATTATTCGTTTTCCCTATGCTTATTCTAGTCCAATTAGGGTTTTTAACCAATCTTGTGCATCCAATAGACGTGTTTGTGTCATTTGATTCACATTTAGGTCATTCTAGTCTAATTAGGGTTTTTAACTAATCTTGTGCATCCAACAGGTGTGTTTGAGTAATTGGATTCACATTTAGGTCATTCTAGTCTAATTAGGGTTTTTAACCAATCTTGTGCATCCAATAGGTGTTTTAGTGTCAATGGATTCACATTCAGGTTATTTTCGTCCCCCCTATGCTTCTTGTCCAATTAGTGTTTTAACAAATCTTGTGCATCCAATAGGTGTGTTTTTGTCATTGGATGAACATTGAGATCATTTTCTTCCTACCTAGGCTTATTCTTGTCCAATTAGGTTTTTAAACCAATCTTGTGCATCCAATAGGATTCATTGTGTCATTGGTTTCACATTTAAGTAATTTTCGTCCTCCCTAGCCTTATTGTTGTCCAATTAGGGTTGTTAACCAATCTTGTGCATCCAATAGGATTCATTGTGTCATTGGTTTCACATTTAAGTAATTTTCGTCCTCCCTTGATTTATTGTTGTCCAATTAGGGTTGTTAACCAATCTTGTGCATACAAAAGGTGTGTTTGAGTCATTGGATGAACATCTAGATCATTTTCGTTCTTCCTAGGCTTATTCTTTTCCAAATAAGGTTTTTAACAAATCTTGTGCATACAATAGGGGTGTTTATGCCATTGGATTAATATTTAGGTCATTTTCGTCCTCCCTAGACTTATTGTAGTCCAATTAGGGTTTTTAACCAATCTTGTGCATCCAATAGGTGTGTTTGTGTCATTGGATGAACATTTAGGTCATTTTCGTCCTCCTTAGGCTTATTCTTTTCCAATTAGGGTTTTTAACCAATCTTGTGCATCCGTTACGTTCATTGGTGTCATTGGATGAAAATTTAGGTCATTTTCGACCTCCCTAGGCATACTTTAGTCCAATTAGGGTTTTTAACCAATCTTGTGCATCCAATAGGCGTGTTTGTGTCATTGGGTAAACGTTTAGGTCATTGCCATCCTCCCTAGGCTTTTTCTTGTCTAATTAGGGTTTTTAACCAATCTTGTGCATCGAATGTAAGTCATGAGCTTCCCTGATCATGTTTTTGATTTAATTCCCAAACACACAGTACATGTGAAATATTTGATTGATCTAATGTTTTGAATTGAGAAATATTTCAGGCAAACAAGAAGACACCACACACTTGAAACAATAGCTTGCAACTCAAGGAATCAACCAAAGTTGAAGGATGCACTTGAGGAAGACGCAAAAATTGTATAGTGTTATTAAGTGTCTTAGTAATAAGTTTAGTAGACTAATCACTATGGTCTCACACTTAAGTCTTTGCCTATGAATGAAAATCAATCGACCAAAAAGTCAATTGATGAATCGATTGATAAATCGATTGTCTGACTGAGAACAAGTGTTTTCATTACATTAATCGATTGAGGAATCGATTGGATAAATGTTTTTAAGTGAAACCTGAGTTCTGGGATACAATCAATCGATTAGACAATCGACTGGGAAATCCATTGAGAAATCGATTCAGCAAGTCACAGAAACAACCATTTATGGGAACAATCGATTACCAAATCGATTGATACCAAGTTTTAAAATCAGGTTTAAAGCTCTGTGATGCAACAAATCGATTGGGACATCAATTGATTTAGTTTTCTTAAAAATCCAAGTTTGACGCAATCGATTGCAGATTAATCATTCATCAGAACAACTTTGATCAAATCAATTGGCAAATAGATTTGGTCAAAATAGCTGAGGTTCTGTAACACGCACAAGCGATTGGCAAATCGATTGATGGAAAAGTCTGAGTCACT